>NW_024412388.1:66734326-66829946 GCF_014898765.1 Herpailurus yagouaroundi
TTGGTTTTGGCTTAGGTCACAATCCCGCAGTTCATGAGATTGAATCCCATATCAAGCTCTGCACTGACAGCATGGGACCGGCTTGGGATTCTCTCTTTCTCTCTCCTTCCACCCCTCTCCTGCTCATGCTTTCTTTCCCTCTCTCACAATAAATGAATAAACTTAAAAACTAAAAAAAAAAATGTATCAGCTGGATAATGGTTACATGTTGTTCTTTATATTATTATTATTATTTTTACTTTTGTGTGTTTGGATTTTTCATAACAAAATAATTTTTAAAACATTGGTGAGGATTGGAGACTAATAGGACATGAGTTAATTGGAGATAGAGGAAGTAGGGATGACTCCCAGGTTCCAAATTGGAGGAATTTCACTGATAAACTGATCCACTTACCAGGAGAGGGAGAGGCAGGGGAGGAGCTTCCTTAGGGGCTAAGGAGAGAGTTTGCTTTTGGACAAGGAAAGACTGAGGTGCCTTTAGGACATTTAGAAAGGAGTATTAACAGTTGGACAGTCAACTATATAGCCATAGATTGTTTAATCGCCAGGTAAAACACAAGGCTTCCTCCTCTTCCAGGGGATGCATCAGAATCAAGAGCCTGGCATTTACTCAGCTCTAGTGCAAGAAACAAGCCTGCTGTCTTTGTACTTCTCTTTGGGTAGGCCCGCTCTCCTGACTCAACCTGCTTTGATCTCCATGGTTTTCATGAGTGTTGCTGTCACCTTCCTGCACTCTTGTTTTTCCTTTTGTTGTTGCTGTTGTTTCTTATATGTTTTTACTTGGGTTTGATCTTCCTACCAACTGAGTGATACAGCCCAGAGGTTAGGATGTGAGAGTAGAGGACAAGGACCAAGGAAGCCTTTTAATTTATATTTGTTCCCAGTGCTGGCCAGAAAAAACTTTGGGGTTCCACATGGTTCAATCCAGCTTACCTGAAAACCACACAGGAGTTTAAAATAATACACAGATGCATATGCCAGAAAAATCCTCTTTTAGCATATTTTTGGGCAACTTGTTCCTGTGGTTGGTGGTTAGCTACTCATTTTGTTACCATGGGCTTACATTAAAAATTAGATCAGCATGATTTATATCTTAATAATCTGAAAGAAGAGAGGAAACATTTCTCATGCATCCTGCTGGATGGCTCATTTTATTTAATTGTTACAATAACACAATGATCGCTATTATTTCTATTTTATGTATGATGAAACTAAACCCCTGATGGGCTAAATCATGCAGTTGAGAAAGAAAATCTGTTGTACACAGTTTTTATACTGAAGACTACCTGGCTCTACCTTACATCTCTGCAGTGTAGAGTGACGGGTACTTTGTCATAAAGTGTTCTTTTTTTTTTTTAATTTTTTAAATTGATTTATTTTTTATGTTTATTCATTTTTGAAAGACAGAGAGACAGAGCACAAGCAGGGGTGGGGTGGAGAAAGAGAGGGACACAGAATCTGAAGCACGCTCCAGGCTCTGAGCTGTCAGCACAGAGCCCGACGCGGGGCTCAAACTCACCAACCGCAAGGTGGTGACCTGAGCTGAAGTCGGACGCTCAATGGACTGAGCCACCCAGGCGCCCCATAAAGTGTTCTTCCAAACAAGGCACAATTAATGGGCATCTAATTCTCCAAACTCAAGAGTGCTGTGGAGTATCCAGGTAATGACACATTTTTGGCAACAAACCACATAATTGTATTACTTTCTGTATAATGAAGTTTTACTGGGTTTATAAGACACTGGCTTTCTAGCAGTTGAGCATGATTTTAGTTTCTATTCCATTTTTTAATCCATTGATCTCAGTCAGGAAAAAAATAATTAAAAAAGAAAAAATATTGTTCTCTTTTCCAAGCACTTGAGATATTGGCGGGACTCAAATGGATTCTAACAATGTGAAAGCCACAGAACCTTAAGAGCGCATCACTCTTACATTTTCCCTCTGGTCATGATCTCCAGTATTGTTCCGTAAATTTGAACACTAAAATGACTATAACTATTATGTGATTCCTTGTGAAACAGGGCCTCTATGTCAAAGGTGAAGCAATGGGAGAGTTTTTTTTTTTTGTTTTGTTTTTTGTTTTTTGTTTTGTTTTTTTCTCTTTTCTATTTCTCCCCATGGCAGGCTGCCGGGCTTGTGTGTGGCCAGTGGCATTGGCAATTAATACTCTTCTCATCCCAATGTTCTAGCGAACCGAGAAAAATCATCATCAGCCTCCTCAATTATGGACTGTCTTCGGTTTGTACTTATCTTCGGAATATTAAGGTTTGAAGCAACAAGTATCATTTCAAGGTTTTTGAAAGGAAAAGTATGCCTTCGAATACGGATCGGGAATTTTGCCAAGGATGTGCAGCCCCCTTCCAATGTATAGAATGGTTTTTGTTGCTGTTTTTGCATTTACTTATTTTCTGAAGGGAATGTAGCACTTACGAAAATGTTCCCATTTCATGCTATCATCATTTTTTGGCCCTTTGTCAGAGCTATTAAAACACACATTTTAGAGCAAATAAGCAAAACCAAGTCTAAGCAGAGTAGGCAAACAGAAAGAAAACAAGCCATCTTATTTCTCTAGACACTGGAAACCACTTCTCTTGCTCATTGGCTGCAGAGGGTGCGATAAAAATCCTCATACATTTATTTCAGATTATGAATCAATGATTCTAATTTTTTTTCATTCTGTTGTATCTATTAACTATAATAGTAAAGATGAATAATACTCGTATAATCTTTCTGGTACTTAAGTGATGGTTATGAAATACGTTTTGAGAAACTAGTTTTATTGATTTTTGTTTCTAATCATTAAAGTAATACATATTCAAGGGGAAAATCAAATCAATGATAGAGAGAAAAATCTTACAAGCTCTCAGTTACAAAAAAAGTCACCAGTTAACAAAGGAAAAATGATTAGAATAGTATCAGATCCTCACCAACATAACTGAGAGACAGTGGGGTAGCATGTGTAAGTTACTGGGATAAAATAACTGATCCTATTGTTCTCTCTCTAAGCAGCTAAGGAAATCTTTCGCTCATGGGAGTGCAGAGCATTTGTAGAAATGCATGGATTCAGATATTAGATCACCTACCCATGTACTCTGTGTCAAGTAAACTTTCAACATAGTGTTCTAATCAAATAGTAATGTATTTTGTATACAGGCCTCAATACAGAGGAAGATTAGACTGAGGTATAATAATGGTGGACAATCAACCTTACAATATATAAATGCAATTGGATGATGACTGTATGGTTATGAATGTGTAAATTAAGAGATAATTAGGGTTCTTATATTTACTGAAATGAAAAACTAATAATACTAGGGACATAATAGGGTTCATAGAGTTGATATTACTTTGATCAAGGTGAGAATAGGGTACAGTGGGCAAGTAAAACACACTGCAGAAAAGAAATGTGGTTACCTAATTTTAGTCAAGCACAAAAATATGGATTTGATGATGAGTACCAGGAACAGGTGTAGAGCAGCAAGAATTTCCTGTCCTGACAAAATTAATTTTTGTCATCCACCTGTACATAGTATAATGATGACATGCTGCCTTCCATAACTTGTGATTGTAACTGTGACCTCAATATTTACCACATTTAGGCGTGACAAATGGTACTGACATGAGAAAACTATCAGTTTTGTCTGTATTTTTTTCTTTTCTTTTTCTTTTTTTTTTAGTTAAACTAAGATTTTGCTTGTCCTGTGTCTGAGTAATATTCTTTCCTGATGCCTACATTGATGATCCCAACTTCACCTATTCTTGTACATTTTATTACCCATTCCTAGATATATGACTGTATTAATAGCTGAGAAAGAAGTGGCAAAAAACTCAAAACTTATTTCTCTACCAGCCAATAGGTGCATCTTGATGTCGGACTCGTTGATATTAAAAACTAGTATTTGTTTAATGCTCAAACCTAATTTATTTTTTTAATTTTTGGTAGGTCAAAGCCTAACACTCATTTTTTAAATCCCTTGATCATAGTACAGGGCCCTGAGAGCAAAGCATGTGCAGAATTGCAGGCTATCTGCAATAAACATTTAATGCATCCCTAAAATGCCTCAGTTAGCAGCCCTTTGTCCTTCTCAGAGATTACATTCACTCTGTGTTTTCATCTTTTACCCCTGGGGACACTCCTACTTTTTTTTTTTTTTCCCTCCACGCTTGATCTCTCTGCATTTTAATTCAATAGCTACTAGATATTCCTAAAGTCTCCCAACAATTCCCTAAATTAACTATGGAAACTTTAAATTTATTACCTTCCTCTTCAAAGATGACAACCATTTTGCCTCCCTCAGGTTCTTTTTATCTACACCATTATTTCACAAGTCCTTGTGCAGAACCATGTTGAAGATATTGTTGATTCTTTCTCTCCCTGTCTTGTCCATCCAAGCATAAACTTTATCTTGACAATGTCAGAATGACACCTTTTTCTTTAGATATTTGCCATAAATCATATCATTCTTCAAAAATTATACTAAAATGTCATTTATGTATTTTTGCTTTAAAACTAATATATCTATACATATATGTACAGGTGTGTGTAAATTAACATACATAGTTTTTATTTGTTGAAAGAAAAGAATACAGAAATTTAATTTCAATGATTTTTCCATCTTTTTGGTGACATATCCCTGTAAATCTCACAGATATCTCAATATGTACAAAATAAAGTACAATAGTGGTGAGGGCATATTTAAAAATCTATGGCCACATAAAACTAATCAAATAGCAAATTTTGGTTAATGCAAAATATGGTACTAATCTACTTGAGAAAAGTTGCCACAGAAGCTTACCATCCCTTAAGAAAACTTGACATGCAAAACTATGGTATACAGAAAAGCTTGTCTCATATTTTATGAATATTAAAATAAGATTCCCATATTTTGCTATTATAAGTTGATGAATTCTCTACAAATAGGTCCTTCATTTTAAACTGTGAGATTATCAAGGAAAAAGACCATAAATTATTGATATTTGTATATTTGGGCATTTGTATATATTTGGTACATAAGAGATACACAACAAATGCTTGTTCAATGAGGAGATCACAATATGGAATCTTCTTGTTTGCACCCATACCTGAGCATGTCACACACCTTTTATTGTCAAACTGTTTAAAAATTTTAATGTCTATTTATTTTTGACAGAGAGAGAGAGAGAGAGAGAGAGAGAGATAGAGAGAGAGAGTAAGCAGGGGAGGGGCAGAGACAGAGGGAGACACAGAAGCTGAAGCTGGCTCCAGCCTCTGAGCTGTCAGCACAGATCCCGACGTGGGGCTTGAACTCGTGAGCTACGAGATCATGACCTGAGCTGAAGTTGGACACTCAACCTATTGAGCCACCCAGGTGCCCCTATTGACAAACTGTTTAAAACTTGGTATGGTGCTTGTAAGAGGTATAAATCATACTAGTGTTCAAACCACAACAGAGGCTGCTCAGTGGACAATTTTCTTCATATTTCCTCCGTATTTCCTTTGCCCTAACCCCACTCTGCTCCTTTGTGTACCTGTCCTTCCTACCTGATCCCAAATTCCTCTGATCCTGCCTATTTAGGAGTAGGCTCACTTCCAGAGTGCTGCCAAGATTATCTTTCTTTGCCTTCTGAAGTTTCTTTAGCAAGAGAGAACCCTCTAATTGGATTTGGATATTTGAGATCTACTTTGGGACTGTGAAAAATAAATCTTGTATTCATAGTTTTCATATCATCAGGATTAAATATGACATTGGTTTAAATTTAAATTAAATATGACATCTGCTTTAATCATACAGCATATCACAAAACTATTATTTTATCATTTATGTCTGGCTGGTCTCAAATCATTGGTCACTTGACTGTTTTATGGGATCTCTTCATAAGAAAAAATAAAAATAAATTTACACATAATAAAATCACGGCCCCAAGAAATAATTAAAGCATTTAAAGAAACGCTGTTTTATGGGGCATATAATAAACATATGGACATTTCTTCAATTCTCAGAAGAGTTCCTTGACTTAAAACTTGTTGCTATTCAAAAAAAGGTGTGAGTAATTTATAGCTATTTAAATTGAAAATGATACTAGGTGTAATCAAATATCACGCTTCTAGCCCTAAAATAATTGCCTTAAGGGTCAGTTAGAAATTGCTTTCCTCCATAAGTTTTGTAGCCTCATACCATTGGTTAGGTACACTGAACAGTAAGATGATTTAGCTAATAGTACCGACTCTGGGAAAAGACCTGATGCCTTATTTTCTGGACCAGTGATCTGACCCAATATGGGATGGTAAAACTGATTATATAACTTGAGATACGAATACTTAAGAGCAAGGGAGACTGATTCAAAAACTTTGTCCAACTTGAAAATGAATGTTCAAGATCAGAGTGATCCTGATATTACTGTATAATGTACATTTCCTTATCACTCTAGTGCTTTTCTAGCTCAGAGTATGCAGTTACTGCATTTTTTTTATGTTTAATAGCATCCTTTTATGACAAGCCACTGAAGTCTTAGAGGTTTCTCATTTTTATTTCAGACACTATTTCTGATCAAAGTACAAAGCAGAAAAGGTTGCAACAATAACCTTAGAATTAAGTTGTTTACATCCCCGTATATGATGCAAAAGTAAGTGAAAACAGCAAGGACATTCTAGGCAGTTTGGATTAGGCTGCATTCCTGCTATCTACTTAAAATGTTTTCATGTTTATTTTTCCCCAGCACTATTGTTAGCAGTGTCATTTTAAAACCTAATAAAATTCTTCCATTTAAGCCTTTTTTCCCCCCTAAAATGTTTCATCAATCATAGTAAAACTCTGTTTTGTCATGGGATAATTGCAAATTGGCAAGCCAAAAAGGGCATCTACATGTCCTCGTCCCCCTTATCTCTATACTGGGCAGGAATGACAGCCAATTTATTAGTTGAGATATAGTTAAACTCATCAAATAAAATACTGTTTTCTGCCTCTGTGATGTTTTCTGTTACAGTATCAAAGTTGTTTCTTTCAAAGCCCATTTACAGATGGCTGTGATAGCAGTTAGTTATCCCTAATGACTTTGTTGTGCAGACTTATTGAAAATGAGAACATCTTGGTTCTGGCTAAACGGCTCATACTAGATATTCTGGTAGCAGAAGGACATATAATCAGAATAGAATTCTGCTTATTGCTGTGTTAAAAAATTTTACAAAAGCTTTGAGTCGAGAAGATAAGCCCCAGTCCTGGATTTATTTACAAACAGTTGTGTTATTTCAGGCAAGTCACTTAGTTCTATTTTGTCTGTGTTTTTTTCATCCACAAAGTGCTGATATTAATAATATACTGTCTAAATTTCTGCAGAAATGTTCTCAGCAATAAATAAGATGGTGAATATAACTGTACTTAAATAAATAAAACTTTGAAGCTATTTTATTCCTAAGTATTTTAATCTTTAAACTAGGAATTCGCCTACTCATAATATAAAAATATAATTGCTGCTTATGATTACTTAGTCCAGAGTTCTGAAAAAACCCAAGTATATATTTGGGGAGATTCCTGTTTTAATGTGAAATCTATAATTGTTGTATTTTTAAAAATCTTTATAACCAGGGGTGCCTGGATGGCTCAGTAGGTTAAGTGTCCGACTTCAGGTCATGATCTTGCAGTTGTGGGTTCCAGCCCTGCATCGGGCTCTGTGCTGGCAGCTCAGAGCCTGGGGCCTGCTTTGGATTCTGTGTCTTCCTCTCTCTCTGCCCCTCCCCCACCTGCTCTCTCCCCAAAATAAATAAATATTTAAAAAAAATCTTTAGAACCATCACAGTTAACTATGATTCAAAAAGCCATAATCTGTATAATATTTTGCTATAAAAATAAAACATAAGTGAAAAATTAACTGAGGATTCAATTTTAACTGTGCTAGAAAAGGAATATCTCCTTTGGAGCACTAACTCCTTGTACTTGCTTGTTTATAGCAGGCAAACCTTGCAGGCTGACATAAAAATATAAATAATATAGACTAACATGCCAACATTTCAGCTTTTATAGTACTCCCAGAGATACCTAAACAATCAGTGTTAATTTAAGGGGAAAAAAATGGAACATTTCCTTATCTCATGTCCCAACAATTTTGTAGCAAACAATAAAATGATTTTCCAAGATCAAGTATAACTAGAATCTTCTTTTAAATAACCTACTAAGGCACCTGGGTGGCTCAGTCAGCTAAGCATCTGACAGTTGGTTTCAGCTCAGGTCATGATCTCAGGGCTCATGAGTTTGAACCCTGCATTAGGTTCTGTGCTGATGGTGTGGAGCGGAGCCTGCTTCAGATCCTCTGTCTCCTTCTCTCCCTTACCTTGTTCTCATGGTCTCTCTCAGCCTCTCAAAAATAAACATTTAAAAAATATATTAAAAAAATAAATAACCTACTCCAAAGACCAATAGCTGGAAAGAACAAGAGATTATAAGTATTAAAACTACTGGACCCATTTACATCTATCTTTTTTTTTTTTTTTTTTTTTTAATTTTAGAGTGAGAGTATGTGTGAGTTGGGAGAGAGGCAGGGGCGGGGGGGAAGAAAAAGATGGAGAATCTTAAGCAGGCTCCATGGTCAGAGTAGAGCCTGATGTGGGGCTCGATCTCACCACCATGAGATCATGATCTGAACCAAAATCAAGAGTCAGATGCTTAACCGACTGAGCCACCCAGATGACCTTATCTATCTCTTATAAGAAGAAGAAAGTAATTGCTAACGTTTACTGAACATTTATTATGTGCTAGGCAGTCACATTACTGTGTCATTTAAATACTAAAACAAAACTCTGAAGTAATATTGCCCCATTTATGGATGAAAACACTGAAGGCACAGAGATGTTAGCACACAGCAGGACAGAGCATTAGACTGTCAGAGCTGGGTTTTAAATCTGACAGCTGAGCTGATGCTGTAAAATATTAAGCAAGACTTATATCATCTCCAATGAACATGGTGACAAAAGAACTATTTTCCAATGAGAAAGGAAAGTTTATTTTATCTTGACAGTAATGACAGCATAGAATGCCCCCCACCAAAAAAACAAACAAACAAAAAACAAAAAAAAGAAAAAAAAGAAAAAAAAACAGTAATTTGAATCCTGGTTGAAAAGAGCCATCATGAAATTGGGAAAAACACATATTGAAGAGTCACATAGGTCAAACTTTGAATCTTATATGACATGTCCAAAGTTTAATTTCCCCACCAACAAAATGGAATCAAGGATGTCCACTGGAGGGTTATTGTGAAGATTAAGAATCCATTAAAGAGGAGAGAGGGAAGAACAGGCAGAATAAAGAGGATTTCCAGGGCAGTAAAAATGGTCTGTATGATTCTATACTGGTGGATACATTTCATTATACATTTTTTCCAAACCTGCAGAATATACCCCAACAGTGAACCCTACTGTAAACTGTGGTCTTTAGGTGATAATGTGTCCAGATAAGTTCATCAGTTGTAACAAATGTACCACTCTAGTGGGGATGTTGTTGATAATGGAGAAGGCTGTGCAAAGTGTTGGCTCAGGGGGTGTATGGACAATTCTATACCTTCCTCTCAATTTGCTATGAACCTAAAATTGCTTTAAAAAATAAAGACAAAAAGAAAAGAAACATTAAATATCTTCAGGTAGTACTTGGCACACTGGAGGTGTTATACAAATATTAAGAATAATAAAACATACTAACTTTTGATTTTTTTAATGTTTTTTATTTATTTTTCAGACAGAGAGCATGAGCAAGAGAGGGGCAGAGAGAGAGGGAGACACAGAATCCGAAGCAGGCCCCAGGCTTTGAGCTGTCAACACAGAGCCCAATGCAGGGCTCGAACTCAAGGACTGTGAGTTCATGACCTGAGACGAAGTCAGACACTCAACCGACTAAGCCACCCAGGCGCCCCAAAACATACTAACTTTTGAATAAATACGAAGGAATGAAAACAATTACTTTTAACCCACTGCTTAGGTTATGTAAAGCCCATATTTATCTTTTTTTATGTAAAGCCCATATTTATCATCATACTGTATGGTCATGATGAAAAAGTTTGAATTTTCTATCAGTATGAATTTTAGATTTAATATTTATAGTCAAATCTTCATTAAGACAGGAAATAAAAACTTATAAATTATTGCCTAATTTTAAAAGTAGAATTAATAGATTTAACTATAGATTTTATTGACTTCCAAGTTTTCTGGTGTAGCAAATTTAGAACAAATGGAAATTACAAATATGCTAAAAAGAATAAAGTCTAACACATGAGGAACTTACATTAAAAAAAAAGCTTCATTCCTATAGCAAAGCTTTATAATTTAAGACTGTATAATTTCACATTAGTACATTGATATGAGTTTGTTAAATTAGAAAAGGAACATGCTGGAAATAAAATTTATTATTTAGAAGATGAAGAGAAAGGTGGTGGCTATTTGGTTTTACAAATATAACTGCTTACTGCCAAAACTTTCTCAAATTCTGCACAACAGTTCTGTTTTCTAATTAATTTCTCGAATTGTAAGACCTTTCACATAGTTTCATGGCCAAAATACATCTGCACATGTTTCCCCTCAAATGTTTTTTATACCACAGCAATACTCCATCTGTTGTCGCCGCCTTGCCTGTGCGGCACCAAAAGTGTGGGAAGTCTGCTCGGGAAATAAGATTGCCAGTGGACCCTGCTCCCACCGGGTGGGGGCCTCTCAGCTATGAACATCAGACTGGATTCAGTTGCAAAGCACATATTTCTGTGGTTTTAAAGGAAGCCAGACAGGTGGCACCCTTAGGTTGTTAGCATTTGCATTTTCTCTCAAATATCAAGTTCTCTCCACTTTATCCAGATTTAGTTTCTTCTTCTTCTTCTTCTTTTTTTTTTTCCCTTTGAGTTAATTTCAAAGCATTTTTAAAAACAAGTTCCTGGTTTTGGTTCAGATTTTAAGAGTTAAACCAAGAACTTTTGTTATCCATTTTATATCTTTAAAATGAGTTTAGTTTTGCTTCATGTAACAGAGCAAATATCTAGTAACTCGTTTTCGTATTCACGTAAGCATTATACATAAGCTATGTATATATAGAGATTACCTTCAGTTATAAGGAAACAAAGGATTCTGAGTGACTCTTCTGATTATAATTAAAGATATTATTTAAAGGGGCCCCTGGGTGGCTCAGTGGGTTAAGCATCTGACTTTGGCTCAGGTCATGATCTCACAGTTTGTGGGTTTGAGCCCTGCATCAGGCTCTGTGCTGACAGCTCAGAGTTTTGACCCTGCTTCAGATGTCTGTGTCTCCCTCTCTCTCAGCCCCTCCCCTGTGCGTGCTCTGTTTCTCCCTCTGTCTCAAAAATAAATAGACATTAAAAAATTAAAAAAAATATTATTTAAAAATATTATGGTTTTAAAGGTATTTGTATTGGAGAACCTGGGTAGCCCAGGAGGTTGAGCATCCCACTTTGGCTTAGGTCATGATCTCATGGCTCTGCTTGTGGGGCTGAGTCCTTGGTCTGGCTCTGTGCTGACAGCTCAGAGCCTGGAGCCTGCTTCGGATTCTGTGTCTCCCTCTCTCTCTGCCCCTCTCCCACTCATGCACTGTCTCTTTCTCTCTCTCTCTTTCTGAAATACAAATAAACATTTAAAAACTTTAATAAAAAATAAAAAAAGACATTCCTATGACTATACTTAAAGTTTCAAATAAGGTATATTTTATGAGCAAGTACAATATATTGTACTTGAATATAATGTATATTTGAATAAAATGTAACATATATCAATTTCTCCTAAGTGATGTGGGATGTAGCATGCATGGCAATAGTTCAGTGACAACAAAAGTAAGAAGGAAGTCTATTTATATAATGTTAATTTAAACACATAAAACACATTTTTTCAATGAGTTTTTCCACCTAAAATCTTTACAATAAATTGACCAGGTTATTATCTTTCTCCACTTGTAAACTGTGCTAAAATATCCATTATTGCTACAGGGTTTTTGTTTCATGTTGTTTTCTCATTTGTATTCATATTCTATAGTTTTCCTCTTCAAAACTCTAAGAAGAGTTTTGACTAGTTTAACAAATTGTTTGGAGCAACTGAGGAAATCTTTGGGTATTCATGAACATTAACTTCGATTTCATTATTGGATTATTGAGCCTTTTGTGATAATATTTAAAGAAAAGTATATTCTCTTTTCTTTGCTTGATCAGTATACTGAACACACACACACACACACACACACACACACACACACATACAAACACACACACACACACATACACACCCATTTCTTTCAAGAACCCCTTACTAAAGTGCACAACCACAGACCTTCTCCCCCTGTGATGCTACTTCTCCTAATACTCTCTCAAATATATACACAAACACAAGTATCTTTATTGTATTCTAGTTCATCTTTACTGAAAAGTATTCTACTGGATTTCTAATTTGGCAGCACTTAGTCTGATTTTAAATTATTATTTAATAATTACCTATAAAATTACAGGGAAAATCACAACCCTTTGTTATATCTTCTTGTGGATACAGGTCAATTTTAGTGCCTATTAATTTTAGATTTATTTTCTTCTACTTTTTCAGGTATTTACTGGCAACTTATTCATGCCATTTGGCTTTAAAAATTTTTATAGTGTCTCTTTTGAACATATGACTCCAAAATTTTAGGAGGTAAAAAATAATAAAAAGAATGGAAATACATCCATGATGCCTTTCACTTTTATACTGTATTATACCCAAGGAAACAGTATTGCTGTATTAATTTCCTTTTACTGCTATAACAAATTACCACAAACTTGGTGGCTATAAGCAACACAGATTTATTATCTTGCAATTTTAGAGGTTGGAGTTTGAAGTGAGTTCAAGGGGGCTAAAATGTGTCAGTGGGACTGAGTTTTCTCCAAGAAGCTCCAGGGAAGAATCCATTTTCTTGCCTTTCTGGCTTCTAGAAAGAGCCTCATTTCCATTGTCAAAGCTAGGGATGGCTAGTGGAGTCTTTCTCAAATCTCTTCACTCTGAAACTGATACATTCTGCCACCTTCTTCCACATTTTAGAATACTTGAGAGATACAATGGGCTCACCCAATCTAAGATAATTGCTCTATTTTAAGGTCACATGATTAGCAACCTTAATTTCATCTGCAAACGTAGCTTCTTCTTTCCATGTAACATGACATTCTTAGAAGTTCTGAGATACCCATGGGGGCCATTATTCTGCCTACCACCTATTTCACATGGTGAAGAAACATTAACAAAAGAAACAAATAGACTGCAGTGGGCAGGTGATAACATTTGTCTTTCAGATCCTATTACAATCACAAAGAAAAAAATAAATTAATTAACTTTTTTTTTCCTTCTGCAGAATTCAAATTGGGAATTTATGGGATTATTAAGCAATCCTCAGTCTTGACCATTGTTTGTTTCTGGATATAACTCTGAAAAGTAGACATGAAATGGTTTCTGAGTTGCAACTCTGATGGAGGAAATGTTAATTATTACTTAGAAAGAATATCCGATGATAAATTAATGATATGACAATTATAACACAAAACCAATGGTGGTGAAAATCTATGGTTAAAACACCAATATAATGAGCAAATAAAGTTGTCAAGTTTCATAGCAGGAAGAAGATAATCCTACACTAATATCGCATTCTTGTTTTACAAATAAAAAATCTGATATGCCTTATGTCACCCAGATGGCTAGTGAGAGAAGCCTAGATGTAGAAAATGAGTCAGAACAACCTGATGTTTGAGTGTGAAAAGAATATGTTTATAGAAATATAAGGTTTTAAAACTTTTTTGGCACAAAAAAATCTTTATTATACCCACATGTAGAAAGGTGAACAAAATAAAGATGCATAGGTCAGTGGTTTTTCATACAGGAAATATTTATGTAATAAAAGTTCAGGTTAAAAAATAGAACATTAGCAGCATCTCATGAGAACCCCCGTACCTCCTGCTAATCACTGTGCTAATTCACTCCTAGAGGTAACAACTATCTTGACTTTTATGAAATCTCACATTGCTGCTTATCTTTGTAATTTCATTGCACAAGTATGGTTACCTCAACACTACATACATTTGTCAGGTCCTGAGGTTTATAACACAATGTATATTCTATTATGTCTGATTTTTATTCCATTTGTTTATTTTTACTCAAAAGTATATTTGTGAGAGCCACTCATATGGCTTTATATATATACCTTTGCTCTATTTTTATGATTCTATTTTTTTTAATGTTTATTTATTTTTGAGACAGAGAGAGACAGAGCATGAATGGGGGAGGGTCAGAGAGAGAGGGAGACACAGAATCCAAAGCAGGCTCCAGGCTCTGAGCTGTCAGCACAG
Source organism: Herpailurus yagouaroundi (assembly GCF_014898765.1). Lineage (NCBI taxonomy): Eukaryota > Metazoa > Chordata > Mammalia > Carnivora > Felidae > Herpailurus > Herpailurus yagouaroundi. The sequence continues at coordinate 66,748,639 of NW_024412388.1, forward strand.
AGCCTGATGCGGGGCTCGAACTCACGGACTGTGAGATCATGACCTGAGCCGAAGTCGGATGCTCAACCGACTGAGCCACCCAGGCACCCCTTTATGATTCTATTTGATAATTATTCCATTATATGACTAGACTCCAATTGGCTTAATATTCTACTGATAATGGTCAATTGAACTGTTTGCATTTTTGAATATTAGAAATATTGATACAAATATTTTTATGTTTTTTGATGTCTGCGTGGTAGAATTGATGGGTTATAGTGCACGCATATTTTCAAATATACTAGATAATACCAAACTGTTTTCCAAGGTGGTTATATCAACCTATATTCATATTAGCAGTGTCCCACTATTCCCAAATTTCATTTGATATTGACAATCTTTAAAAATTTTACCCATCCTGGTAAGTATGTAGTATTAACTCATTGTTGTTTACTTTTAATCTCTGTAATTATTAACAAATGTGAGCATTTTTCTTATGTTTTCAGGACATTTAGATATCTCTTTTCATGGCTTGCTTATTCAAGTCTGTTACCCATTTTCTATTGGGCTCTTTGCCTTATTATTGTTTTTTAGAAGTTTTTTATCTATTCTATATAAAAGCCATTGATTACATGTGTTGCATTTATCTTCTCCCACTATATAGCTTGCCTTTTCTTTTTATTTTGTATTTTTAAGTTTATTTATTTATTTTGAGAAGGAGAGAGAGTGAGAGAGAGAGACAGAGAATGGGGTAGGGGCAGAGACAGAGGAAGAGAAAGAATCTCAAAGCCTGCTTGAGATTCTGCCGAGTCAGTGCAGAGTCTGGACACAGGGCTGGAACCCACAAACCTTGAGATCATGACCTGAGCTGAAATCAAGAGTCAGACACTTAATGGAATGAGCCACCCAGGTGCCCCTGGCTTGCCTTTTCATTAATGATATAATTTGATGAAAAAAATTAATCTAGTACATTTATATTTCCTTTTATGGTTACTATTATTCTTTCCTATAAAAGAAATCATTTCTTAACCTCCCAATCTTCTTACCTCCTAACCTCCTAATCTTTTACAAGCTGTTCTGATTTTAATGTCATCTAAAGATGTACAATTCACCTGAAACTGTTATATATGTTGTAAACAGCAGACATGCTTTTCATTTTTCTACATGGATATCTAATTGTTTTATCACCACTTGATGAAAAGACCATTCTTTCTCCAGAGATTTCTGCAAAATCTCTCTTATTATAAATAAAAACAAGCATGCAAAAGAAATAGAAAATTAACTTAAAGAAATTGAGTCTATAATTAAATATTTCCACAAAAACAAAACACCAGGCCCTATGTGGTATACCATTTGGATGATATAAAGAAATAATGTCATTTCAAAAATTCTTTCAAAGAACAGAAAAAATGGAATTCTATATAACTAATTATAATAAACCAGAAAAATCCAAAAATCTAGAAGCCTGAACAAGGATATTATGAAAAAGAAAAATTACAGTTCAACTTCATTCATAAACATTGATGCAAAATATCAAAACAGATAGCAGTAAATCTAATCTAGTCAAACACAAAAATGGGTAATGCATGATAGCTAATGATTTACTCCAGCAATATAAAGATTGTTGAACAATTGAAAACCAATTAAATTTACCACACTAGTAGTATAAAGAAAAAAATGGCATGAACATCTTAATAAAGAAGGACTTCACAAAATTTAACATCTATCCCTAATGAAAATTTTTATACGTTAGAAATAAAAGAGATAATACAATAAATACAATATTTAATGATAAAAGAAAGTTTTTTCTTTGAGATTAGATATAAGAATGTCTGTTTTTATTACTTTTATTCATCACTGTACTGGAGGTCCAGTGAGGCAATAAAAAGAAATAAAAGGGATAAGTATTAAAAGGAAAAGAGTAATACTGTAGATGATTTAATAAATTATCAGAAATATAAATAAATGTAACACGTTCACTAGATATAAAGTCAAAATAAGAAAAATATCAGTTCCATTCCTTTTATACAGCAATAAAAGCAATAAGCTTTTTAACAATAAGAAATAAGCAATGAAGTTAAAATATCAGTTAAAACACCAAAAAGTCACAGGTATCTGCAAATAAGCTAAAAAAAAAAAAAACTAAACGAAACAAACAAACAAAAAACAAACACACAAATAAAAACTGTGCAAGCTGTCTACAAAGATGATTAACCACTATTGAGAAATGTCAAATTATTGTAAAGCAGGAATATACCATGTTCATGGATTGGTTACCTCACTATTTTACAGATATCCATTTCAAACTATTTTTATATATAATCCTTGCGTTTTGAAATAAAATCCAAGCCCCCCAAATCAAGCATTTATATGGAGCTATTCATGCTATTTTTTTCAATTTACATAACAATACAGAGTGATGAAAATGAATAAAAGAGATCAGATTTACTCTCTTGTCAGAAATAATCAACCTTAATGACAATAACAAAACAAGAAAAATATGTGAAACAATGGTTTTCAAGACCTTGGACAACAGATATAAAAAGACACTAATCCCTGGAGATGATTAAAAAAAAATGAGGTAAGCTTCCTGCCTTGAGAGAATTTCTTGCCCATGACCCAGATGGAGCCCAATGAACCCTTTGAGTTGAACAGATGGAGCTAATAGTCCCAGAAGACCACGGTATCTAGGGTTCACAGGACAGGAAAGAAAGGGAGGAAGGCAGGAAGGCAGGAAGGCAGGAAGGCAGGAACGAAGGAACGAAGGAAGGAAGGAAAGGCTGCAGAGAGAAAAACTCCTAGAGGACTGCAAAGGTTCACCTGAGGATTCGGCAAAGTACTGATTAGTGCTGCGTGTGAAGAAAGAATCATCTAAAAGGATAAGAGCACAGTACCTCTTGCTCACACAGCAAGTTTCTGCTCCCATAGGCAGATGGAAAACAAGAAATTAGGTAGAATGTTTAAATGTTAAGTTTCAGCAGTTTCTCCCACATGTTCAAAAATTACATATAGACATGGAGGGGCGCCTGGGTGGCTCAGTCAGTTAAGCGGCTGATTCTTGATTTTGGTTCAGGTCACGATTTCATAGTTTGTGGGTTCAAGCCCCACACTGGACTCTGTGCTCATAGTGTGGAGCCTGCTTCCGATTCTCTGTCTCTCTTTCTTTCTGCCCCTCTCCCACTCTCACTCTCTCTTAAAAATAAAAAAAAAGTTAAAAAATAATCACATAAAAAATACATATGAGCATGGAATATAAAAAAAAATAAATTGGATAAAATCTCCAATTCTGGTGTAAAAAATAACCTGCATGTCTGTTTTTGTTGTAATCTGAGTTTTGTTTTAATGTATTAAGTTCAGAAAGGAAGAAGTAAAACTGTTTTTATTGGAAAATTATACCATCATCTATTTGGAAAGAATAGTCTTTTAGCAAATAGTGATAAAATATTTGTATATTCATATGTTATAGAAACAAAAACAAAACACTTTAATCCATACCTTATACCATGTGTAAATACTAATTCAAATGGATCATAGACCACAATGTAAAACTAAATGCAGGATGAATCTGTGACTTATGTTATAAAAATGTTTTTTAGATATAGCACAAAAAGCAGAATCCATAAAAGATCAAACTGATAACCTAAACTTAATCAAAATTTAAAAATGTAAAGTCATAGACTGGGAGAAAGTTTTTGCAAAGCACGTATCTCAAGAAAGACATATCCATAATATATTGGGAAAAAACCCCTAAAAATTCAATAGTGAAAAAGCAACTTGGGGCCCTTGGGTGGCTCAGTAGGTTAGTAGTCTGAGCCTTGATTTTGCCTCAGGTCATGATCTCACAGTTTGGGAGTTTGAGCCTCGCACTGGGCTCCACACTGATGAGGAGGAGACTGCTTGGGATTCTGTCTCTTCTGATCTCTCTACTTCTGTCATTCTCTCAATAATAAATAAATCAACTTAAAAAAATATGAGATAATTTAAGAAAAAAAAAGCAACTCAATAATTTTGGGCAAAATATTTGAACACATACTGCACCAAAGATAGGGAATGCAAAGAAGCACATGAAAGATGTTCAACATCATCAGTAACTTGGGAAATGCAGATTAAAGCCACAATGAGAAACCATTCAATATCTACGGGAAAAGCTAAATTTAAATGATGGCCCATACCAAATGACCATGAGGAAGTAGAGCACCTGTATCTCTCATACATTATCTATGGGAAAATAAAAGTCATTCAACCATTTTGCAACGCATTTTGTCAGTTTCTGATAGACTTAAACATACACTTACCAAATGAACTAGGAATTCTATTTCTAGGTGTTTACTCAAGAGAAATTTTCCACTCTAATGCTTATATATGAATATTCATAGTTTTATTCATAATGGCCCCAAACAATAAATAACTCAAATGTCCATCAACAGTGAATAATTAATAAATTGTGAATGTTTCTCAGGAAAAAAAAAATGGAATAAATTACTGACACATTCCACAACATGGATGAATCTTAAAATTATTATGCTGAGAAAAAGAAGCCATATGCAAAAAAAAAAGGATATATTTAATGATTGCACACATTTGAGATAAATCTAGTCTGGGATGACAGAAATTTGAGCAGGGTTTGTCTCAGACCTGGCTTGGGGCTAGGGACAAGATTGACTGTGGTGGATTAAATGAAAGCTTTCTGGAGTGATGGAAATGTTCTATATATTGACTTAGCACGGGTTACATGGCTTTATACATTTATCAAAACTCAACAGACACATTTAAAGTGGATGAATATTGTTGTATGCAAACTACACCACAATAAAGTTGATTAAAACTGCAAATAGCTAAATACTTCTAAGATACTCTTGAAGAAAATAAGGTGAGATGAGTCTAGCAGTAGAGACCGAATATAAAGCTACAGTATTTAAGACCATGTGGTACTGATGCAACGATAGACAAATGGACCAATGAAATCAAACACAGAACTCGGAAACAGATCCATATGCAAATATATGTGTGTATAGAAGCAGTAGTGATAACAGTAGTCCTAGTGTGTGTGTATACTGGTAAGTAGTTTGGAGAGTAAGTGCTATTTTTCTGGCACTACTGGGATCTAGCTATGGACTATTTATGCTAATGAATACAGTGTATACCTAGGTGTGAACTTCACCTGGAATTAATCAAAATACCAGTCACCCCTATTACTTATTGGTAGTAGAAAATACTAGCAAAGAAATATAAGCCACTAGGCCAGAAAAGAAACTCATTAAATAAAAAGGAATTCAACAAATAATTAACATTTTACCAAGTTAATACTCAAATTAACAGCATTCTCCCCACCAATTTTTGCGACCATGTAAATTTCCGTAGCCATTTCTCCCTTTGGCTCTGTCCTTCCATTTACCATGACTAGGTAGAAAAGCTTTGGGGTTCAGCTTCTTTGGCATCTAAAATAACAAGACTTTGGGGCACCTGGGTGGCTCAGATGCTTAAGCCTCCGACTTCAGTTCAGGTCATGATCTCACAGTTCCTGAGTTCAAGCCTGGTGTTGGACTCTGTGCTGATGGCTCGGAGCCTGGAGCCTGCTTCGGATTCTGTGTCCCCTTTTCTTTCTGCTCCACCCCCAGGCACGCTTTGTCTCTCTCCCTCTCTCTCAAAAATAAACATTAAAAAAAAAAACAAAACAAAAAAACAAACACAAAATAACAAGACTTCTATCTGGCTCTCAGACCCTAAGTCATGTGTCAAATCTTCAGTATCCCATCTTCTTCCAGTTTAAGAGTACCCATTGTGATCTTCATTCCTGACTCTACTCTCTGTGCCTATTGTCAGGCCCCAGATTTCTGGAGCTTGGGGGACTGACTTCTGGTGGGTTTTCTTGCCCTCTACAAAGCGTCTATTAGACCATCTATTGGCATAACTGATCCTTTCATCTATACAACTATTTTTGCATTAAAAATGTACTGCCTACTTTATAGCTGACAATCTAAAAGTGAGAGGCAGTATCTTTGCCTACAAGAACATGGGGATGAAAAGCTACCATTTCCAAGTAGAAAATTGCCTGAATAATCAATGTTTCAATTCCTCTCTCATGTAATTCCTTAGGCCATTGTTGCCAGACATTTCTGTTTTTATTATCATTTTTTTTCTCATAACCTTACTCTTAAGTGTATATGAAATATACTTCCCTTTGAGAAGGATTCCCTGAGAAACCTTACAGTATTTTTACAAATATGCACAAGACCAGACTAACATTTATCAAGTACATTCCAGGTGCTGAAATCTGTAAGTGCTTTACATGTGTTGTTTCAATTGATCCTTACAAAAACTCCCGTGGGTTGGATTTTATTAGTTCTATTTCACCAGTTAGAAATTAGAATCAAAGAGGTTGATTTTTCATTGTTTACCAAGCTGGAAAGCTTGGAGTGAAGACTCAAATACAAGTTAATGTAATGCCAAAGATCTTATCCATTTCTCTTCTCTATTAACATCTATATAATAGTATAGTATTAGTAAGGTATAGTTTAGTATAGCACAGCATATATATTAGATTGATAACTAATATCATTGTTTTACATTTTAATACTTTTGGACTGTTAATACTTACCATTTACCACTAGCAGCAGCAATATTTAGAGTTAGTTATGAGTTAAATTTAATGAAAACCCATCTCCAAATGTGCCTAACTTAAATCCAGAAAACATCACAACCTCCTCTAGACCCTGCACAGTTATCTCTCTAATGGGGCTGGCCTTTCTAAGAAAATAAAACAAAGTTTCAAGATAATTTGTAAATGGTTAACCTGACCCTCAAAATATAATAAACACTGTTCACAGTCATGACAGATACAGACCCCAAACTTAAATGTCATTTCCTTTCACAATTTAAAAAGCCTTTGTTTTCAAAATTAACTTCAAATCTTCTAGTTGGCTATTTAAGTCCATTGGCCACAGCTTGGTACTGAAACTCCTTCACAAGCCAGCCCTTGGTTGTATCTGCCTGTTCACCGCTCACCCCCTTTGTACCCAGTGTTGCAGATCTATAAAGTGCTTGAAGATTTTCAGACAACTCACACTCTCATTTTCAGAGCCATTAAACACATGCTTCCAACATAGCATTTTTTTCTTAACCTCACTTGAATAAAGAATACTAATGTTTTAGGACACACTCAGATTTCGTCATTTGCCGGCAGCCTTCCTCCTTACTCATCTGCTCATGCATGGGGTTGGGGGGTAGGGGGCACACATGCATGCATGGAAGACTGGAAGGCTTCCCTCCCCTCATGTGCTACATCTTTGCAGTGTTCATATTCACCCCGAGTTCCGATCTTTTTTATTTACTGTATGACTTGTTCATTTGGTGTCCTTCTAAAGAGTAAGGACACCTTTGCTTCTTTCCAGTACTTCATACTTTTTCCAGCTAATTTAGTTAAAACAAAACAAAACACTGCTTCTTACAATATAACATTGTCTTCAGGAGAGACCTATAAATCAAGTCCGTTTGAGTGTTTCATTGAAAACCAGTGCTAACTTCTACAATTAAAATACTTTACTTAATATTCTTAAAACAGAAGATTTTACAGTCACCGAGGAGTTAAAGCTTTATTTATATAGTAAGGTCAGAAAATTCAGAAGAAATCTTTAGTAACTAGTTTACCATTGAGAATACTAACTGAAGCCTAATGAAATTTATGAGCAGCTCTGAAGAAATATTTTATTTCTTCACAGAATTACAAGGCTGGGAATGAACCAGAGAGGTCGCTGAGTTCATCTCTCATGTTTAAATCATCCTGGAGAAATAAAAAGCTACACTGTAAAAGTAGATATGACAACTTCTCTTTGTACTCATTCCAGTACGTAACACCTTTCACCCTAAACACCTCTCCCTAAACGTAACCTAAATTTCTATTGCTAGAGTTTAAACCCATTTCCTCTTGTACCATCACTATTCAAGGCTGAGAATAGTAGGTTAATTTCCAGCAGGTGAGCAGCAGCTTGAACAGTATCGTCTATTACTGGAGCCCTGAGCACCTCCTTTGTCTCAGTTTGAATACTCATTTTCCAGAATTGTGTTACTCTTTATGACAATTCTCGCAATTCTTGCCGAAGGCACCAGCCTCTCTCTATAGCGGCCTTCTCATTTTTACTCCTGTGCCCTCCAAAAGCAGTCCCGTTATCATGCAAACTTCAAAGAGGACAGAATAAAAAACATCTGCTGAAAGTAAAACAGATTAATTAATACGAAGTGACTAATATAGACAAATTGGTCATAATGAAGCCACGATTATATTATTGCCATTCCCTTCATGATGTCTCCAATTATTTTGTGTCAATTTATCCCAGTGCTGATTCAGGTATAAAATTTAAATTGTAACTTTTTTTTTTTTTTTTTTGCCTATGAAATGGCTACAATGAAACCCCCTACTTCATAGGATTCATAAGGATATTACGAGTGAATTATTGCATTTAGTAGGTGCTCAGTAAATGTTAGTTGTTAGTAGTAGCAGTATTTGCAGTAGTACTGATGATCTTTCATTCTTTTTAAATATATGAATAATTGTGTATATACACCACAATTTCTTTATCCATTCATCAGTTGATGGACATTTAGGCTCTTTCCATAATTTGGATATTGTTGAGAGTGCTGCTATAAACATTGGGGTACAAGTGCCCCTATGCATCAGTACTCCTGTATGCCTTGGGTAAATTCCTAGCAGTGCTATTGCTGGGTCATAGGGTAGGTCTATTTTTAATTTTCTGAGGAACCTCCACACTGTTTTCCAGAGTGGCTGCACCAATTTGCATTTCCACCAACAGTGCAAGAGGGTTCCTGTTTCTCCACATCCTCTCCAGCATCTATAGTCTCCTGATTTGTTCATTTTGGCCACTCTGACTGGCTAAGTGAAATAAGTCATACAGAGAAAGACAGGTACCATATATTTTCACTCTTATGTGGATCCTGAGAAACTTAACAGAAGACCATGGGGGAGGGGAAGGGAAAAAAAAAGTTAGAGAGGGAGGGAGCCAAACCGTAAGAGACTCTTAAAAACTGAGAATAAACTGAGGGTTGATGGGGGTGGGAGGGAGGGGAAAGTGGGTGATGGGAATTGAGGAGGGCACCTGCTGGGATGAGCACTGGGTGTTTTATGGAAACCAATTTGACAATAAATTCCATTTATTTATTTATTTATTTATTTCATTTCCCATTCAGCCATTTGTTAGCTGGCAGATGCCTTGCAATACATCAGTTTCTGCATCTGAAAGTCAGGTGGTATGAGGATTACATGAGTTAATATAATTGAAGATCCTAAGACAGTTCCTGGCACAAAGTAAGCATGTTATAGCTCTTATTATTTCTATTATGATTACTTCTATTATTGCAAAATAATAAGGACTAATGAAAGGAGCAAAAATAATACCAAACTAAAATACTAGACTATAAAAACAACTCAGACTAGGGATGGACGATTGGTATTGAAATATTTAAATTCTCATATTTTGAGGGGGATGCAGAGATACTGATTATCTTTGGCTTGTTTAGTTAATTACACAAACTGAAAATTAAAGATACTACTAAAAGAAAAGAAACAGAAAAGGAAAATGTCTGCTGGGCCCACCTGAATAAATTGTGAATGTAGCCATCTAGGCAGAAAAGGCAGGTCAAAGGGGCGCCTGGGTGGCGCAGTTGGTTAAGCGTCCGACTTCAGCCAGGTCACGATCTCGCGGTCCGTGAGTTCGAGCCCCGCGTCAGGCTCTGGGCTGATGGCTCAGAGCCTGGAGCCTGTTTCTGATTCTGTGTCTCCCTCTCTCTCTGCCCCTCCCCCGTTCATGCTCTGTCTCTCTCTGTCCCAAATAAATAAATAAACGTTGAAAAAAAAATTTAAAAAAAGAAAAGGCAGGTCATTTGTGAGAGGTCAAAGTTAAACTAGTCTGAATCTTTGATATGTCCGCAGTCATCACCAGAAGACAGAGAGTGGTGTAGGGAGTTCTAATGAAAAGACAGTTTGACTTAGAAATAGTATGTTCATACAAAATTTTTAAGTATAAAAGGGGTAGTTAGACATCTCCAATGTAGAGGACTGAAAACAGCAGTGGTCAGAAACCCTTCTTGAAAAAACATCTTCAATGATTAAACTCAGTTAATTAGAGATATTTTTAAATCACCTGAAATGGAGAATCGATAGTGAAAATTACTCAAGGGAAGCACTAAAACCTTTTAAACATAAAATCAAGACTAAACTTCTATGGGAATTGTGGTCGAACAGAATATCAATAGTACAAGCTTTGGCAAAGTAAAAATAGTATAAGCAAAAAATAAGCAGGTAAAAAAGAAAGAGAAGGGAGAAGAAAGTGTTATTATGATAACTGATTCATCTTTTAGTTTTTTCAGTTTATTTAATTTGAGAGAGTGAATGAAGGGGGAGGGGCAGAGAGAGAGAGAGGATCCCAAGCAGGCTCTGAGCTATCAGTTCAGAGTCCAAGGGGCTTGAACCCATGAACTATGAGATCAAGACCTGAGCCAAAAGCAAGAGTTGGATGCTCAATCGACTGAGCCACCCAGGAACCCCAACTGATTCATCTTTTATAGCAGTGGACAAATCAGTACTATCTGAAATTAAAACAAATGGTTAAAAAATTATCTCAGCACTTGGATTCTATTTACACATTTTTTTCTTACATTAACAGTTCTTTTAAAGTTTATTATCTTGCAGCTAAAATTAGAAATCTGCAATGAGCAGTTCTTTCAGTTTTATTTCATTTTGTTACTTCTAGTAAAATGAGAGTGGGTACCTTTCAGTAACATAATAATCAGTTATAATTATCACATCTATATCTATCTATCTATCTATCTATCTATCTATCTATCTATCTATCCATCTATCTATCTATCTATCATCTATCTATCTAATGTATCAACTATTTCCCTTAACTATAGTATCTTTTACAGGTACACGTAAAAGGGCCACAGAATAATGTTTATTAAATACATAAAAGCTGGTTTGGTGGGGGTATGGAGATTTGAGTGATGTTTTGCTTTCTCCTTCATAATTTTCAAATGGCTTAAAATTTTTATAATGAGTATATATCACACACAAAACAAAATTTTATTTTAGTTTATTTCATTTTATTTTATTATTTATTTATTTTAATTTAATGAGGAAGAGACTGCACAAACAGGGGAGAGGGGCAAAGGGAGAAGGAAAGAATCCATGACCCTGGGATCATGACCTGAGGTGAAATCAAGAGTCAGATGCTCAACTGATTGAGCTACCCAGGCACCCCACAAAAAATGTTATTCTAAAATAATATTTGTAAACAAATACTTATAAATAAAAGAAGTACAGAATTTATTCCTTATGTGATAAATTTAAAAACAGTATCTAAATCTTTAATTGTCTCACACAACTAACATAATATGAATATATTGAATATGAAGTAGTAATTTCAGGTTTGTTGAGAGTATAGAACCTCTCATTTCCCATCTAAATAAAGACAAGGATAAAAATTACACATAAGAAACCCTCTTAGGTTGTGGAAGATATGAGTGGCCAAACTTAAGCAATATATGAAAAATATGATTCATATTTAAGTTTTTATACAGCAGAATAATAACTAATTGACTGTTTTTTGGCAATGAAATCTACAAAAAATGTTAATTTTTTAAAAAGCAGTATGCATTATTTTTCTTCTCAAACTGTCAAAAGAGGAGAAATAAAATAATATTTTGCAACTAATAAAATAAAATTGAGATCCAAATGCAAACTATGTTTCTACTCAAATTCAAATATTTTCCAAGTTGTTGACTCATCATAACTAAAAGCAGCTGGTGTCCTATTCAAAATGACTGCAAACAATCTGAGTTAACACCTCAAAAGATTATCAAGAATAGAAAAAATGTATCTTGGCAAAGAGATTGGATAAAGTGTCTAAAAATGAATTTGACCATAAGGGAGGTGTTTTGTAGCAATAAGATGCTTTGAAGACACTTTAATCTCAATACATGTGTCAGGGAACAAAATTAGATAAATTATGGCACTGTGGTATCATTTAAAAATGATATTTTGGAAGGAGCTGTCAGTGCTATTTTTAATATCAAATTTTCAATTTCACATGAATTTTCTTAACATTAGTTAAAAGTAACTGCAACTCTCAATATCTAAATCAATATAACAGCACAATAACCAAATTTTCCATGCATGATTTGAGATAACCCCATAGTATACATATGACATGCTACCATGGTATACTTGTCAAAGAGGATCTCATTAGTACCAGCTGTTTTCAAATTACCATGGGGGAAATGCACCCCAAAGCGTGTACAAAAAGATCCATGGATACACAGGAAATATTATTAACATTTCTTCATTTATTTACATCTTTTCCTTTCTACAATTCAATTTTGGGGTGTTGCAAAATGTAGAGTAGTATAAATATAATTAATAAATGTACATATATTGGATGTGCAGTCTATAAAATTCTAATTTACAGCATAAATACAGAATCCCCCCAAATTTACTAATTTAAGTGGAATTGATTCTCTGACAATTCTAATCATTTGATAGTTATTTCACGATATACTGTTCTGAAACAATTGTAAGGCAATGTTCAGTCAATATTGATTAGGGATACTCTATGAATTAAATATTTATGTCCCCATAAAATGTATATGTTAATCCCCATTGTGATTGTATTTGGAGGCAGGGCTTTTGAGAGATAAGTAGGTTATGAGGGAGGAAACCTAATAAATGGGATAGGTGCCCTTTTAGGAAGATGAAGGGGCTAGAGTTTTCCCTCTCTTCCCTGTGAAGGTGCAAAGAAAAAATGGCCATCTGCAAATCAGGAAGTGTTCTCACCAGACATCTAGTATGTGGGCACATTGATCTTGGACTTCCCATTCTTCAGAACTGTGTGACAGAAATGTTTGTTGTTTATAATCCACTCACTCTATGATATTTTTTTTATAGCAGCTTGGACTGATTAAGACAGAAATGATGATAATCATCTATGGGAGAAGATAGGAAACATGGCCTCATTGGAACCATCTACTGGCATGCTGCTCTAGGTGCTGGCAGATACTGTTTGATTATTTTATGTAGATAATGTTTTTGTTGCTATCCTTTTCTTTTCAATATTGCAAGACTCCTGTCATTTTTCTAGACAAGCCACATTTATTCCCTCTTTGATCCCCACCACTCAAGAATTTGAAATAGCATGTTAGGATTCTCTAGACGCCAAACTTGTGCCTGTGCTTTCGAGTAAGGCAGAATCTTTTCCTGCTCTATACCCTCACTTAGATTGGGTGTGCTTTCCTGAGTCTGAGACCCCAAGTACTTTTGTCTTCATTGAATCTGTTTCCTCTAGTCTTTTTTTCATCTTCTACTTTTTCTCAATTCTTTCCAATAGCCTTTACATTTGGTCAATTTCCATACTGGGTTTTCTGTTTGCTTTCATAGCCAAACTACCTAAAAGACTGACTTTATTTCTAATGCACTGCTCAGCCCATTCTAGATTGGATTCCGTCTCCAAAATTGCACCAAAGTAGCTCCTGCTAATGTCATCACTGATCTCTGTATTAAAAGGGTTACTCAGTGATTTTCCATTTATTTTTTCATTTTTTATTTTTATTTATTTTTAATTTTTTTAAATGTTTATTTATTTTTGAGACAGAGAGAGACAGAGCATGAATGGGGAAGGGGCAGAGAGAGAGGGAGACACAGAATCAGAAGCAGGCTCCAGGCTCTGAGCCATCAGATCAGCCCAGAGCCTGACGCGGGGCTCGAACTCATGAACCGTGAGATCGTGACCTGAGCTGAAGTCGGACGCTCAACCGACTGAGCCACCCAGGCGCCCCTGTGATTTTCCATTTTTATTGGACTTCTCAGTAGTGTCTGAAATTGTGAACTCTACTTCTCTCCTGAAATACTTATTCCCTTTGATTTAGTGGAAACATACACACTCTCTCCACATTTAAGGCCATATTTCTAAATACTCTATGCCAATTTTTATTTTCCTACTGATTAAAGATTTGAGTCTCAGAAATTGTGCTTAGTTCCTCTTTGTTTTCATTCTATGGTATCTTTATCTATAGGTAATCATATCTGCTTCCATGGCTTCCATTATTACCAACATTCTATTAAGGATTCCAAAAATTTTCTGTCTATTCAAGAATTTTCTAAGTTTTAGACCAATATATACTATTGTCTGCAACTTAGATATATGAAGAGCATGTCAGTCATACCACGTCCAAAACAGAAGGAATCATTTTTCTCCATATATATTTCCTTTTAACATCAAATTCATCAACATCTACCCAATTGTTCATACTACAAATCTAAGACATATCGTTCACATCCGTCTCTCACTTAGAACATCCAGTTCATCATTAAGACCTATATATCTCTACATTTTATATATTACTCCTGCCTGTTTTCTTTCATTAATCTTAACTAAGCCAATATTCTCTCTCCAACCAATGCAACAGCCCTATATTACAAGCTTGCATCCACACTTTGATGGCCTCCAAATTATTTCCTTTGTAGAAATTAATGTGATCTTCAGAAATGCAAAAATCTAAAAATATAATCAAAATTTTCTATGGATAAATCAGTACCCTACACCATATGGACACTGACCAACTTTTTAGATACATCTTCTACAATTCCAGCATTTTACTAACTTGTAACTTATTTTTATTCTTGGCCCTTGCATCTCTTTACCATTCATCACACCTTTCATGAGTGCATGCAATAATCATTCTTATCCCCCTTCCCATCCGTAAACACATTTTCATCAACTTCATTCCCAGCTCAATTCTCAGCTTAGACATTGTCTCCTTATGAAGGTTCCATGATCACTCAGGTCACTCAAATGATTAAGTAATCATTTGTGCGATTTTGTTTTTAATGTTTCTTTATCCTTCTAGAATCCAGAAGGGCCACATGTTTGCTCACCGCTTTACATTTAACCCTGTAAAGTGTCTAATAAATCACAAATGCTCAACTGTATATTTTGAGTGAGCAAACGCATGAATTTGTGAACAGTAATTATAAATATATTATAAATTATAAGTAAATATAAATAAATTAAAAATTAGCATCCAATTTGATTCAATATGACTGCTCTGTTGTTAAAAATTATGCTAATTATAAAATGGAATTTTAGATTTAGATTTATTGTTAGGTACTATTTATCCTATCATTTAAAATAGTTTTTTTCAGGGGCATCTAGGTGGTTCAGTAGGTTAAGTGTCCGACTTTGGTTCAGGTCATGATTCACGTTTGTGGGTTGTGTCAGGCCCTGTGCTGACAGCTCGGAGCCTGGAGCCTGCTTTTGATTTTGTGTCTCCCTCCCTCTCTGTCCCTCACCTGCTTGCTCTCTCTCTCTCTCTCTCTCTGAAAAATAAATTAAAAAATTCTTTAAATAGTTTTTTTTAACAGCAACTGCATTTTTTGTGTATGTCTGTAATTCAGGAAAACTGACAAATTAGAATGAAAGTTGCAAAATATATTAGAATTAAAAATAACAAATTTAAAAGTGCAGAAATTTAAGATATAACCTGGTACTTTTTTTCTAAATTATAAAATGAAAGGTAATGGAAAACAAAGAAATGTTATTATATCAAGGGTTTAAACACTCTATTTCAGGACACTTTTTAAAACTTATATTGGTCACGAGTTTCTTGATAATAATTTTAAACAGTTTAAAAAAAGTGAGAGGAGTAAATTTAGACTTAAGAGAGCCTAATGGGAGTTTTCACCACTGGTCAAGTACTTAAAAGTCTGTTTTGACATTTAAAAAAATATTTAGTTGAGATTTAGTCTCAAAAGGATGCCTTTTCATTCTTAATCAATTGAATTTGTATTTGGCATCCTTACATTTTTACTGGAAAAATTTCCAAGAAATTACAGAGGGTTCAAATGCAGTGAATAAATATTTGATCATCCCAGGTTGACATAAGTTAAATTGTAACTCAGAAATATTGTTGAATTGAATAAGGGTGTCTAGACATATTTCCATTCAAATCTATCCTGATTCAGGATGAGATATATTACACTGATGAATGCTTGGACAACCACAGAACAGCAGAATCATGATAGAGTGATTCCAATCATTCCTCTCAACTAGTTTCTGTCAGTGAACACACATCACTTCTCCCAGGCACTGAGAATACCGGTAAGTGCTGTCCTGTGAGATAACTATGGATCCGTGATTTCCCTCAGAGTTGAAGAATCTACGTGGAGATTATATTGAAAGGTAAGACACAAAATTCCCATCTTTGAAACAAAGTTGTGCCAAATATGAAAAGTTACTTTCCCTTATACTTTTCTTAGAGTGATCCCACTCAATGAAAAGTAAATCATGTTGCTATATTTGATGATTTTATTGCATATATAGTGATCTTATTATATATATATTATTATATATATTATGTTATATATATTATATATATTATTATATATATTATGATCTTATTATATATAATGTTATATATGTACACACAAACATATATATTATATATTTCTCTATTCTAATAAGTTTTATAACAAAGCATCCAGCCAGTCTTTTTAAACGTTTCATAATAATAATTAAAAGCAACTATGTATGTATATATATCATCTATTTTTCTGTTTTTATTTATCTTCATATACTTTGAAAGAGCTAATTTTAGTTAGAGAGTTGTTAAACCAAAAATATATAGAATTTCATAACAGAGAGAAATGTTCACATTTTTAGGTAAACCTTATTGTTTTCAAGCTGTAAAAAATGATATTAATATATTTGTTAATAATGATACATAGTCATAGTAAACAAAATAAACTGTTTTCTGAGAATTTATGCTTTTTAAATCTATTTCCTACTATATTTTATATCATTCATTAGATACTATGCTTTCAAAGATAAACATTTCAAAATAATTTTCCTTAGGTATGTGTGTGTGTGTTTGTGTGTGTTTTAAAGTTTTTCTTCAGACAAAACAAGCTTAAGATATAAGTTAAAGATTAATAAACTGTTACTAGGTTGGGAGTAATATGCCTGTATTCCAGATATATGCTGAAGTGCACATATGTATTGTTCATATTCATGGAGTCTCAGAAAAGCAGAAGAGTGTTTTGGTATTATAGGTGTAACATCATCCTCAGACCTAGCTACCTAGATGATCTTAACCTGGTTTCCCAAATGGTTTGGGAAAGTAGAAAGACAATGAACCTACCATAAACAATTTGGCAAGAGGTGACTGACAGATTTATGTTAATAACCGTTATCACTTATGGCCAGCATCATAACTAAGTGCTGTATTTGTATTACCTTCTATAATCCTCAAAAAGTACTTTGGCAATGATAAAACTATTTATACGGCAAAGATGTAGAAACTGGTCCAAATCTGATAGTGAGTAGTAAATGACAGAACCAGGATTTAAGCCCAGGAAAGTCTTCCTCAGAGGCTGTGCTTCTTTCATGGCCCTTCATCTCCTAGCAAGCTGTAATTCTACTTTTGAGGTATTTTGGTTGAAATTGTCAATAGTGTCTGAATCTAAAAAGTTAAGGCCCATAGTTTCAAAGTGGGTCTCCGTTACAACATTTCGTCATCTGAAACCAACTTCAAAATAAATTAAAGTCATTCCTTTTCTCTTCTATATTTATTATCTGTACTTGATATCCTAGTTTTGAATACTACCATATGTCAAAATTTTATTTTAAATTCTACTCTCTAAGTGTATCATACTTACATTGATTATAAGTGTTGTTATAAGGATAATTTCTTTTCCCTTAATAAAGGAAAAGATCTGCAAATATTAAGGCATTAGTAGTAGTAAGTTCTTGGATCACAATTTATGAATCACTGTAATCTTTTATTAAAATTGTATCACCAGTAATTAACAAGTCATAAGTTTTCTTATCATAATAGTGGAATTATACTATGGGTTGTAATCTAAAGCCTTACTTAAAGTCAGATTAACTCTATACTTATTTATTCTTAAAGCAACCATGTGATTTTTTTCAGAGGATAAGTATCAAGAGATCATTGACTATAAAACAACAATTAATGCCTCTACCGAAAATTTTCTGACATATTTGTCTACTAATAAACTGAAATTCAAAGTGAAAAACACATTTAAAAAACCATTCTTCTCCACATGGTATTCCATTATGAAACTGCAGCAATGAACATGACATTAGTTGAACAAACATAACACTATAATCAAGCATCTGCTTGACTTCCTGCATTGCATACACAACAGAGATTTGTTATAGCTTTTTTTTTTTAGTATTCTCAATAGGTTTCTGTGTTTATAAAGGTCCAGAAATTATCTTTGGAACTTATCCTCCATATGGCACTAGGAAATGTGGCATAAGAACCTTTCCGACACAAAAGATACACAATTCTTTTTTTTTTTTTTTTTTTTTAAAAATTAAATTTATTTAAAAAAATAAAAAAAAAAAATTTGGAATAAAAAAATTTCATTAAAAAAAAAAAAAATTTTTTTTTTTTTTTTTTTTTTTTTCAAAAAATTGCTTTAAATACAAAACTATCAAACGACTGTTAGGACGACATCAACTTCTGTTCAATCTCATCAAAATTGATTTAGTTGTCTGTATATGTAAACTTTAATTCTCAAAAATGCGCAAAGGCCAGCACATTTCTTTCCTCAAGTTCTAAATGTTAAACACAACTTAATTATATTTTTAATAGCAAATTATTTCAGACTTAGGATGTGTTCTTGTTCAGCACAGGGCCAACAGCATGACATTACTGAATCAACATGACCCAAATTTTGGTTCTTTTATTCACAAAAGAGAAATAAAATACAGATATCCTCTTTGCTGGATAATTCTTGTGTAGATAAGTGACCTGGATAGTTAAGTTTAAAAAATATCATGGAAATTATATATTTGGGCATTCTTTGGGAAGATTTGCCAAATTGCATGATTTAACTCTTGTCTGCAATCTATTTTTCCTGTGTAAGCACAACCTGAGTCAATAATTGTTAAATAAGCTTATATTTAAAACATATTAAAGACACTTACAATGTAACCACTTTCATTCTATTTTAACTTCTTAAAAACTGCATTCTAAAATGCATTGAATAATATCAATAACAAATAACATTTATGTTTTAATGGGCTTATGTGCACACACATTCTTATTTTTGATTTTAGAAATATAGCCTTTAAAATATTAGAAAATATAAATTATTGCATTTAATTTGTACGTAATATCACTCCTAAATAACTTAAAGGTCTCCACCTTCAATATATTGAAACCAACTAAATAAACTGTCAATTACGTAAAACCCACTTGTTATGCAATACAGGGAGATTATTCAGGCACCACATCAGCAAAAAGTAGTTTCTTCCTTACATGGGTAACAAAGTGATTAACTTGCTAGTTCAACGTGAAGGAATATATATGGTTCCAAGTATGTATGGTTTCTTAAATCTAGGCAAGACACATGGCCAGATATTTCAATTAATGTGTAGCAAGCTCACAAAATCAATTTCTTATCAGTCAAAAACACTCATACAGTAAATTTTATTTTCAAACCATAATCTCTAAATTAAATCTGTGTACCTAAAAAATATAGTACAGAAACTCAGTCATTGGGTTTTCTCCCTGATAGCATTTTCACAAATGGCACAAGGCTTTGTATGCTATATATAGCCTACACTGTTTGGTTAGATTCTAATCTTCCTAGAGAACGTCATTATCTCTTTCCATGGCAAATAAAGGACCAAAGTGTTAATTTCCTCCTTAAAGTAAGTACTAGGATTGAACAGTTTTGACATTCTATCTTCCAGCAATTTATCTGGGAACTTTTAAGCAATTATAAAGAGAATCTCTGAATCTGTATACTTATCCAGACTTCGTGGTAATAGAAATTAATTATCTAAGAATATAAAATTGTCGGGAAAATCATGTTATTATAGAAAATAGTGGCACTTTTCAGTAAATCCGTATAAAGGGACTTTGCAGGAATTGAGCTTGTCTGACCAATGACACTCAAGATAATCACATTTTCAATGAAAGCTCTTTGACTTGAATATAAAATACAATCATCTGTTATATTCAGGTTGAAGTTCTTTCTGTATATTCCAATTTCTTTACACTGAATCTTTTTTCTCCTAATATCCTCATTCTTACCTTACTCACACTACACACGAGACTATAGTAATTTTTTTTTTAATTTTTTTTCCACGTTTTTATTTTATTTTTGGGACAGAGAGAGACAGAGCATGAACGGGGGAGGGGCAGAGAGAGAGGGAGACACAGAATCGGAAACAGGCTCCAGGCTCTGAGCCATCAGCCCAGAGCCCGACGCGGGGCTCGAACTCACGGAACGCGAGATCGTGACCTGGCTGAAGTCGGACGCTTAACCGACTGCGCCACCCAGGCGCCCCGAGGCTATAGTAATTTAAGTGTTAGTACCTTTTCTCTATACTCAATGGTAATGGACCAAAATAGTTAAAGGAACTGAAATACTTCAATAGCCTTGCCTTAATATTTTAATATTCAGAAAATTACAATTTCCATGCCAGATAAATGTGCTGTGTTTGCTGTTTTTTAACATTGCAAATGTTTGAGATATGTATATAAATGCTATATACACTATCCAGTGGTGTTCTCTCTTGCAACTGACTAATAAATTATACAAATCTATTGTAAATTCAGATCGTTGGGACCAAGATGATGTTTGATGGTTGATACAGGATATAAAATTGTATCTCAAGCAGACAGGAAACAGAAAATTATCTGAGATAATACATTTAGAGTTTGTTAAAATCATTTTCCCACAGCCTTCTAAACATGTAATCTTTTTAGTTGATTCCAGCACTGTCAAATGGGATAAGAATCTTTTCTAGAGCAAGAAAGTGAGTCAGTCTAGGGAAGGGTTAAAATACATTAAAAAAAATTTTTTTTGTAGATGGAGACAATAGTTTCTTGATAATCTTTATATTTTGGAAATATCAACATTCTAAGGAAATGATTTAAAGTTACAGAGAGTTAAGAATATTTCTTCCCTTTTCATGTGATCATTTATTCTATTTTAATCAAATTTAAAGTTTGATAAAAAAAAATGAAACAGTGCCTCACTTTAAACACATTAATGCAAACCAGATAAAACTTCATCTTAAATGGTTAACTAAATAATAAACACAGTTTCATATAAAGTTGTGTTTAAAAAGGTCAGTTCATTAGAAGGAGCAATAAATGAGGCAGGTGTTTTCAATAACACATAAACTAAAATTCTTTTTTTGCAATTTAAGAAAGAACTATCAAAGTACTCTTAAATTAAAAGTAAAAATATCAGTTTTTTTAAAGTTTATTTAAAATTTTTTTTTAACATTTATTTATTTTTGAAAGACAGAGTGAATCAGAGCATGAGCAAAGGAGGGGCAGAGAGAGAGGGAGACACGGAATCCAAAGCAGGCTCCAGGCTCTGAGCTGTCAGCACAGAGCCTAATGTGGGGCTTGAACACACGGACTGTGAGATCATGACCTGAGCCAAAGTCAGATGCTTAACGAACTGAGCCACCCAGGTGCCCCCAAAATATCAGTTTTTAAGTGCCAGTATTTTCATACTTCCTAGGATTTTTGTAAAAAAAAGGCATTTTTGATAACATAAGACACAAAAGGAAATACCACAGTCAACATAAATAACTCCTCGGATTTAAACATGAATACCAGGGGATTGTCCTCAAAACTAGGGGATGATCATGAAGGATTAGTGCCAAAATTGCAAATGACCCTGCCTAACACATGCTGCTTCCTAACTCATGAAAATTCTCAAAAGTGCAATAAATAAGTTAATGAACATTCAGTATTGTATGGATGATCCTCAAAATAAAGTAGGAAAACAAAGATGTTATGGAAAGAAGTATGTGAAGTTTATGATGTTCACTGATCACACAAATCTTCCATATGGCTATATTGGACACTATGTGTAGCAAAATATTTGTGATGGGATCATACTAAGGTAACCTTGCTATATCAGCCTTTTACAATGCATAAAATTCAATGAAATCTAAGCACAGATTCGTACAAGTAGAGATATCATTCATTGCAATATCTTAATACATTCAGCATAGGGAAGGAACAATAAAAATAGTGCACCAACCTGTCAGAGTAGCACCTGAAAAATAGTCCATGATATTTTATATATTGGATCCAATTTTGGTAGTTTTCAAGGGTACAATCAAGAATAAGAACTAGTCACTGTCCCCAAACAGCCATTCCCTCAGGTACTATTAAAAAGCAGGTAGACCCCATCCAAACTTACTCCAACATTACGTATTAATGCAAAATAAAAAGGAATTATGAAGAGAACATGAAAACATGAGCAATTATTCTTAATAGATAGAAATAAAAAAAATCTTCCAAAGAGAATGACATGTACTGTGTCTTACACAATGAGTCTCAGCTTATAGTATTTCCAACATGGAAAGTGCCCAATTTCTCCCCTGAGCACAAACACGGTGGTTATCCCATCCCATTTATTGGGCATGACACAAAGGTACTTTGATGCCTATAAACACAGGTAATCCTCAGAAAGGAGAAATTTGGTCCAGGTTTCCAGCTGAGAGGATTGCTCTGGTCAATTCCATTCTCACTGTCCTGGCTCATCACATATTCATAAACACACAATCATCAATGTACTTTTGGAATTGCAACACAAAGACAAATTCCATTTGTAGCATTTTGTTCCAGATGTCAGTTAAATGGTGGTTATAAAAGCACATGAATCACAACCCTCTTACCCACAAAATGGAGATGCACACCATCTTATTCAAAGGGAGGTAGTCTCAATAACATATAAAAGTAGCTAAACCTCTCCAATAGGAAAGCAAATATAAAAATCAAGATTTTATAGCCTTCTTGATTGTTTTTAATGGTTCAAATCATTCTGCTACAGTACTTAACTTTCTGGTTGCATTATATTTAATAGCTTACCTTTCAGCACTGCAATAGTGCAGTGCTCCTGAAGACTGGTCCAGAAATTCCTTCCAAGAGTGGAAGGTACCAGAGAAAACATGGAAAATAAGTTTCACCTATGTGCCAATCCCTATTCATTTGTAGCACCTGTCTTGAGAGGAAATTTGAGGTCACATCCTGGCTCAGCAAGAAAGAGTATCAGGATGTGTTATGGCCATGAGTCAGAGGGAATGGAGCAGAAAGAGGAGATGAAAGCATTGCTTGCCTAGGTCATGCCAGCTCCAGAGATCAGAGTTAAAAAACAAACAAACAAAAAAAAACAATGAAAAGTGTACTGAGTTCAGAGGCAAGAGACCAAAATCTCTGTTTCACTTTCAGGTTTCAAATAAAGCCCCAAATCCAGGCTATTTACCTCAAAAGTGATTGAACTGGGAATTAACTACAGTTCAAATACATGTCTCACAATAATAGACCCACATAATTTTAAAACCGGAATAGACATTGATAGTGATCCTGGTGAAATATGCTCATTTCACAGAGAAACAGGCTCAGATGCACTTTGTGACTTATCATGAGAATCCCAGATGAACTGGACTAGAATATTTAAAACAAGTTTGGAAACCCTGCACAGCAATATTAGAATTTATATCAGAGAATCTAGTTACTAGGCCATAGCATAACAGGAAGGCTCCAATTTATAGGGCTGGGTCTTAGCTACTGCAATACAAGGATATAAGGGATGGATCTAACAATGGGAACTTGAAAAATAAGACCTTGATTTAGAAATTACTTTTCATGCCCAATTACTTTTCTTGATTTAGAATTACTTGATTTAGAAATTACATGCCTGGGTGGCCCAGTCAGTTAAGCGTCCGACTCTTAATTTCAGCTCAGGTCATGATCTCAAGGTTGTGGGATCAGGCCCTGAGCGGCGTGTTGAGCATGGAGGCTGCTTGGGATTCTCTCTCTCTGCCCCTCTCTCTCTGCCCCTCCCCCACTTGTTCTCTCTCTCTCTCTCTCTCTCTCTCTCTCTCTCTCTCTCTGAAAATAATAAATACACTTAAAAATTAGTTTTAAGATAAGAATTAAAATCACAGGACTTTTAAATATACTCTCACTCCCTTGTTAGGGCTACAATAAGTCTCAGAAAAGTGATGAAATGAAGTAGGGGTTAAATGAAAGTAGACTAACAAAGAAATGAGGCTCAAGAGTTTGACAAAAACTTCTCCTGTAGTAGGCATCTACATTTTTAGGCTGCTTAGCTCATCTATTCACTCTCCTGATGGCCACAGCCACCCTAAAGTCCTTTCTCTCTCTGTCCCTATGATCTGAAGAGGTCCTCACCCTAGGCTCCAGGAATGGAGTAGCCCGATAGCCAGTATTTCCATTATTATTTAAGGACATGAAGGTAACAACTTGAATGTATGAATAAAAGTGACAATGTGAAGTAAATGATACTCCTCTTTTATAGCAGGATATCAATCAATAGACATCGAAGCTGAGAAGGCTTCAATAGGCAATAAACTGAGAAGTGAAGGCATAAACATATTTTGTAGAAGATAGGTTGGATTAGAGGGCTCTTTTAATTAAAGACTCATGTGTGTCTTAAGCTCTGGGAAATTGTCAGACCTTTTATTATTTCCTTTGCTAAGTTTGTCTTATCCTTTCTTCAGTAAGACTTCTATTACATGGATGTTAGTTTCTCCATGTCTAGTCCTGTTTCTCTGTTCTCATAATTTTGTCTTAACTTTAGTTCTGCAATTCCTGGGTTATTTTTTACCACTTTTTTACTACTATACATTATCAATTCAACTTGGGACTAATATTGATTAAATGATAAATATATTTTATTGGAGGAGAAAAATACATTAGGTGTGTCTGGCAGGAACCATCAAAAGCATGAGCAGGTGAATTCAGGAAATCACTTGGGAAAACAGACAATATAGTGAGACTGCATAGGGGTTCCATCGCTATATTAATGACATTATAATGTGAAAACCACATTAGGCAATTAGGATCAGAAAACACATTGGCTACCTAGTTTCACGTTGCGATAAAGCATGGGAAGAATTTGGGAGAGGTTTTGGCACAGATGAAGGAAAAGATCACAAAAGGATGAAATTGTGTTATAAAAAGGATGATTGTGTTGAGCTGATAGGCTCAGAATATCTTCACTTCTTGAGTCCTGATGTATCTTCCACTGATTTGTTAATACATTTGATATTTATAACCTCCCTGTTCCTTGTGTGATCATCTTGGTAGGGGTGGAAACCCAGGAATGGAGACTATGCTCTCAATCTTCTGGTGACTTTTAAACATTGGCTTTCATTCCTGACAATTACAGCTATTGTCTTGATGCCTCTTGCTACAAAATGAGAGCAAAAACAGGGGATAAAGGTAGGAGGAATTGAGCAGCACAAAGGTTTAAAGACATGTAGAAGAAGAAAATTTTTTGTGGTATGATAATTTTTCTGTACACAGAAGCCTATTCTACTTGTTTTTGTTTGTTTGAATGCAAACTTTTTCAGAATCTCTTTGAAGATATAAGCTAGACTTTTCCCTTCAACCTCTTTTCTCTTCCTAACAGTATCATTTTCCAGGCCGATTGTTCTATTTATTCAACTTTGTGCTTCGTCTTACTGGCTCTTCTCCAGTGACTGCTTATTCTTAAATGATCCTCAGGTTTTTAGAGAGCAATGTTGATTATCTCAGGTAGCTTGGCCCAGGTTTTGCCTGCCAGCCATTACAACCTCCTTAGTACATACAAGACAGTTCAGAATTCCCTATACCTGTGGGTGGAGGGGCAGAGCAATCTCTAAGAATTATTCCTGGTGGCACAGATGGGGTATAGGCAGAAAGGTGACCTCAATTTTTACTCTCAACAATTCCTTTCAGGCGGATGCCAGAGTTCCCTTTAAGAGATTTTTTTCTTGGCTTTATTTGGGCTCAAATGCCAACGGGGAATAAGGAGCCCAATCAGGGTAACCTTTGGAAGATCACATCTAACTAAACCAGTCACCGAGACTGACACTTCCTTTCTGGGAAAGGTATAGGATATCACCACAAGGAAGAGCTGCCATTTTTGCAGAAGCCTGCTCTGATTCTGCTTTGAGAAGTTCACTCCTAATTTATAAGATTCCCGTGCCCATCCTCCTCACCCCAATCTCACTGGTTGTGTTGTCAATACACTGGGTTTTAAGGAGGTCGATGAACAGGAGTTGAACAACTTTATCTGATCTATGAGTTTCATCAAGATATTGAAACTTGTAAATAGTTTTAGCTTGCCTGCACTTATTCCTAAGGTATCTTAAGTATATACACCTCATACTTTTTTGTTTTTAATCAATTTCTTTGATAACGTAGTGGGTAAAAAGCAGATTCAAGGTGGGGGCAACAACCAAAATAATTCATTTATGTCTCAGGGAGATTCAGTTTTCTTATTTGCAGACTTACTTCACAGAGTAGCTTGAAAATTATATAAAGCAATAGTTTGAATGTGCTTTCACTGGAAAATTATTTAATCTATAAATTGAGGGTAATACTAGACCTCATTTCAAAGAGTTGTTATGAGGATTAAATTTATAAATTCATGTAAAGTGCTTAAAGCAGCATTTAGCTCACAGAAAGCACTAAAATCAACATCAATATTATTACTCTTTTTGTAAGTAAACTGTAAATATGAAAGTTACTTCTTTAAGCATGAAAAAAGTCTAAATACGGAAAAAGAAATAATGGAAAAATGGATAATCAGGAGACTGGAAAATTTGCTTCTGAAATAAGCAGGAGTTGGCTGTAAAGTATGCTGATGTCCTATAAAGCTGGGCCTGTAGATAACTGACACGCCCCAGGACACAGGAAGTATCAATTTAGCAGAATAAAGTTTGCGATCTTAAAATGCTGACAAAAGATCAGAGCTACAGTAAACAAAGCAGAAAAACTGGAACTCGTGAGTTACTTCATGGAATTGAAAGTGCTATCCCTATGATCCTTTTGTTTTTATTTCTTTTTTTTTTTTTTTTAATTTTTTTTCAACATTTATTTATTTTTGGGACAGAGAGAGACAGAGCATGAACGGGGGAGGGGCAGAGAGAGAGGGAGACACAGAATCCGAAACAGGCTCCAGGCTCTGAGCTGTCAGCCCAGAGCCCGACGCGGGGCTCGAACTCACGGACCGCGAGATCGTGACCTGGCTGAAGTCGGACGCTTAACCGACTGCGCCACCCAGGCGCCCCTTGTTTTTATTTCTACCAGTAGTTTTCTTGAAAAGCACAGAGGATTAAAATGTATGAAAATTCCACATTGAGAGCACAATTTCCATTTAATTTTCATTTCCTAGCAGTTCCTAAAGATATGGCTGAACAGAGAGTATAAGATGGTATAGCTGCCATGTTCACTCTGCATGCAAAATGAACACTAATTCTAGAAAAACAATATCCATTTCCATTTTTATTGATGCCTTAGCATCAGCACATATCATAGGGCGCACACACACACACACACACACACACACAGACACACACACACTTATACATAGATATATACATACTTTGTGAACTGATGTTTTAGCCTGGAACAAAAAACAAAAATGGCAGTCTTAACTTAGAAAAAAAAATCAGGACACTAATAATGTCAAATCAGATGGTAAGTCTTATTTAGAAATGATTTAACTCAGAATTTTGAACAACTCTTTGTGATTGTTTAAAAGAACTAAGAAGCAATGTGTTTATTGCTAATTCTCTATGCTGATATTACTTTTCTGATTCTAAATATGCAATAAATCCACCTACATAATACTGATTTAAAATGATTACAGGGTGTCTGGGTGACTCAGTTAGTTAAGTGTCCACCTCTCGATTTTGGCTCAGGTTATGATCTCATGGTTCATGGGACCTAGCCCTGCATCAAGCTGTGCCCTGTCAGTGAGCAACCTGCTTGGGATTCTCTCTCCCTTCCCCTCTGCCCCTCCCCAACTCATGCCCATGTGCTCTCTCTCTCTCTCTCTCTCTCTCATAAATAAATAAATAAATAAATAAATAAATAAATAAATAAAAGATTAAAATGATTACAAATCAAAGAGATTTTTACATGAAGAAAACTTGTCATGATATTTCAGTATAAATTACTTGAAAAAACCCAAAATCATATGTTCATATTAAAACCTCTTTTAAGATCTCAAAATATTTCTTAGTTTGTTATCTCATTAATTCTGATAATTATCCTGTGCAATAAACATGAAACAGGATGATTTAAAAAAATGATTTCTGAAACAGCCTGCACAAATGACATTGTCAAGTCAGATGAGATAAGTGTTTATTTATAAAATTGTGCAGCTTATCAACAAAACTCAAATGGCACAAATAGCAGCCAGGACCAGCACTTTCATTGTCCCTGCCTTCATTTCCCTCCCTCTCCCTCTTTCTCTCCTTCTTATTGCAATCCCTAGAGGGAGGCGGCTCCTGATTTATACATAATATTTAAATAATATTTGAACAATCAACTGGAGGTTCTAGATGGAAGAAAGTGAGATAACTCCAAGATTCCTTTTCCTTCATATGTGATATACTAATAAAAAGTATTGAGGAAGCAAAGTTTTTATTTTTTGGTAAAACAAATGCATTTTTACATACTCCAGATGATCGTCTTAGGTACATGACTATGAATACAAACTTGAAAAAGTAGGAACTCTAATGTGCTTCTAGACAGTCATGTATCAGATGTATTTAAAGTGAAGTACATATTTCCTTGGGATGTCTTGTACTGAATGGAAATGTAACCTATTTAAGAAATGACAGTCTAAATTAACCCAAGGCTTACATTCCAGGATGCGTGATTTTCATGAACTTCCTCCAAATAAATAAAGTGCCTTTGCCAATTCCAGAAATCCTTTTCCTTGTACTAGAAGTATGACCTCTTTCGTGTGTTGACAAGAAGAGGTTACACATTAGAGAGAACAAACTCTACCACAATAATTAGGTGGAATTTCCTCAAAAATATCCACTTCATAAGATGACAAATTCCTTCAACACATAGGAAGAAAAAAATAAAAGCATAAACCATTTTAACACTTTCCTTAAGCTTATATTCTATTTTAATTTTTAATTCTTTAATTTATTTTGAGAGAGCCTGCAGTGTGCGTGCACCCCCTCCTGAGCGGGGGAGGGGCAGAGAGGGAGAAGAATCCCAAGCAGACTCCATGCTGTCAGATGGGGATTGATCTCACAAAACCTGAGACCATGACCTGAGCCAAAATCAAGAGGCAGATGCTTAATTGACAGAGCCACCCAGGTGCCCCACTAAAAATAGAATTATTTTTTAAAGGAAAAGGAAAAAGAGGACTTGCATCATTTAAGTTTTGCTGATCACGTGTCTATTATGGAAATTACCAAACTGTCTTCTGTTAAATATTTAAAACTGCAGTTATTTTTTGTAGGAGATAGTTTAGATAGTATATCTGTGGCAACTGGTGATACACGATGTACAAACACATGCACACATTTTGTATGCTTTGCATCTGTTCTGATGACATTCGGTTTGCCCATTTTGATAAGCATCCTTTCATTACTAAAAAACAAGCTATTATGAAAGAAAATTACATGTCCTTGGTACTTATATTGTAGCCTGGGCAGAATGATGCTAGCAGATTATTCTAATGGATATTTCTCCCACATTCAGAACGCGCAGACCATTTCTTCTTCCAAACTCTTAGATAACTATTGCGACACTGTTCTCTCTACATTTACTATGGTCACAAGGCTCTTTAGTTTATTATGATCTTCTCCCAGCTGAATTTTGCAAGCATATATATGGCTATTAGATAATGAAGAAAACTGTTTTTTAAGCATAGAGTATGTCTCCCTGAGTGCAGGCACTGAGACTTCATTATTTCTTATAAAGTGCTTGCAATGTTATTCATAACAAGCATGTCCCAAGCTATGAAAGATTTTTATACATGCATACACGCTGTCAATTATATCTTTCCTGACCTTTCTTATCCTCATCTGGGGCAACTCTTTTCTTACCCATTCTGACTCCATGAAATTTCCCCAAACACAGCACCACTTACTGAGTTCAGACGTGAGTAGGAAAAGAAAGTCTACTTCCTTCTTCCTGACGCCCACACCCAAACAGCACTGTACTGCATCCTTCCCCTTGCTCTTGCTTCTTACCTCTCCCAGCTCAGTTTATTTCAAATCAAGCAATATCATGTTTTGTACGTATACAGTGATTCTTTCAACTTTTCCAACCTTCCAAATTACTGAGGGGAGATGGATGTCTCACTTTTTAGATTTATGACTGTGTTCCAGAGAGTAACCAACACTGTGCTTAGAAGCAAAACATATAGCAACAATATTTGTTTAAAAGACTAAAATAATCCTAAATTTTCGGGAAATATCATCAACAATTTCAAAAGCCATTAAATATATCCCCAAATTTCTACACTGCTCCAGCTTCTGCCTTAAAATACACTCATTGTCAGCATAAAGATAAGTGTGTAAATAAATTCATGTTAATACCTCAGTAAGGTTGTCGAAAATAAATAATTCCTATTCAAATGATACTGTTTTACCTGTTTGATTTAAAAAGCTGTACTACACTAATCTAATTACACCAGCTGATTAGTAATACTAGTGACATTTTTGGTAATCTAGAGAAGGTTGAGATCTCCAGGGTTTGAGTCCTAGCTTTGTCACTGTAGCCTTGGGACACTGGGAAACTCACTTAAGCTTCAGAGTCCTGCTTCTCTCATATGCAAAAAGCTATAGCACTGAGCTTAACAAACTAGTTATAACCATTCAAAATGGTGTTTGTAAATAAAAGACAGCATCCATACATTTTTTTCAAAAGCTTATGAAAATTAAGATACATTGGATAGAAGTGACATAAACTATAAGAATTGTACAAAGTACTATTGGATTTTTTCTTTTTTCTTTTCTTTTATTATTATTTTTATTATTATTATATATATATATATATATATATATATATTTTTTTTTTTTTTTTTTTTTGAGAAAGAGAAAGAACAAGCAGGAGCAGGGAGCCCAACTCAGGGCTCAATCCCATGACTCTGGGATCTTGACCTGGGCTGAAATCAAGAGTTGGAGGCTTAACCAACTGAGCCACTCAGGCATCCCAGTACTACTGTTTGTATAGGTTGGGTTGACCTTTGCTAATTCATTCTTATTCTACCGAATGGGGTCATCTTTCTAATATACACTATTTATCATGTAACTTAGCTACTTAATACTTGTCAATGGCTCTTTTTTTGTTAAGAGAAAAAAGTCCATATCTTGACACCCACACTTATTCTCACTGACCCCCTCAGTTAATATGCCCTGTGATATATACATCCAGAATGAAATACTTGGGGCTCCCTAAAACATACTACACATGTTCAACTTCTAGGCCTTTGTTACTGCTGATTCATTTTGCCTGGCTTTGTCACTTTGTCAATCTTAATGAATCCTATTTATTCTTTGATTCTCAGCTTAAATGTCACCCCCACTTGGAAAGCTACCCTGCAGTTGATTACATATCTCAAATTTACCTGTATTTGCATATTTTATAACACTGCATCAAGTCATTAATATAGTTCTGAAGCTGTCCCTAGATATCCTGGAAATCAAGGCCAATTCCTTATCTATTACTTTAATCCAAGGGCATAGCAGTACTTGTTAAGTAGAGGTCTTATGGCAAACATAGTGAGTAAGAGTACAGGCTCTGGAAACAGACTTAGGCTGAAATCTCAGCTCTATTACTTATTTGTTGTTATCACTTGTGATATTCACTTAACTTTTCTAAGATTCTACTTTTTTATAGATAAAATGAGAATAACAACAGATGAAAGTGTTGTGCTAATTAATATCTCTGATATTAGCTATCTTGATGTGATGGTGATAATGATAATGATGACAATGAAAATATTCAATAAATAATTGTTCAATAAAAAGATGATTAAATGAAATAAAGTCACTAGTATTAAAACTTGTTTCAGGGCACCTGGGTGGCTCAGTCGGTTGAGCGTCCGACTTTGGCTCAGGTCATGATCTCAACGTTTGTGAGTTCGAGCCCCGTGTCAGGCTCTGTGCTGACAGCTTAGAGCCCGGAGCCTGCTTCGGATTCTGTGTCTCCCTCTCTCTCTGCCCCTTCCCCGCTCATGCTCTGTCTCTCTCAGATTCTCAAAAATGAATAAACAACAAAAAAAAAAAAAAAAAAAACAACACTTGTTTCTATGGGACTAGGTTATCCAAATTCTAAATGACTTGTTTAAAACTAGTTCTTGCAACAGAGTTCATTTAAGTGAGGTCTGGTTACTACCATAACATTTATTTGACAGGTCTCTGAGGGAGCCAAATTGGATGGAGATGAGGAAGATGATGGTAATGATACCAAAAAGAAATTTACTTTCACTCTTCAAGAAGTAGCCATCCTTTATAACAAAACTGTTGCCTGGTCATTTCTTATTGACCTAATACCAATTTTAGAGAAAGATAGGAAAAGTGGGAAATCTCTTCACAGATGAAGAAAGCCAACAGTTCAAACCCAATATATAATCTAGACAATTCAGCGGTTGAGAACATAGTGTTTTAACTCTAAAACACATGTTAAATATACTTACTGAAATACATTTCAAGAATCTACCAATGAATTAATAAAAGGTGCAAACCACTGTTTGAACAGTTTTAAGAGGACATTATAAGCCTCACATAGTGAATATTAAGACAAGTGAATTTATTTATTTTATTTTTTTATTTTAATTTTTTTCCAATATATGAAGTTTATTGTCAAATTGGTTTCCATACAACACCCAGTGCTCAACCCAAAAGGTGCCCTCCTCAATACCCATCACCCACTCTCCCCTCCCTCCCACCCCCAATCAACCCTCAGTTTGTTCTCAGTTTTTAAGAGTCTCTTATGCTTTGGCTCTCTTCCACTCTAACCTCTTTTTTTTTTTCCCTTCCCCTCCCCCATGGATGTCTGTTAAGTTCCTCAGGATCCACATAAGAGTGAAACCATATGGTATCTGTCTTTCTCTGTATGGCTTATTTCACTTAGCATAACACTCTCCAGTTCTATCCATGTTGCTACAAAGGGCCATATTTCATTCTTTCTCGTTGCCACGTAGTATTCCATTGTGTATATAAACCACACTTTTTTTATCCATTCATCAGTCGATGGACATTTAGGCTCTTTCCATAATTTGGCTATTGTTGAGAATGCTGCTATAAACATTGGGGTACAAGTGCCCCTATGCATCAGTACTCCTGTATCCCTAAGAGAAGTGAATTTATAACATTCTTTAAATGAGGGATTTGTTAAAAAGAAGTTGAAAAAAAAGTGCCATTACAAATTCTGTTCTGTGTGAAAAGAAATTACAGGCCAAAAGATCTTGCGGTATTTTTTTTTTTTCCAACAAAAAGTTTTTTCTGCCCTTCAGCTGGCTATTGACTGAGGCAGCAGGGCGGGGGGGTGGGGGTGGTTGGGGAGGAAGAGTGCATTGGATAATGGAAGATGTGTTAAAAAAACATTAAAAAGATGATTATGATCTGGTTAGCTACTGAAGGTCCAAATTGTGAAAAATTATTGATGTTAATGATGGTAATCATGACAGTTGAAAAGAATCTAAATAACAAAAAGGCAACACCACTTATGAAGTATCATAGTGCAATTTGTAATGATTAGTGGAAAAGCACACTAATATATTCGATGCAATATTTTGAAGGTCACTCGACTATCAACTTGCTATAATGCCATTCAATTAAATACACAGTAAAAATCTAAGATTATTTATAGAAAGCATTTCGTAGTGCTTGTGGAATAGTATATTACAAATCCTGGCTGTATGTACAAGCAGAAATGCCTGATCTAATGCACCATTAAGCAACTGTAGCTTTGCTCTACATTTTTTAAACATTAAACTAATTATGATGAGGTCTGGTCTTACTAAGAACTGCATATTTAATCTTTTTTTAAGAGCCTATCAAATTGAATCACGAGATACAACTTGTTTACGCTATAAGCAAACACATGCAATATTAACAATGTACAATATCTTGGCTTAATTAGAAAAAGTCCATGTTATCTTAAATACATTTAGGAGTATAATACCACATAGTTCTAATTTGAAGTTGTCATTTAATTATATTTTAAAACTAATTTATATGACTTGGAACTGCTTCTCTCTCTAATACACAGAATGTTTTTCCATTGACCCAGTTAAAACTAGATTCTCCTAAACATGAAAGAGAGAAGAAGGATAGAGTGAGGCTTGAAGGAAGAGAAAGAGTGGCGGTTGAAACCACAGACAAGAAGTCACTGAAATATGATTTTCGGACAAGGTCTTGTTTATCAAATCAGTGGGCTGAATTGCACCCTGCTAGGACCTTTTCTACCATTCTTGCTCTGGATTGTAGCCTCAAGTTCTATAAGTGAGATCTACTTTTTCAGAAAAGAATACATTTTCAAAATTCTCTCTCTCTCTCTCTCTCTCTCTCTCTCTCTCTCTCTCTCTCCAGGGTATCATGCAGGATATACAGGCAAAACACTTGAATCTCTTAATATTATCCTCAAATTTAAGTAGTCAGGTAGTAAAGAAGGTACCCGAAGGCAACACATATCCATATAGCCTGGACTTCATGAACTCTGTGTTCTTTCCTTTCCAAAGGTATTGACTCTGCTCTCTGCAACTTAGTTTTCCAGCTTAAGTTCAAGCACAATGTTCAATAGTTACACCAAAAATAAGATATACCTGGACTGCTCAAAAATCAATAATCAAATATACATTTTCAAGTGGGACCTTCAAACTTGTTTAGTTAATTAAGCTTTTTTTTTATCAATAGCTTGAAATCATACAGATTAATGTAAAACACTTAATTTCTGGACAAGGGAAAAACAATCGTATCAGAATTTAATCTTACCAAAAAACCCAAAAGAGGTAATAAAAGTTGTTTACCTTCACAAATTGTGACACCATTTCCTGAAAATCCCATGTTGCAGTAACAGGCTTCAATTCCATTTCGTATTTCACATTTTGCATTTGGAAGACAAGGTGTCTTGGTGCAGTTCTGAGTGTAGGAACAATTCAGCAAAGTGGAAAAACCCACTACGGAAAATAGAGAAATATACCTTTTCAAAAAAAAGGAAGAAAGAAAAGAAAGAGAAAGAAAAGTCTCTCCCCTGCCCCCCCCATTGTTGAGTCATACTATATTAAACACAAAAACCCTTCTTTCTTTCCATCTAGATAAATGGATTAGGAGAATTTCCCAAGAGAGTATTTAGCTAACTAACAGCACAAGAGCAAGTAAGCAAAAAGATGAGCACTTTCTTCAATGTCAGTATTTATCGAGTAAATCTCAACAAAGCTATAATGTAGTAAACAACCCAGCTCTATACAGAAAAGAGTATTCCTAGATCACCGGACTCTTGGTTCTGAGACGAAATATTGTTAAAGGGGATTGCATGATTGTAAAGTGATTTCTCGCCTCTGCGAATGATTCTGTGCAGAGATCAAGGTGACTTGATGGTCTGGGTCTTATCAAATTCAAATCTCTGTAATTTGTATGATGAAGAGCAACATATCATAACATCAGGAGGACAAGTGCAATTATTGTTTTTTTCTGTAGTCTAATTTTCTTTTAAATTCTGCCTTTTCCATAGTAAAATTTATGCTACATGTTCCCCCAGTAGGAGAATTTAAGATAAACTCAACATATTGGTCAAAGATTGAACTTCTGGGAACGGACACCATACAAACACAACCAATAAAATGAAGCAGAAAAGAGAACGAGGCTTTATTTCGCAGTAATTGAAAACAAAGTTGGAAATGGTATTTTGTGGGCTGTTAGGAAACGATAAGGAAAAGCATGGGCCCATCCTTTTTTATTGTTGTCCCAGGTCTTCTGAAGTCACACCTGCTTGAGGATGGACAGTCAGGAGCCATGCAAATCATTGTTCTCAGAACAGTCATCTGAGATAAACTGTCCTTATCTGGTAACAAGAGAGTGTTAACATTTGATTCTAAATCTCGGCCTCACATAGGGCTGGATATACTGTCTAAACCAGAATTAATTCAGCTGCAAAGATGTGATTTATAACCCTTCTGCACAGCATCATCCAAATGGTATTTTAAATGAACCCAAAGTCCAGGCTGGCAGTCCCCTTAAAATGCCAGGAAGCCTCCCACAAGCGTTACCGGGTTGGATTTCCCAAATTTCTTGAGGGGAGATCAGAAAAAAAAAAAAAAAAAAAAAAAAAAAAAAAAAGGTCAAAGGAGACATTGGGGATTTTGCGGACTTTGTATTCAGGAATAAAAAGGTGACTTGGGCCCTGGGCCCTGCATATCCAATTCCAGAGTTGAAAGGCCAAGGAGAAAAAACATCCTGAGAAGTACCGCCGCCGTCCATTCTTGGAACCCGGGCCAAATCCGCTTGGCACACGAGTTCCACCTCGGAAAAATCCCCTTCCCCGCAAGCCCCGGCCCCTCCGCGACCTCGCTGGGCACTCACCTAGGAGCGGGAGGAGTTTCATTGGCGGCGGCCGCGATGCAGGCGGTGGCGGCAGTGCGGCTGGGTGTGCGGGCCGTGTCCCCGGGACGCAGCTGGGCGGCCGCGGCAGGGTCCCGGCTCCGTCCCCCGTGACGCGCCGCTTCCTCCGGACACTTTCCGGCCTCTTTTGTGTGAGACTGTGGGTCAAGCCCTGAGTCTGCCGGTCACGTCCGGCCCCCGGCCGGTTGCTCCACGCCACCCTGACCTCCATCCCCGGCCTCTTGACCGCCGAGCACTCTTGCTGACCCTTGGAGGGATCATTGTGCCCCCGGGCTCAGCGTCCAGAGGGCCTCCCTCAACCCCCCAGCTCGGTAGCCAAAACAAGGGGGCCGCCCACGGAGTGTCCCTCCCGGGAGAGCATCCAGGACCGCAAAGGTCGAAGGGGTACTTCCGAAGTTCCCGGACACAGCGTTCTTTTGTTCACGAGCACATTTCCATGAAGCCTTCGCAGGTAGGCTGAGCCCTGGCTCCCGACAATGGGACACTCCTGGCCAGTGCCGAGTCCTCACCTTGTTGGGACTCAGGGTTTCGGAGGGCAGAAGGATACCTTGTCTACAGGTGAAGATTCGGCTTCGGATGACTGAGCAAAGAACAAGCAGACAAACAAAAAAACAGTTTCAAAAGTCCACGCATTTGTTGGAACTCATCAAGTTGGTGCATCTTCTTGTGTGTAAATTATACCTCAATAGCGTTGATTTAAAGAAAAGAAGTGACTGAAATTTGTGCCATCAAGACAAGCTATTTTTCCTTTACACAGCTGGGCACCCCCTTGTTGTTTCATTTACATTCGGTTTGATTTAACAAACATCTACTGAGAACTGACTTTGTATACAGAGTACAATCACCAAGAGGAGCAAGCCCTGCCTGCCCCCCCCCCCCCCCCCCCGGGGGGCAACAACTAAAACCAGTCACAATGACACAAGTCACAACGACCTAAGTACTTAGGTATAAATATATTTCCCTGGCTCTCTACTGCATTTGCTTAGACCCTTTCTAGCTTAACTTAACTCCCACCAGGAGCTCCTGAGAGTGGGTCTGCAATAGATGAGGGAAATGAGGAACAGAGGTAGTGTGTGAGTTGCCCGGTCACACAACTAGTCTTAAGCGGCTGGTTTGATTCAAACCCAGGCTGTTTTGCTCCTGAGTTAGTGCTCTTAGCACCTCAGAAGGCTGTTGGAAAAATGAGGGGTCACCAGTTATCCATTATCGCTATTCAGGGAGTTTGTAAAGGTGATTTAAATGCACCAAATGCCACGAAACATAAGTTTGGGATTTTGTTCTACTGTTAATTGGTTTTCTTTTAATGATTACTCCCCCCCCCTTTTTTTTTAAACTAGACAGTGATTCAGTGAAAAAGTCTGGCAGCAGTCTAAATGAAGGATATTAAGGAGACATCAAAGGCAGGGAAGCCAGAATAGTTCAGGAAATAGACTACAAATGTTTCAACAAAGGTAGAGGTATTTGGATGAAAAAAAAAAAAAAAAAGGGACGGGTGGGGGGGAGGGGGGGACATAGTCCTGAAAGGATTAAAGAAGGACAGATTGATGTCTGATTGACTAGTTCAGGCTGAGAGATATATTTGAGACACAGAGAGTAGAAAGGTTTTCAAGTTGTATGAATAGAGGAAGGTTGGAACCATTCACAAAAATTGGAAAAATAGGAGGAGTGGCTTTGTAGGGAAATAAATAGCGAGCTCAGTCTCATAATTTAAAATTTGAGGTGTTCCAATGGCCTGATTCCGTTTATGAAGAGTCCCACAGTCATGGTATAGATTCATCATATGGAGTCATTGAACATACTCATCATTCAGAAGGCATAATAAATATAGAAATACATTGTTTTCTGAGACAACTTATAAACTGAAAGACAGTACCTACTTTTAAAATCATTGCCTTAAAATGGTTTGCTTCCTATGTCAGCCACACACGCTTACTCTTTACCCTTAAGATAACAGAAGATGAGCAAATAAAAATGATATATTATTCTTCTCTATACATTGTTTCAAAATTAACAAAAGTAAGTTAAAATTCAGTTTAAAAAATATTTTCCAAGCTTTCTTTTTTCACATGTGTATTTTTATAAAAAGTAAAATTGTATTTATATATCTTTATCAAGAAAATGTAGGAGAACATAAGGGTGAACATGAACTTTTAATGATGCTTACAGTTTAAGATTGCTCCGGTAAAAATCAAAATTACTTAAAAATTTATTTGAAATAGTCTGTTTTCTTAAGGAATAGATATAAGATAGTAACTGAATAATTTTGCACCCATTGTCTTTACATTACTAAAAAAGAAGCATTGAGAATTTTCAATCCAAGAAAATATTTCAATTGTGAGAGAAAAGTGTATTTTAAAGAAGTATTCTCAAAGGGATATAGTTTTAAGTTTTACATTTAATCGGTCATCTTCACTTGGGTACCACTGAGACATGTATAACTTTTAAAAATATAGCAATCACTTAGAGCTTGACTTTAGCCTAAGTATAACACATGGAAGTTAAGTCATTCTAAGCTGCCTACCCAGTTGTGGTCATAATACATTAGTTTGAACCCTCATTCTGCAATGTGGGGTCTTAGCAAATTAATGGTTAGTTCTATCTTGGGTCTATCTATAAGATGCAGAATCAAACAGGCTTTCCTTGAAAAGTTCTTAGTCAAGTTAAAGTTTGCATTGAAAAGTATTCACCATGAAGATCAGGGTGTAGCTCAAACTTTTATCATGAATAGATTTTTTTAACCTCTTTGGGAAACAGCTCACCCATTATAACATGGAAATAACAATGCATGCCACATTAGATCACAATTGTTAATGGTCATTAATATACATGTCAGAACTCTCAGGCATTCCATACCTTTAATACTCAACACATCAAAATACAGGAAATTCATGCACAGTTGAAATAAAGACCTTCTCCAAAGATGTATTTATCATGTGCAAAACGTATGCTGCTTCTGGACCTCCCTCATGAGGCCTCTGTGGGATTTTCTAATTCTTATCCATATATGTTAATAGTGTGATTGGATTCTAAGTGTTTGACCAGCTCTGTGACTATATTCTAAATATTGTCATTACACATCATTTGATTTTTCTTGACTTAAGGAAACTTTATTACCAGTTTGTTAATTTAGGTGGTTCCTCATTCTTTTATATTATCTCTCTTCCCATAGGATTCTCAATAGGATTACAATTTACTAAACAGATTTTTCCACCAGAGGTTAATTTTTAGTCAATCCCAGCATTAACAACATATGCTTGGCAAAAGGGCTATAAAAAAAAAAGTAAAAACAAGAAAAAAGGAATTATGTGTAAGGATGGGAAGAGTAATATGATGGCAACATGCAACACTCAAACAAAGAAAAGCTTTACCAAAGTGGAACATCAGCCACTCAGTGTAAGACAACCTCTAGGAATGGGTACCGATTGGGTTTCCACAAGATGGACTTCTCTGATGAGGATTCCTAACCTGGTATCTTAGAACTTGAAGGTAAGAAACATAGTTTTGCTTCTTTGTTTTCCCCTCCATGATCCCTCACACAGTAACTTGAGAAGGATAGGTATACAATAAAAGTTTGTGCTGATTAAATGAGTTAATAAATTAATAAATATCTAGACTAATGAATAGTAAAATTTATCACAAAAGGAAATCTTTATTTTGGGAGATCAGCTAGAAATTGTTTGCCTCAAATGTCTTTTAGGCTTCCAGATACATTTCATGTTATTGCAATATAGCAGATGTAAATATTTTGAATTTAAATTTGAAGAGAAGTCCAGGAAAATCTTTAGTTATTTGTAGAGTAATTAATGGTTCTCAAACAATAGGAAACTATGTCTTTTTGTCTACTGTTAAACTAATGGTCTTAAATAATCAATATAGAAATGCTACAATTTTGGGGGTGTCTGAGTGGCTCAGTCAGAAAAGCCTTTGACACTTGGCTTTGGCTCAGGTCATGATCTCACAGTTTGTGAATTTGAGCCCCCTGTTGGGCTTTGTGCTGACAGCACAGAGCCTGCTTATGATTCTCTCTCTTTCCTTCTCTCTGCCCCTCCTCGCTCATGTGTGCTCTCTCTCTCTCTCAAAATAAATAAGTAAACTTAAAAAAAAATAATATTAAAAAACAAAGAAGTGCTACGATTTTCAAACTTAGCTATCTGGAAACTTGTGTCTCTCTAATCTGTATTGAATCTATTTAATGTGTGTCAATATTTTGTATGAAAATTAATTTTAATATTATAATAAACATTTCTACTTAGGCATTTTTAATAACCCATAACTATAAAACTCTAGTATTTTAAAAATGATTTAAAAATTGACTGTCTAAGGTTATGAATAGTAGCACTTGACTAGTTTTAGGCTAATTTTTTTTTTAGTGGAAGCGAGTGCAAAAAGCATCTGGTAATTTTCGATGTTGACTGGAAAGGAGATCTGAGTTCCTTCCCAGCCTGGTCATTCAATTGTTTTGTGACCTTCAGAAAACTCACTAAATCTTTCCATTATTCTGTTTAACATTTTTGCAAATGTCCCTGTTTTTTTTTTATGATTCTTTCTCTCCTATGACTCCTATTCTTAAAGATTTATAAATTAGCACCAATGCTTAGGAACTGATATTTTTAAGCCAGGCATTGATTTAAAAAGAAAGAAAGAAAGAAAGAAAGAAAGAAAGAAAGAAAGAAAGAAAGAAAGCAAGCATGTGTAGTATACTAATTGTTTGCATTATAACTGACCTCTAAATACTTTATTAATGTATCTTCCTTTGTTTGGACTTTTTCCATGTTATAAAAAT
Organism: Herpailurus yagouaroundi; assembly: GCF_014898765.1. Taxonomy (NCBI): domain Eukaryota; kingdom Metazoa; phylum Chordata; class Mammalia; order Carnivora; family Felidae; genus Herpailurus; species Herpailurus yagouaroundi. The sequence goes on from NW_024412388.1 coordinate 66,789,865, forward strand.
ATTAAACTTAGCTATTTTTTTAAAAAGTGTGGCACTTCTAAAATAGAAATCATGCTAAAATCATCTTCTACTTAATATTGTTACACTTTTTAGCTATGCTTTTAACTAACATGTTGTAATATTGATTTAATCATAGTTGGTTCCTCTGCTTCACCGGGTTGTGCAGAAGAATATCCTAAGAAGTTAGAGAATCCATCAGGATGTAGAAATAATTTAAATTATTTCTTTAGTATGTAATACAATGTACTTTACATTACATTTCATCTACTTTGTGTTCTTTGATCATTAGTTTATTATACTTTTTTACAATTCTCCATAATTGCTCAAAATTTTTAAGGAAAATTAAATATTGTAATTACATACTGTCAGCATATTTCAGCTGCTTGTTATTCACAATCATCCATTATTATTAACATGCATATTGAAAATACAAGTCTCTTGTTCAGATCTCTAGGGAGCATCATTGTTAACTTCTTACTACTTAGAGAATTACCTTTTTATTCATACTCTTTACTTTTGACTTTGTCACAAATCTTTATCTCAGACAAGATTTAATTTTCCTATTGTAATCTGTTATTAATAGCCTTCTATGAGAAAGGATTAGCTTAAAAATATAAAGTTATTTTGAACTCTAAATAAAATTCATTAGCTTATAATCATTTGTAATTTATCTCATTTTTAAAACTTTTTTTATGAAGGTGCATATCAGGTGGTCATAAGTTTTCCTCATATTTCTATGTATAACCGTAAATGAATATAAATAGTATAAATAGTACTGTCTTCAACCAACTGCTAATATGATTTTGCCTAAACAGAAATAATAAGATAAATTTGAAGGTAACCATTACTCCCCTAAAAGTCATGGTGACAAAAAGGCATCATTGACACATAACTTATAAATTAACATTGTAAAGCAAGGGCTAAGATATAGAGTTTAGTTCTCATATGTGTCTTAAAAATTATTCAAAAACTAGTTGCACTACTTTCTCTTCCAAAATTCCTTTCTTTTACCATTTTTTTTTTATTTTTTAAAGTAATCTCTACACCCAATATAGGGCTGAAGCCCGAGATCAAGAGTCACATGCTTTACCAACTGAGCCAGCCAGGCACCCCAAAAAAATCTTAAATAGCAATTTTCCAAATGTAATTATACCAAATTCCACTACAACTTTTCTTATAATAGAATGAAAAATTTTAAATGATAAATAAAAATTGATTCCTTTGTCATATGAAATTACACACTTTTATTCAATGACTTATAAGAAAGTGATGAAAATCTAGAATGATGATCAGTTTTGGTGATAATTCTGAAAATAATTCTTTGTCCGAATTAACTTCTAGGAAGGGAAAATATTTAAAATAATGTCTTTTGAAAGTGAATCTTATCTGTGAAATGTAAACAAAGTTATGTAAGGTACAAAGAATAATTTTGTGGAAAAATAATCATATCATTTTATTTTTGTGACAAATACAATTACTGAGCCCAGTACATAGGACAAATGAAGAGGTTTTTCTTTCATTAGGTGATATTCAGGTACTTATTAAGCAATTTTGCTAATGTAAATACATATGTTTAAAATGAAAAGTTATTTTCATTTTAAACTATAATAGTAATAACATTGTTTAGGTGTGAAATTGCTTAGCTCTGAAAGATAGAGGTTGTGGTTAAATTATTGTCAACATAGCTGACCCTTTAATCTTGAGGTTGAGATTTTATTTCAAACTATTTCCTCACTTTGTCTAATTAGATCAGGAGATACAAATAAGGTTCTAATGTAAGCAGTTAACATTTTCCTTCATCTGGGCACTTCCTCTCTTTACAGAAAAAAAAAACAACAACAAAACTACATATAGAACATTTTCTTAAGTAGCTTTTATTTTATTTCTATTATATTATTTTGTAGTATTGGACAGATTTTTTTAAATAGTTATTTTTCACTTTATTTTTAATAATTTCAGTATTCTGTCATTAGCAGTGTGTCTTCTAAATATGTCCCTCATTGCTCTCTTATTTGTGAGAATAAAAAAAATATATTTATACTTGTCAGAAAGTACTTTTGAAAACTTAATACAATGCATATCACTTTTTAAAATTGTGAGTCCTCTGTTGACTGTTTTCTTTTGGTTTTTGAAGGCTGAAATTAATATTATGCATTGTTTATTCCTTCAGTGCTAAGACTGTTAAGGTTGATGTGCACAATTTTTAAGTGATATGTCTTGTTTACAGTGTTCTGTGGTCCATTACTGTAGCATTTGAGAGGAACCATATGATTATGGTCTTAGAGGTTGTCCTGTAAATACACTAATTTTGTTCCATTTCCTTACTATCCTTGTCAATAGAATGTATTTTTCTTTTTGTTTTATTTTTTCCTAAAGGATTTATAAGGCTGTCAACAAAATGGATTAATTTTATACCTCTGCATCATAAAATGTTTGACCCTAACAAAGAGTTATCCTTGAATTTCAAGTGTACCTCATATTTTCACTGTGCAAAAAGTTTACTGGGAGAAAAGGGGTCAAAATAATTAATCTATTCTTATCAGAATCTTTAAAACCTAGCTTCTTGGTTCATGTTGAGTGCTACACAGAATTGAAGAAATATGACTACGGTAAAATAACTTGCCCAGATGTAACTTTTCTCATCCCAGTAATGTTACTGGAAAATCAAATCACTCTAGCACTGAATCATCTCCATATATTATCCAGTAAAAACAATAGTTTACACAATGTGTCTAATAATTAACTAAGATACTGGGAACAATAGAGTAGAATATACTTCTGAGGTGCCCTGTTGTATCTGGAGAACTGTGTTCCAGTTCATTTTTATCACAGCTACTATTACATCCTTCTTGCCTTCTAGTGGCTTCGTATGCCAGGGGATATCAAACTTCTTCATCTTCTAAAGCCAAAGACATCGCTTCATCTACTTGGCCTGATATTCACGTGAGAACAGGAGGCTCAGCAGGGTCCATGTGTGGCTTTCCCACTTTTCTATGTGCCTGCAAACCAGTTGCAATGGCTTCTTTATCTCTCCAGTCCTCAGAGAAATTGTTCTACAGTGAATAATTTTTCCTTTAAGATTAGAAAACACTATTCCAATTAGATGTTTAGAATCAGATTGAAAGAAATATATGGTAAGTTAAAAAGGAACAGCATGGAACAAGCTTCCATTCTGATGAGAAATACCTAAGACAAAGGCTCTTAGCATTACTCCAGGAGAGCTCACTCTGTACTTCCCTTCGTAGTGTCATAGAAAGCTTAGATCTTTCATGAGAAAACACCCACTGACAGGTTAAGATATCTACATAAAGGTGGCTTTTTCTCTCATTTAAAGAAAATAACAAATAATTCAGATATTAATGTATTTCCCAATGTTGCTATCAGGTGTAACATTAGATATCCTCTATTCATTCATTAATTCTCCAGCCAACATTACTGAGTGTCTACTATCTGCCATATTCTCTGAGACACTGGAGATTCAAAATTACAGCATGACAAGCAGAAATATCCCTAACTCATCCTATAGGCTGATTCTGGGTTTCCTGGACAATGAGCTAGCTGGGACTTGAAGATGCTCCTCTACTTTCTTCATCAGAAGGGGCCGTATCTAATCTGGCTTCCCATGGGGCCACAGGGTGCCCAAGTACTTTCCCAAACAACTCTTGTCAACAGTTGATATCAGAATTCTGACCTCTGTCAACCAAATTAACTGAAAATTCCTTCCTCTACAACTGACAAGGTTATTGTCCTACTCCTCACTACCAAAAGGGAAAGCAGGGCCCTCCCTACTGGGTCTGTACTTCATGCATAGCAGAGAGACTGGGACCAGCCATCCCCTCTTGGAGGGGATGTGTGCCTTCTTGGTTATTGCTGAGCATGGGCTTGTGAGTTTACCTAAATAGGTACTGTTCAGGACACGCTGTGTGGGTTTGGATTCCAGTGAAGGGGATTTGGCCCTCCATTCTCCCTTATGTTTTTTTTAGAGTTTATTTGTTTGTTTGTTTGTTTATTTATTTATTTATTTATTTAGTCAGAGAGAGAGCATGAGCAGGGAGTGGCAGAGAGAGAGAGAGAGAGAGAGAGAGAGAGAGAGAGGGAGAATCCCAAGTAGGCTCCTCACAGTTCAGCACCAACCCTAATGCAGGGCTCAAACCTATGTACCAGGAGATCATGACCTGAGCTGAAACCAAGAGTCAGATGCTTAACTGACTGAGCCACGCACGTAGCCCTGTTATCCCTTCTTATAGATAACCTGAAGAAAATAGCTTTTTCACAGGGAGGAAGACTCCTGGGAGCCAAGTAATCTGAATTTAGGTACTAGCTGCCTAACATCGGGGATTGTAGGGCTTTTTGGAGCTTGTTAACTCCTCTAGGTGGCTGGGGTGGGAGAGAAAACTGCCTTCTGATGGGAGAAGAAGAATCCTTAATTCAAAGTCGCTTGCTAGGTATCCCAAAATGAATCAGGGTAACTTTCAGGCAGTCCTGATCTTCTTACCACAAAACTAGACATGACATGTTACTGACCTCAGTAATTCATTAAGCAGGGATAAACCAACCATTTTAATACAAATAAATAACTGTCAGTATGGTACAAAGAATGTAGACTGCCATGAGGGTGTGGCAGGGACTGCTGGTTGCTTCCCTAACAAATATATTTTCCATCTTTCCTAATAATAGTAGCCTATACTTGAAACTGTGAGCTTAGCCTACCAACATAAAAATTGCATTTTCTGGTCGACCTTACAACTGGTTCTGCTGAGACTAAGTTCTGGCTATTGGGGTATAATAGAGCTCTGGATTTTGCTTTTAAAGCCTTGTTTAAATAGCCTGTTTTTTTTTTTTCTCCCTGCTTCTTCTTTCCTGTTACTTAAGGCACTGTGCTCAAATCAGAACTCTAGCAGTTATCCACCAGGAGAAAAAGTTGCAGCCTGGGGATGGTGGAGTGATAAAACAGTCATCCCTGAGGACCGTAAAGCCAAAGCCACCTGCGAGAACTGACAAAATTGGCCATGCCTAGTCTTTAAGGTGAGAACAATTACCTCCTATCTTAAGTGAGCAATTGTTGTTTTGGGGATTTACTCTTAAGCATAATGTTTTTAGAACTATCGATGTTGGATTTGAGGGAGCTGAACATGAGGACAGTTTTGGCACATCAGATTAAAGGCGTGGCTACCAGGGCATCTGCAAGTGTATTCTTTGTACCTACGTAATGCTGGGCCTCCCCCTAATTTGCTTTTGGCATCTAGTTGGTAATGATCAGAGACTGCCAACAAAGGAAGTCAGAGGCTCAGGTAGGAGTTAACATTAGGATAAGACAGGGGGCCCTGAACCACAGTTTAGGGAATTAAATACCATACCACACACACACACACACACACACACACACACACACACACACATACACACACACACATGAATATATACATATATATGTATATGTGTATATGTATGTGTGTGTGCATATATATTTCTATAGACACAAATAAAGCAACTTTTTGAAAGTATAACTTCTTTTCATAGCTAAATACAACAAAAATACTTAATATTAGAATCTTTACTTTCATGTTATTTTTTTCCACTAATTTATTGAGTCCAGAAATTAAAACAAAGTTAGGGCACATACATATTTTTTCAATATTATGAGATAATAACTTCAACATTAGATGTCTCTTTATCTTAATTCTTTGAGTATGTTGGGTTTATTATAATAGATCTTCAAGTTGTAAATTAAAGAGATCCTCCTTGATTAAAATATGAATGCTACACAAAAGTACCTCATTGTGGCAAGTGCAAATCCAAGTGATTTAACTGCTTGTGACTATCCTTTGAGTGCTTCGCTTAGTCTATTAAAAATAATGACAAACCTTCAAGATTTCAAAGAAATCCTTAAGGATTTTGTTTAATCAAAGGGTTACTGAAACATTTCTGGAGAGTCGACATGGTGGCTTTTATAGATTATGAAGACGATCATTAAAAAATAAGATGGTATTTATCAGAGTAACATGAAAAAAGCATCCCAGCATGCTGTAAGTGATAATGGGAATTTTTATTAATTTGTAACTATCACACGGTGTTTTGTAACACAATCCTGGGCTTTGAGTGAAGCAAATGTGGCTTATTGATAAAGTCTTTTGGTTTCTAAGTGGTTGACATCTTAAGTGAAATACTTAGAACTAATAGCTTTATTAGTAAAATTGTCAGTTCTGGTTTTCCTCTCAAATGCAATTATTAGATAATATTAGCTTACGGATATTGATAGATTTTCATACAAAAGTAAAAATAAATGGTGACATTTAGATATTTATAAGGGGTCTCTGCAGTTTTTATCAAGTACATTAAATATTTTGTTATACTTAACATTTATTTTGCGTTATCATAATGAGCTTTTTAAAATAATTTTTTTAATGTTTATTTACTTTTGAGAGAAAGAGACAGAGCACAGGTGGGAGAGGGGCAGAGAGAGAAAGAAGGACACAGAAGCTGAAACAGGCTCCAGGCTCTGAGCTGTCAGCACAGAGCCCTATGTGGGGCTCGAACTCAAACCATAAGATCATGACCCGAGCCAAAGTCAGACACCCAGGCGCCCCATAATGAGCTTTAAAAAAATTCACATTAGAAATGTGTTGATATTGATAAGGTTGATCAAACATTAAATTTAGGGGACAACATGAAGAAAAATCTGAGGTATAGTTTTCAGTTATAAACAAACTAGAGACTCAGTATAGTGGTTTAATAGGAAACATAGTAAGAATAATCTAAAAGTCCTGGGGCACCTGCGTGGCTCAGTCGGTTGAGCGTCCGACTTCAGCCTAGGCCATGATCTCACAGCTCGTGAGTTCAAGCCCTGCGTCGGGCTCTGTGTTGACAGCTCAGAGACTGGAGCCTGCTTTGGATTCTCTGTCTCCCTTTCTCTCTGCCCCTAACCCACTCGCATCCTGTCTCTGTCTCTCTCAAAAATAAATAAACATTAAAAAAAAATTAAAAGTCTTTCCACATTATGAGTGCACATTTGTGATGAGGGATACCATTTCTTGTGTGCTTTCTGATTGTTTATGGAATTTAATTTCTTCATTCTCTATGTCTTGACTTTATTTCTCTACTTTGATTCTTACTCTACTTTGATTCTTTATTTCTTATATAGAATGTACCACATTAGACACTAGTTCCCTCCAGGACAAACCCTGTCTTGTGCAGCTATAGATAAGTAACTTTGAGTCCTATTGTATGCATACTCGTTGTTGCCCATTATTAAAATCTATTATGGGAATATTGCTACAGCAACAATGCTTAGGATGCCTTGACACAGGTGGCCTAGTACTACAATTAGTTCAACAAACAAACAAAAACAAAACAAAACAAAACACTTAGGCTGATCTGGACAACAATCCCTCAGTGTTTACAAGCAGCTTTAAAAGCATTCTCATTTTTTGACTAAGTAGTTCCCACTCTTGACATAGATTCTAAAATAAAAATAAACACCCTTAGATTTTGACAAGGTTTACACACTGAGGAATTTACACCCACTTTGTAGCATTCAAATATTGCAAACAATTTAAATACTTGACAGAAAGGAGATAATTAAAGAAATCACACCACAACTAGTCAATGTTATATTATACATTCATATAAAATTGGTGATAGTAATAGAGTAAAATGGATATTTTGGGGTTTTTTTTTTTTGGTTATTTCAAGATGCTGATATACGTGCTAGTTTTTATTAAAACACAGTTTGAATTCATAAAAAAATGAGAGTAAATATGTGATACATTTCAAATACAATAAATTATAGCTATATTGTAAGTCAGGGAGTAGAATTGTAAATTTAAATTTCCCACTCAAATATTAATTAACATAATAAAATATTTTTGGTGAGCCAAAAAAGAATATAAAGAAAAAATTTAATTCTAAAATATTTAAAGGAAAATGATATTGGATCTCTCTTTTTTTTTTAACGTTTATTTATTTTTGAGACAGAGAGGGACAGAGCATGAACGGGGGAGGGGCAGAGAGAGAGGGAGACAGAATCGGAAGCAGGCTCCAGGCTCTGAGCCATCAGCCCAGAGCCCGATTCAGGACTCGAACTCACGGACCGTGAGATCATGACCTGAGCTGAAGTCGGACGCTTAACCGCCTGAGCCACCCAGGTGCCCCTTGGATCTCTTTTTTAAAAGCACTATTCTAAAAAAAGTGTAATATCATCAATGTTAACTCACGAGTATCTTTTTGTGTAGATTGTTCCCTGTTGCTGTAAATGTGCATTTTGACTCTATACAAGTCAAGAGAATGATGCAGAGACAGGCTATAAAATAACTCCAAATAGTTTATTCTAAATCTTTCATCTTTACATAATAGATCCCTTAGTTGATAACTTTGAAAAAATCATTTAAAATAAGATTTTAAAGGGTCTTTTTTTTCTGGCTCTGCAAACTTTTTACTGATGGCAAGCTGTATATTTTGTTTTTGTTACATGAACAGTTTCCTGATTTGTCTTTTTATACATTTTATCATGAATAAATGGAAGTTTTGAAGCAGCTTTAACTATATAACAATTTCCATATTGTTATGTTTGTATTCCATTTATTTGGAATGTTTTTGAAGTAGAGTAAAAATTATTTTTGAAAGAGTTGCAAAACATAATACATTTGCCTATTTAGATTCATGGGCACAGAACTGGCTAGGCTTATAGAATAGTAATTGATTTGTCTTTTCACATCAATAGTATAATAAAGTCAGTGATTTTCACCAGAATAAAGTAATGATACAGATTTCAGATTTTTAAAATGCTAGCATGATGACATAATGCTAAAAAACAGACCGGTGTTTAATTTTTAAAAATAGCCTTGAATACTGAAATAACTGAACACAAGGGTATTGCAAACCGTATTTTAAATGTTATCTATAAAGACTGTTCAATGACATAGAGGATTAATATAATATAATTACAAGTAAAGAACAGAAGGATACAAAATTTGCAAATACAATAGTATTAACAATAATAAGTACTATGTAGTAAATGTTTCTCATGCACCAGCCATTCGAAAGCACTTAGTGGATATAAATTCATGTACATTTTGAGATAACTCCATGAGCCAAATGCATTACCATTTTAGAAATAAAGATCTGAGGCTTAGCAAAAATAGAATGTGTCCAATTTCATCTATTGGTGATTGGTGGAGTCTGAATCACATCTGATAGCCCATGGTTTCACCTGTCATTATCAGTGTTGTTTTGCAGGCAACCCCTAAGAGATTCATTTAGCATTGCAAACTCAGTATGTGGACACACACTTGTAAACGCTCACATAACTTTGTATATCTCAATATGTAGTTTTCAAGAGTGCTATATACTAACTTAAGTCTTCATTTTTAGCCTGTGTCCTAATTGGGTATTGCATTTTGGAGAAGTAGATCCTCCTCTTCCTGTCAGAGCAACAGGAAAATAAACTTCCTCTTGTCAGAAGTGGCCTTAAGAACTAGCCAAATATCTTAGTCAGTTTTTGTCAGAAAAACATGAATGCCAATTATGGAAAAATTAGAGTTGTTTTTATGCAAAATCACCTGGTATTCTAACAGATAAAACTAAACTGTGTTCAACTTAACTTTTTACTTACTCGGAGGTCTGTTTTCTTTCTAACATCCTAGCTGACTCACAAGAATATCACTGTTGAAAATCAAACGTGTTACAGGAAACAAATTGCTTAGTGGATAGAGGACAGAAATGAGTATATCTGGAGTTGCATTCTAAGGAAATTCCTGGCCCTATCCTCAAGACTATTACTGCACAACCCCATAGAGGCAAAATCATGGCAGAATTTTAGATATTCATAGTAAAACATTTGCTTCTTCATGTCTTGAATATTTATTGAACACCTATGCAAGGTAATAATGATATAATGGCAAACAAGAGGATGAAGCTTATCTATGTCTTTGTTGTTTATTCTTTCCATGTTTAGACTGTATCACCAGCACCTAGAACTACTTTCTTAGATATGCCATTTGAATGTCTAAAAAAAACTTCCTCTCTTCTCCTCCTCTGTCTCTCAAACAAAAAAAATCCGAAACTGTTTCTGCTTCCACATTTGATTTAAGGACAATTCCATCCTAACTGTTACTTGAGACACAAGCCTTAAGATCACCCTTGACTCCTCTCTCTCTCACCCAACATATAACCCGTCAGCAAATTCTGTGAGCTTTACATTCAGAATCCATTTAGAATTATTTTACTTCTCACTGCCACCACCAATTTGACTGTGGTCCAAGCCACCATCATCTCTTTCCTGGATTTCTCCATAAAAATGGGCTTTCTTTACTGGACTTTCAATCCTCACCTTTTGTGCTCGCATAATCTGTACCCAATACAGCATACAGAGTGATCTTTTAAAAATGTTACTTGTATAATGACACTCCTCAACTCAAAACCATCTAATGGCAATCTGTGTTCATTCAGAATCAAAGCCAAAGTCCTTCTACTGACCCACAGGCCTTATATAATCTGGTCTCCTTTTTATCTAATGTTACCTTCTATCATTTCTTTCTCCCTCTTCACTGTTCATTTCGACTGTAGTAGCACTGGCCCCATTGGGGAATTTATTCTGACAGTCTCCCATCTGAAAATGTTTTCCTCCTGGTTTTCACATGGCTTTATCTATCTCTGAGCACTGATATATTGCTTTTGCACTTCAGGTTATTTGCTGAAATGTTACCTTATAAGTGAGGCCCTTCTCTGAACCGCAGTCCTAAATTTACCACTCGTTTCTCCCCATTCTCTTCTTTATTTTTTCTCAACAGCATTTGCACCCATTTGAGAAACTTTATATTTAATTATTTATTTTGTTTATATATTATTTTCCTGATGTATTTTAGGAGCCATGGGAATAGAAACTTTGGTCTAATTGGAACTCTTGACTGTTGGACCCACTGCATGTAGGACAGCACCTGGTCTTTAACCAACGTTCAGTAATATTAATTGAATGGTTGAATCAATTAACCAATCATTAAATCCATCAAATCTGAATAGTAAATGAATATAGACCCTGCGAATGAATAAGAGAGACAAGATTATTGCTTTCTGGAGTTCACAGTCTAGGAGGAGAGATCATTAAACAAGCATCTATATGTAGTATATGTATACAAACTCACATATATAAAAGCATGAAGCAGATCCATAGAAAACTGAGCATGTTAGGGGTGCCTGAGTGGCTCGGTCAGTTAAGTGACTGACTTTGGCTCAGGTCATGATCTCGCGGTCCGTGAGTTCGAGCCCCGCGTCGGGCTCTGTGCTGACAGCTCAGAGCCTGGAGCCTGTTTCAGATTCTGTGTCTCTCTCTCTCTGACCCTCCTCCATTCATGCTCTGTCTCTCTGTGTCTCAAAAATAAATAAACGTTAAAAAAAAAAAAAAAGAAAGAAAACTGAGCATGTTAGTTGCCCTACCAGGGCTGCCTGCTATAGATTTCTTTGTATTAGGGACCAAGGCACTTTCTGAAAGAGCACCTCACCTAAAAAAGCAGGGCATCAGGCAGATAAATACTCGTCATTAAGAAAGTTATGAAACAGTCCCCAAGACCACGCTCATTTCTGACATCATCTGCAGATTTCAGGGGTTCCTTAGATCACCCTCAGATTTGATAATTCACTAAAAAGATTCACAGAACTCACTGAAAGCTGTTAAACTCACAGTTAGAGTTTGCGAAGGATACAGATTAGAATCAGCCAATGGGAAGAGAGATGTGAGGTTGAGTCTAGGAGAGATTCCTCTGTGGAGTTTCTAGTTGTCTTCTCCCAATGCAGTCATGGATAGTGTCAACCCTTCCTAGCAATGGTATGAAGATATGCAGAGTGTCGCCAAACAGGAAAGTTCCCACAAGCCTTCGTGTCCAGAAGATTTATTGATGTTCAGTCATGTAGAGATGGTTGGCTACCTGCCTGACTGAATTTACTCTCCAGTCTCTTTGGTTGTCACACTGATTCCGCATAACCCGAAGTCCATACCATACATCACATTGTTATCATAGACTGTTTGATGTGGTCGAAAGCCTTCACATAAAAAACACAACACGGGGCGCCTGGGTGGCGCAGTCGGTTAGGCGTCCGACTTCAGCCAGGTCACGATCTTGCGGTCCATGAGTTCAAGCCCCGCGTCAGGCTCTGGGCTGATGGCTCAGAGCCTGGAGCCTGTTTCCGATTCTGTGTCTCCCTCTCTCTCTGCCCCTCCCCCGTTCATGCTCTGTCTCTCTCTGTCCCCCCAAAAATAAATAAACGTTGAAAAAAAATTAAAAAACACAGCACAACACAAGGAAACAAAATGAAACAAAACAAAATTTCGTCACACAAGAAATTCCAAGATCTAGGGGTCTGCCTCTTTGGAACCAAGGACAAAGGCCAGACTTCTCTTTCAGTCAGGTAAAAAATCTTTACATATACACAAAGCTCCACTTGTATAAGGGAAATTTTCTTCTGAGTATAGCGGGTTTTTTTCTGTTTTTCAGATATTTTTCCTAGTCCAGTGCCTGTGTCTACCCAGAACCTTGACCATTTTCTATAAATGCAACTCTCTTTATCTTGGCAGCTTCTTTTAATATCACTATATTCTCATGTAAGAATGGGAGCAGTCATGTTGCTATAAACCCTGTTATCCTGACCATAGTTGAGTGGAGGGTAATATCCAATTAAAGACCTTTCTCAGGACTTTTAAAATTGGAATAAAAAGGAAAGATTGAAACTCCCCAAGTTTCAAGGCAAAAGATATAAACCATAGGACTTCTGGTCAACAGACAATTCTAGTGGACATAGGCTCTGGAGCAAAGTTATGTAGATATAACTTATGACTTTGCTATTATAAGCTAAGCAATTGTTCCCATGCCTCATTTTTTCATCTTTAAAATTAAATAATGATAATATATTGCTTCTAAGATTGTAACAAGTATTATATGTATTATATGCCAGAGAATTAGCACTTTCAATAAGTACTTTGTGTTAGCTATTGTTATTGTTGCCTGGAAAGATATGTGTTTACTAGAGGAAGATAAAGGCAGCATTCTCTCACAGAAAAAATGAAATACAAATAATTTTACAGATGAGTTGTATCAAATTTTCAAGGAATATATCATTTTAAGCAATCTTATACAAAGATTTAGAGAATAGAGAATAAAGAGGCAGCCTATTCTATAAGCCCTATATAACATTAGTACCAAAACTAAGCAAGGATAGTACGAAAACATGGTAACAGTCTAATACACCAATAAAAAAAAAAAAAAAAAAAAGACCAGTTTGGGTTTAGCCCAAGAATAAAACTTCAGAAAATCTTTAAGTGAATTTACCATATTAGCTGGCTAGAGAAAGAAAATAACACAGTGTAGTCAATAGCTATAGAAAATAGCCATTTGCTAAAACTCAATACTCATTCCTGTTTTTTTTAAAAAATGTATAATAGAATAAAATATTTATATTATAGCAAATATCATTGTTGTGGCAAAAAGTATAAAATTAGGGGGAAAAAAAGACAAAAAATGACTTATTATCACTTCTTCCAAACATTATACTGAAAGCCTGGCCAACAAAATAAGAAAAAGAAATATAATGTATTAGGACTGAAAAGAATAGGCAAAGCTGCTATTATACACATTATTTTATAATATATACATTATTAGAAATAGTAAGAAAGATTGACAAAGTGGCTAAATATGGGATCAATACATAAAAATTGATTGCAGTTTGCTCCAATTAAAAATACCATTTACACTATCAACAAAAAAACCCAATCCACTTTAAAATATATCATAAATTATGAAATTTTAATGTAAGTAAAAATTTCAATGTAATGTAAGTCTTTATGGAAAATTTAAATAGAATGATGTAATTCTGTCACTTCTCCTTAAAAATGATCTATACGTGTCTCCTGGGTGGCTCAGTCGGGTGAATGTTGGACTTCAGGTCATGATCAGCTCAGGTCATGATCTTGGGGTTTGTGAGTTCAAGCCCTGCATAGGGCTTTGTGCTGACAGCTCAGAGCCTGGAGCCTGCTTCGCATTCTGAGTCTTCCTCTCTCTTTGCTCCTATTCCACTCTTGCTCTCTCTCTCTCCCTCTCTCTCTAAAATAAACATTAAAAAAATGGACTATAGACTCAATTAAATTGGACACAAAATCTCAAGAGAGTTTTCAAAAACCAAAAAAAATAGTCTCAGCTCTACTGGGACGCAATATAGATTAGCAGCAAGTAAGCTTAGCAATATCAAGTATTCGTGGGGTGTAGATCAAGTTACATTTTATATTTTAGTGTATCCACTTAGGAAGAAAAAAATCTACCCTTTATCAATTGTATTCCTAGATATATAATTAGAGAAACTCTTGTAAATAAACCCTGGGAGACAGAAACAAAAATGTACATAGTTTGTAATACTAAAAACAAGCAAAAAACAAAATACTAGAAACAACCTACCTGAATATAGGGAAGATAACTGATAACTAAGATGAAGTTTATCCCCATAATGGAATATTTTTCAGTAATAAAAATTAATGAAACAAAAAGTGAAATACATTGATAAGTTTCAGAAATGTAATGAGGAGAGAAAAAAAAGTCACGGCAAATGACATAAAGTATGATGCCATTTTTTTGTAAATACCCCCCAAATATGAACTTCCTGTGCAAGGATAGTGCTAAAACCATAAAAAATGAGGGAATCATACTAAAAAATTTAGGATAGTGTTTACTTCCAAATGAAAGATAAAAATAAGACATGCAGAAGGAACAGACAATATATATGTGGTGGTAGCTAGTTTATTCTTATGCTTTACAGCTTGTATATGCTTACACATCGTCTTTCATCTGTTTCAAATATTTCTTATTTAAAATAATGAATAAAAATTAAACAAAAAGAATGAAGTAGTATGTGAATAATGCTTGCTACAAATAAAAGAGGGTCTATACTCTAGAACTATTAAAATCGCATCACGTAACTTATTTTTCCTATGCTGTTGACCCATGATGTTCTCCCTCTCTTTAAAACTCTTAAAGCATTTATCATGGTTATATCCACTTAGCAGGCAGCCAGTGAATATTAAATGGTGGCAATTATGACATTTATGCTTATGTTAGTTTCTGTTGTATTCTTTGGGCTGATGTTACCTGAACAAATTGTTCCCTCATTTAACTATCCTGGTGAGGTTGAATTGCAATGAGCCACACTGTTTTTCAGTCCATGTCAATACAAGTTCCATGATTAATTACACATAAAGAAGAACTTGCTTTTAGTTCAATAAATTACACATCTGACCTTTTTATTAAGAGTCCATATATTCTTTAAGTTAAGCACCTTTAAACTAAGAATTACAGTGTGCTTTATGAGTATTAACTCATTGGTTCCCATAACATTTCAAGAGAGGTTGTTAAAATTACGATCCTGAAATAACTTTAAAAATGTTCATTTTTACTTCTCTAAAGAAGACATCTGGATGGCCAACAGGCACATGAAAAGATGTTCAGCGTCGCTCCTTATCAGGGAAATACAAATCAAAACCACACTCAGGTATCACCTCACGCCAGTCAGAGTGGCCAAAATGAACAAATCAGGAGACTATAGATGCTGGAGAGGATGTGGAGAAACGGGAACCCTCTTGCACTGTTGGTAGGAATGCAAATTGGTGCAGCCGCTCTGGAAAGCAGTGTGGAGGTTCCTCAGAAAATTAAAAATAGACCTACCCTATGACCCAGCAATAGCACTGCTAGTAATTTATCCAAGGGACACATGAGTACTGATGCATAGGGGCACTTGTACCCCAATGTTCATAGCAGCACTCTCAACAATATCCAAATTATGGAAAGAGCCTAAATGTCCATCAACTGATGAATGGATAAAAAAATTGTGGTTTATATACACAATGGAATACTACGTGGCAATGAGAAAAAATGAAATATGGCCTTTTGTAGCAACGTGGATGGAACTGTAGAGTGTGATGCTAAGTGAAATAAGCCATACAGAGAAAGACAGATACCATATGGTTTCACTCTTATGTGGATCCTGAGAAACTTAACAGGAACCCATGGGGGAGGGGAAAGAAAAAAAAAAAAAAGAGGTTAGAGTGGGAGAGAGCCAAAGCATAAGAGACTGTTGAGAACTGAGAACAAACTAAGGGTTGATGGGGGGTGGGAGGGAGGAGAGGGTGGGTGATGGGTATTGAGGAGGGCACCTTTTGGGTTGAGCACTGGGTGTTATATGGAAACCAATTTGACAATAAATTTCATATATAAATAAAAAAAAAAGAAAACAAAAAGTTACAAAAATAAATAAATAAATAAAAATGTTCATTTTTATGAATGTGTATAACGGAAGGAGATTAGTGGTCAGTTGTTACAGGTGTATTTTCAGGTATTTTAAAAAATGTATTATTAACCCTTACAAATACTTTGTATTCAGTTAAACAAAGCAGTCTTAACATTTCTTGACAAACCTTGAAATTTTATGAGTTTATGATAAGAAACGTTAGAAAACACCATCACAGTTTACTTCAATACTCAAAAATAAAATACTGAAATACTTACCTCTACAGGCAACAGGGACCACACTCCTAGGCTAATTGCCAACATGTTTCTTCCTCTGTGTCATACATTCACACTTACTGTTTAAAAGTATGGGCTTTGTGTTCAGAAAGCATGAGTTTGAATCTCACTTTTGCTACTTACAAATAATTGATCTTGGGTAGCTGGGTCTGGGTTCTATTGGGAAGTACAAAGATCAGCTTCAGAGTTCTGTATTAACCTCATAGTTTTGCTATGATGATTAAATGAGATAATACATATCAAGCACACTTACTGCATGTAGCAATTTTCAATAAATGGGAGCAATTTGCAATCATTATTTTATAATAGACTGGCAAATATTATTGTGAAATTCTTCCAGCTGGCCTTCTGTTGATAATTGTTTTGATTAATAAGAAAATGGAGAAGTAATTTTAGATATAAAAATCTATCCTCCAGAATGAAATAAAATTTATCTCAAAGATTGTATTTAGGACCAACACTAGATAAAATTGTGCAATAAGCAAATTGGGTCTCTATTCTAACTTTGCTTTCAGTCTTGCCATTCTTTTGATTTGTACCGTTGACCAGGCCCTTGCTTCTAGTCCTCTTCCAAACATCAGCTACCCTTCTCTACATTTGGCACATTGTTACATCGTGCAATAATGCACATAGCATGTATTCTTACATTAGCTAATAATAGCTGAGCCTGTATCAAGCTTTTGTATCAAGACATAAAGGAGTGAATCACTTAGGGTGAAATTATAGGACTAAATAGATCAGTAAAGGATAGATTCTCACTTTGAGCTGCCTGTTCTATTTGTATTTCCTGACTTTGGTGAGTAGCTAGGGTATATTTATCTGTACCTATGTTTGATGTTTGGAATCTCTTGGCCACTTAGTAAAGCTGTCAAAGTTATTCTGTCTGCAAATGCAAATGTAACTGAGTAAGCTTTGGACTGTGTTCAGTTCCACTGACTCCCAATTTTTTTTCCTATTTCTTCTTTTTACAAAAATTTAAAAACGTTTTATTTATTCTTGAGAGAGAGAGAGAGACAGAGAGAGAGAGGGAGAGAATGAGCAGGGGAGGAGCAGAGAGAGAGAGAGAGAGAGAGAGAGAGAGAGAGAGAGAGAGAATCCGGAGCCGGTTCCAGGCTCTGAGCTGTCACACAGAGCCCAACACGGGGTTCAATCTCACAAACCATGAGATCATGACCTGAGCCAAAGTTGGAGGCTCAACTGACTGAGCCACCCTGGTGCCCCTTTTCCTATTTCTTGTTAAAATGGCACCAAAACCGTGGCAACTCATAGCACTGGATCTTCTCAAAGTAACATGAGCCGCAGACTAGAAGAGGAAATGTCTGTCTTTGTGTGCCCATTTTTGTGTTTCTCCTAAACTTTTCCAGAACCCTGCTGCGTATGGATTCCCCCTTAATGTTGTACAGAATCGCTTCACACTGCCATTCCTGAAGGGATGCTGTTCAGAGGAATGGAAGTCTCCCTTCCACCTTGGGCAGAGGCAGGGCTGGTTACCACTAGGGGGAGCCTTTTATGCCCACCTTCTTGTCTCCCCATTCCCTGCCCTTGGCAGGATTCTCAAAGGATTTCTCACAGACTCAGGTGCTTAATTTATGTTTCTGTCATGGCATGTTAAACATATTTTTATCGTACCATGTCTACGTTGTATTCAAATTGAATATTAACAGTCTTGTCAACACAGCATGGGCTCCTGAGAGCATGGGCTGTGTCTTTCTTATTACTGCACCCCCAGAGGAGGCTTTTCATGTCTAATGAAGTGAATGAAAGACTGAGGGAGTGAATGTTCTCTCCTGACCAAAGCATGTTTCATTCTGGAATTTTGTCATTTATCAGAGTTTTTTGTGCATATTTATCTCTAGAGCTCCTCTTGAACACATGCAGCCTTAAAATAACTCTTTCTGAACATCAACAGCTTCTGATAAGAACAATGAAATGAAATAAAATTGAATTAGTAGAAAATTCTCTGCTGTTTAAGCATTTGGATCTTGAATTTATACTTGTATTTATTTGTAAAACGTTTGAGCAGAACCCGCTAGTGACACAGGCAGTCGGAGAGAATCAGTACTTCCCAGAAAATCAGCCAAGTACTCCCCCAAAATGTAGATGTATAAATGCAGAACGAAAAATGCAGGCGGTTACTGACTAAATCAGAGTTAAATTTCCTTCTTCCCTAAGTTTTACCCGATGTACTCTGATAACTGTGTATTTTTTCACTTCTTCATCTTTTAAGTGATAGTTTAATTTCAAAATATTAAAATCCGTAATGAAATGCTTACTAGTTTTGTAGTCATAATTTCAAACTTGCTGACTTCCTTTGCGATATATACTGTAGTTCAAATGTTTCCTCTTAAATTGCTATCTAGTTCCTGATAAATTGCTGTGATAAAAGTGCTTGGTCTGGTGGGAAGAAGTTTCTATTCGTTTTGCTAATGTACCTCACATCTGTCATTTTCACTCCTAAAATACTTTGTTACACTACAGAATATAAAGCTTATAGAGTAGGCCTATGAAGTATGTTTTCATTTGAAGAGTCACTATCTATGATGTAATTTGGAATACTGGAATGATTAGATCAGTCTTTTTTCTTTTCTATCACCACTAAGGAATAAGCTTGCTAAGTATAGAAATGTCAACTTTCATATTCCTTGATAAAATGAGCACTATTTCCAGGATTTATTTTAGACCCAGATTGCAAGGGTGGGGATTGATTCTTAGTGCCCATTTATATACAGTTCAGTAATTCTTTGTGGTTGATAAGCACTACTTATTTTCTATGAACTTAGAAAAAGTGCATTTGCAGAAGGAAAAAATGTCAGGAAATGTGGGTGGTACCCTGTTAATTCAATTAATTTAAGACTGAGAGTATATAAAAGAAGGAAGCAGATATCAACTTTTGAAAAAGGAATCTACAGTACTTGGCATGGTGCTCATAAATAATAGGTATTCAAGTACCTTTTTAGTAAGTGAATGTTGAGAAATGGATGGTATAAAATGTTTTTTTTTTTTCCAAAAGAAAGCTTTGCTCAGCATATTAAAAATATTTGGCAGGGAAATTCAGAAAAGAATATCTTTGTTAACAAAATATATTCTCTTTTAATCTTTCTTTTTATCAAATGACTCAGCCAAAGGAAAAGATCTAAATAAGATGTCAAGTGAGTATAGAGACATGAGTACAGTAAATCATCTTAATACTTTCAGCAAAGTATACATTTATAGTACTTAACCTAGGAAATATAAATAAATCAAGATGGAAGCATTTTAGAAATTATGTGAAGGTTGACTGGGACTAAAGACATTGAAATATATATCTATTTAAATATACATGTAAAAGTATTTTTGTCTTTATATCCCACTGAGAAATTGCGATTTAGGCCAGATTCTACCCAGTCCGAAGTTTGAATGGTTGATGAGCCATCTTCATGAGTTACATAATAATAACCCAATATGTATGTATGTATGTATGTGTGGGTGTTTTATAATATATAGACTGCTGGTTTTGAAAGTGGGATGTCGATACTTGTACTATGAGGCATTTTAGGAAATAAAAACAGGGACTGATCAGATCTGACAAACATTTAGCCAAGAAACAAAAGTAATCAAGAATTCATTCTGAAACAAGATTTTACATAATATATCATCGTTAATTATAAATCACACCCAACCATATAGATGCTCTGAAGTCACATCAGTAAGGAAGCAGTAAGATATTATTCTTTACATCTTTGTTTTGTCTTTATTTTATTTTATTTTTAAGTAAAAGAGAAGAGAGAGTGAGACAGAATCACAAGCAGGCTTGTGCTGTCAGCGCAGAGCCTGACATGGGGCTCAAACCCACGAACCACCAGATCATGACCTGAGCTGAAATCAAGAGTCAACAGCTTAACTGACTGAGTCACCCAGGTGCCCCTGTTTAGTCTTTTAAAGTCTACTTTTGTACATGTTTATGTTATATTTAAGAGATTAATCCTGAATGGTATTATATACAAATATACATATATGGCAGAATACTAAAAAATGTAACGGATATGTGACTCTAATGACAGAATTTTGGAGGCAACTGATAGACTATAGAGGTTTGATGGAGCTTCAGAACCTGGGAGGGTTTAAGAAGAGAAGTCAGGGAGCTTCAAAACTTCCTGAAATTGTATGCAAATCTAAGCGCATGTGCTGACCCATAAAGAGAGCCTGCAGAGCTGTCGTGACATTATCATGGAAAACAGTGACTCATTTTCACTTAAAAACAACCACATGTTATCAATCCCTTATAGATTCGGAGTGAAAAATATTTAAATATATTGGGAACTAATATTTGGTATATATTAAGATGTTTGAATAAATTTTTAATAAATTGGATTCATTGCAAAATAAATAAGGCTTCATAGAATGATATAGGTTGCAAATATATATAATTATACCAACTGGCAGAAATGCATCAAATAACAGGTGTGACAACTGATAGCTAAAATGATATTTAATAGAAATTCATATGGTAGAATTTCATTTTTTCTTTTCCATTTAGTCATCAAAAATACATGATAGACAGTATAAAATGAAAACAGATGAAATGAATTTCCACATGGGTTCTGCCAAGTTTCATCTTCTCAGTGAGTCCTGAGGAAGTCCAGAATCCATTCCCGCAAGTATGACTGGAATCTGCAGAATCTGTGAATTACTTCTTCATTCTGCCAACTGACAAACTGCTAAATGTGCAGGAACACGAGGCAATGGAAGGCAAGTTAGTTTATTAGGGTATCAGGATTGTTTTCCTTCCTCACCTCTCCCCTGCCTTTCCATTTCCCTTCCTTATCTCCTTGCAGGTCGCCCACTCTCCCTCCCTTTCAGTTTGCTTTGTAGTTTAAAAAGTTATAGTACTTTCAAAAGCTATGACCATGATATTTTATTTTCACAAATTGTGTAAGAAAAGGACACATTAAAATGCAATACATTGCTCACTATGTTCTGAGTTAAGAGACAATTTCACTGTACTAAAATAAAGAATGGAGTCCACCCAGGAGAAAGTTTTAAAGTTGCACTGGAAAAAATGAATTCTTAGCCAGACATAGTCTCTCCTCAGTCTATATGCTAATAACCTTTGGCAGTTATATACTGTTACTTCCTGTCACTCAATCGAAAAAAACATCTACAAGTTATCATAAACTTTCTAATTGAGCTTATTGAAAGAAGCAAATAGTTTTCACTGTGTCTTAATTTGTGGGACCCATTAGCTACCTGCATTACATTGTAATATATTATTTTTCACAGGAAATCAGTAATAGGGCTTAAAGAAAATTTTCAAGAGTTAGCATTCAAATGTCTTTGACATATAAATGATACACAGTTGCTATCACTATTTCAAGTTTTATAAACTGCATCAAAACTAATGACATATTATAAAACATGGAAATTTAGAAATAGAACTATCATGATTATAAAATATTATACATTTATCTTAAAGCAACCTCAAGAAATGATTACTTTTTTGAATCAAATAAATACTAATGTGAGATATCTAAAGGAAATTGATATTAATAGCATTGACAGCATAAGTTCCTGTCTATTAAGTGAACTGATTGGCTTTAAAATAAAATATGAATATAATTAAAGCTGATTCTAATCAACTCTAGAGGTTTTATAATTAGAACATGATTTACAAATATTTGAACTCAGAGAAAAATGAATACTTTTTTTTTTTTTTTTAATTTTTTTTTCAACGTTTTTTTTTTATTTATTTTTGGGACAGAGAGAGACAGAGCATGAACGGGGGAGGGGCAGAGAGAGAGGGAGACACAGAATCGGAAACAGGCTCCAGGCTCCGAGCCGTCAGCCCAGAGCCCGACGCGGGGCTCGAACTCACGGACCGCGAGATCGTGACCTGGCTGAAGTCGGACGCTTAACCGACTGCGCCACCCAGGCGCCCCAAAAATGAATACTTTTGAATATTATAATAATGATATGTATTTTTCAATTCTGATATACTTTTAAAATGCAATACAATGTACTAAAGAGAAGTGTCTAATACCTAAAAATTGAAACAATCATTTCCCCACTATTTGCTAAAATATTTAATGAAGAATAAACAAACAAGGTTAGTTTTCCTGCTTTTATGTATTAATTTTAGAGATTAGAATATTTGAACCTTTGTGTATTTTAGTCTATCCCTTAACTCATGGGAAATTTTATTGTTAATAGATACCAAAATGCTCTGTGATCAATGATTTTTTTTCATTTTTGAGAGAATCTTTTCTAAGAATCCTGAAAGACTCCTTCTCTTGCAATGAAAAAAAATCTGTATTCTAGCCCCAGTTGGGCATCTTATGTTTCTATCCACGGCACATTATGCAACTTCACTTGGCCTTTGTTTTCTTACCTGTAAAATGGGGATTGTACAGTCTGTCTTGGCTCCCTCATAGCTTTTTTTTGAGGAGGTGGAAGGTAGGGATCATTTGCAATGATGGATATGAAACAATGTTTGACTTAAAAAGTACAATCAACCATCTGCATTGCTATGTTATTAGTGATTTATAAAACTATGGATTTTTGATTGTGACAGCGAATGTGGAAGCTTATTGTTGGATACATATTTGGGGACCTAAAATCCAATCCATTTATTTTCCAGACCAAGAGAAACTGACTCCATGATTTGTTGAGTGACTAGATCTTAAAATTCTTTACTTCGCTCACTTTATTATTACATATCAACTTTGTTAATTCCTTATTTTATTATTATCAACAGATTTCCATTAAGGTTCAGTTCTCTGATAAATCTAGACATTTTATCTGGCTTATGCAGGGTGGTTTAACTACCAAAAATGCATTAAGATGGGATGAAAGTGTATCTGTTAAATCGGGATTAAATTTGGGGTTAAATGGGGTTAAATTACCCACAAACACTAATCATCACCATCTATATGAATCTATTATATTCATATAGAGCTTTATTTGGCAGTGTACTTTACAACTTGAGTCTATCCTGACAAAAATGGTACAAGATAGAAATTTTGGAGAGTGCCAATGTTTTGTCCAAAATTCTTCATGCAGCAAAATTGTTTTTTGTTTGTTTGTTTGATGTTAAATTTACTGGTCTCCAACAACACAATAAATTAGAAGCTGAGTAGTTTCAAAGTAAATTAATTTAAAATATTGAAATATCATTTTATAGGTATACTGCAGTGTAATTAAAATATGACTTATTCCTGTCCAGAATCTAATAGTGTCTTGTCTAAATGAATTTCCTAGAAGTTGTTCTTAGATGTGCTTAGTTCCTGCATATTCTCAGTTCTATCATGCCATGTTGGGCCTTAAATTAGGTAGTTCCTAAAGAAAATTTTGGCACAGACGTGACACTATGAAAATGAAGGTACTGTTTGGACACCAGAGACACTTAATTTTGGAAAAGGCTAAGAACTTGACTCTTTCTGCTTTTATTCTTTTATTAAATTTAATACAAATTTCATCCTATCAGATAGGCTGGGTGGACTTCTCTACTGTTGCATTTGAATTTAAAAAAAAATTTTTTTAATGTTTATTATTTTTGAAAGAAAGAGAGAGAGACAGAGACAGAGACCAAGCAGGGAAGGGGCAGAAAGAGAAGGAGGCACAGAATCAGAAGTAGGCTCCAGGCTCTGAGCTGTCAGCACAGAGCCTGATGCGGGTCTCAAACCCAGGAACCCTGAGATCATGACCTGAGCTGAAGTCAGATGCTTAATTGACTGAGCCATCCGGGAGCCCCATCTACTGTTGCATGTGAATGATGTTTTATGAAATGTTAGCTTGAGAGCAAGTGGAGTGTTGTTATGGGAATTATATTAGTTCTTTTTGTGATTTATTAGAACAACTGAAATTTTTTCCTGCCCACTTTAAGGTACACAGCATTTGTGGATTTTTGCTACCAGGAATGGTTTTGACTGTGTAATAAGAGATATACAGTTGCTCTCCTCTATCCATGGGGAAAAGTGCCAAACAAATGACAGGTATGACACTAAATAAATATTCACAGCATTTGAATCCTAAATGATTTATTTTTGAGTAGCAATCGAGTTATGTTGTCAAAAGAAATGTCATTCTGTGATGATGAATTCTTAGAGTTTTTCCTAAACCCTTTCCTTTTGAATCTGAATTTTAACTTAAAGAGATTTTTGAATGTGAATAAAAATGTGTCCAAATTTATTATCGGGGTCTACGTTTTACACATGATTTTCTGAGCATAAGTTGTTTTTAGAGATCAAAATGATGGTGGAAAATAATTTTCTCTTACCTATTGCATAGCGAAGTAAAAATAAGATTATTTGTTATGACAAAATACCAGCAAGTGTAATCCCATAACATTACATTATATTTAACTGCTTTGTTTAACTGTAAGTTTTGGGGCTATGTATAAAATAATTGCTTAATTAATTCTTTAAAAGGGAAAGCAATCTTTTTGTAAAAACTGCCCTTTCTAGATTTTTTACATGAATTTGATCATGCCTCTAATCATTTCATAAAAAACTTTTTAAATTTTTTTTAATGTTTATTTATTTTTGAGAGAGAGAGAGAGAGAGACAGAGAGACAGCCTGCACAAGTCGGGGAGGGGCAGAGACAGGGAGACACAGAATCTGAAGCAGCCTCCAGGCTCTGAGCTGTCTGTCAGCACAGAGCCTGAGGCAGGGCTCCAACCCCTGGACAAGGAGATCCTGACCTGAGCCGAAGTCGGACATCTAACAGACTGAGCCACCCAGGCATCCCCATAAAAAACTATTTGATGTAGTGGACATTTTAAAAATCGAGTGTGATAATTTTATGAGAACTATTTCATATTTATCTGTTTAAGGAATCAGATATATTTCTGATAATAAGTGATTTGCTTTCATGCTATATGCAGTAAAAACAAAATACTATGTTTTTATCATGTGCCTTGGTTATAGACTATGAGTTTGCTTTGTTTTGCTTTAATAATACCAGTTTCCTATCAGCTGCTGAAGAATGAAACGAAACATTTTTAGAGTAGTATAACATTTAGGTGTTCTTTATTAAAAGACACTGCTGTTCCTCAAAGTTTCAATACTTTCAAAAGAAATCAACACAATATATTTTTGTAGACATTAAATACAATCTCTGAGTGAGCAAGAAAATGCTGCATATGGCAGTGTCTTAAATGGGAAACTCTCTTGCTGTCGTGTTTCTAAAAAGGAGTCACAGCTTGCATTTAAAAGTCTCTTCAGACAGCTGAGGATATTTTCAGAAATATATCATTCTTACAGTTCTGAGAAAGTGTTGTTACTAGTTCTTTGGAAGAGCTACCATCCCAAATCTAAATGACTCGTGTAGAACACACACACACACACACACACACACACACACACACACAATTTAAAATCTTTAAATGATGATTATCATCAAAAAGTATGTTCAGGAAAAGCTATTGTCGGGTTATAAAAAACTCATGATCTTTTCCCTGGAATAAAGTCTAGAAAGATAAAAAACGATCTAACAACTTTAAAACATTTCAAGAAGCAGCAAGGGCAGACTATGTTACAATTTTTGTTAACGTTTATAACAAGAACAAAGACAGATGGTGTAATTTACTATATAATTATAATAACTTATGCTTATATGATCCATTATGGTTTCCCTGCTTTGTTTCCCAATTAGGCATCTCATAGCAGTGCTGTAAAACAGTGCAGGGAATTTTTTGACTTTTTCAGATGAGGAAACTATGTTCAAAACTTTGCCTAAGGGTTAAGCTGGAACTTAAACCCTTAAATCAGAGCTGAGTATTTTTTTTTCCTCATAGTACACTCACACACATTATTCTGTTCTTAATTTTGCTTTCGAGTTCCTTTCATGGAGAATGAGCATGCGCAATGGCCCGAGGTCCAGCTGGTATTCTGCTCATTGAACACACCTGTGCTTGATCTCAGGGTCCTCATTTGTAAAAGAGAGGCTTGAATTTCACGCTCTTCTTCAGCTACTCCCCACTCTCCCATCTAAATGTGAAAATGATTTTCAACCCAGAAGGCACACAACATTTATGATCAAGGGACATTGTAGATATGAGATATAGAGGAGTCTCTGAGATTTTCTAAGGGCCTTATGTAAATAACGGAATAACAGAGGTGCAAAGTCATGACTGCCTGATAATTCTTTCAAAACTCTTGGAGAATGAGAGTTTCAAAATACTGAGGAAAAATGACTTCAAGGCCAAAAGGAGATTTAGAAAACTCTAATTTGGTTGATTCTGAGAAAAATTGCTAGAGAGTTAATGTTTGTGAGCGTTTAGAAAATAAGGTAGTGATAAGAGGGGCAAGCATGGTCTTTACCAGTAGGCATGTTAAATTAACTTTTAAAAATTACAATACGAGACTGGCAGATTAGTTTGTGTGTGTGTGTGTCACCATGGAATAACTTTCTTGATGTTCTGTGGTCAAGATGAAGAAATCAATGCAGGCTAGATCAAATTCAGGTTAGGTTGACTTTTAGGAGAATAAGCAGCCCTAAAGTGTATTGACTGACAGTTCAAATTAGCCTGGTAAGAGATCTCTAATCTAATTGACCATATGTTATGGTTAACTTTTTTTGTTTGTTTGTTTGTTTGTTTTTTAGTATATATTTTTACCTGTTACTTAGAGATCTGTTTTAATATTGGTATTACGTCTTTCAAAAATTCAGTCTTATATTTGACCTTCTGTTTAATGAAGAAACAATCTTTTAAAATATTGGTCGATACACCTTGGGCATCCCAATGAGTAGTTTTTGTTACTGAATCAGTATTTTCTCTTTAAAACATCCAACAAATTGTGCCTCCTACATTTATTGCCTTGATGTGGCTTGGTGTCAGAAGATCTCTGAGAGATCTTTGATGAATATTGCTAAATCTTTCTAGGGTGTAAATGTGTTGTCACAGCCATGATTTTAATTTGGTAGTAAATTTACTGTTCCTCTCCAAAGCAAACAGACAAAACATTCCACTTATTTGACTAAATGGGGATAATTTCCTTTCTCTTCTCTCAAAATACCTGCTTTTGATTTTTTCCATTAAATAGTTACTTAATTTTTTTAATGTTTATTTATTTTTGAGAGGGGAGAGGGGCAGAGAGAGGGGGACACAGAATCTGAAGCAGACTTCAGGCTCCAGGCTATCAGCACAGTGCCTGACCCAGGGCCCAAACCCACAAGCCATGAAATCATGACATGAGCTGAAGTCGGATGCTTAACCGACTGAACCACCTACGTGCCCCTAAATAGTCCTTTAATTTTAACAGCCTTTCCATATGGAGTTGTATTTTACATATTTTAATTGCATGACTGAAGGATTAAAATTTGGGTGTAGACTTTCAGAAGAACAGCAGTATGCACAGGCTATCTGGAGTGTTTCAGGAGAGCAGTATTAGATGTACCCCAGAACAAAAGTTTTCAACCGATGGAGAATTTGACTTTTGCAATATTATACCTGGCATTGGAAACTTTATTTCTCACCAAGCCAGCGTATATTACTTTTAAAGATATTTGTATGAATGTTTTACTGATGTGTCTTTATGAAGAAAAGAGTCAATAGCTACATTAATGCTAAGCTCACTTGAATGTCCCATTGCCTACCCTACTTTGTAATTTGTAGTATGGAGCCCAACAACAGTAATCTGCAGTGGAGACAGTCGTTTAAGATATTTTTAAAAGTAATAAATAACAAAGAAACTAATTTTAAAAGCGAAACGTGAAGTTTACTAATCTAGCAAAACTTGTGCAACCTAGAGATTTCAATTTGACATCAACTTTGTCGCTGGGGATTAACCATGAATCTTTAAGTAAGTTAATACAAAGTGTATGTTGTTTGTGAAATATCCTTTATGTGCAAAGGTATAAAAGCACAAAATAAGCATTACTTCTAGTTTATATTACCATATCTTTCGTTGTATGAGCTTCTATTTTAAGTGGCTGATCAAAATTAATGTGGTTCTTCTACCCAATGGCATTTATTTTGGTTATAAGATTAGAAATGTAAATTTGCAATAAAAGAAGAAAATAGGAAGCTGGTTTTAATGAATATTTTACACATGACTAATTAACAGAATCCCCTACAGGAATTTGGAAGTAATAAGGAATTGACTGAAAATAAATTAAAAATTAATAAAGGAGTCTCCAAACAACTTTGTTTATGAACATTTAACAGTTGCTTTCTTAGTTATGAATATTTCAAGCTGTTTTGTTATTCAGCATGTATTATTCTTGTAGAGTTCATAATTTTAGAGGTGATTAGACAAAAAGGGAGTAACACACAAAACAAAATGTCTTAAAATGATAAAAACCCACCTTGGGAAAACTTGCTAATGGAAAAATAATGGCTTAATATTCATGATTTTTGTCTAACAATACCTGCAAAATGGGAGTCTGATTCCATATAAGGATCATAAACCTTGAAAGGAGTAAAGGAAAACCCAGCAGTTTGATTTCCATGAACAATGTAATTGCTTTTGGAGAAGAAACTTTTGAGCAGAAGAAAATGCTTCTTTTTGCCAAACATGTTGAAAATTAGTTTAAATGATAGTGATTCATTCTTGCGTGTAAATTGTTGAGAACGTCTTTCAAGAAGGTATATCATCAAATCATCTTTCTTCAGGTATATTTAGTCTGAATTTATTTAGGTAGCTAAATATTTATGGACACCTCCCCTCAGTGTTGGCAAACTAAAAGCATAAATTGAAGAACTTTAGCTACAATATAACAAAAGACACATTTTTAAGCAACTTCAATTTATTCCCAAAATTGAAAGGGAAGAATCAAACAGAATAAGTGGCAATGATTCCTTCTACTTATCGTCTCTTGATGGAAACAACACTGAAGGACTTTCAATTGTGCTCTGTACATAAAGGGTGGAATATGTTTGGAAAACATGCTGCGTAAAATAAATGTGAAATACACCTTTCAGATATACACAAATTATCAGTTGTATTCAGATGAACAGATAACATTTTGAATGGTTGAATTAACACACATGATAATAGATTCAAGTATTGAGTAAAAAAGAAGCAGTTATAAAGTTACCTCAAGGATAAGTCATCAATCTCTTGCAATATTAAAATCTCTTAATATAGTTTAAAAATTAGTAGATGTACTAGAAATATTTCATAGGAGACAATAGACATATGAGACTGTTGTAGCCCTGAGAGCATTTCAAGAGAAAAGAAAATTCTATTACTAGAGTTAGATATATCAATATTCTTTAACATTCTTCCAACCCTGAAATTCATTAATAAAAATACCTTTTTTGGTTATAATATTACTTTTAACAAGAAAAAAATGTTTCCTACGTCTCCTACAAATTCCAGAGCCAAATTTCATTATAAATGCTCTTATGTAAAGTGTTCTCATTACCATTAGTTCAACTATCAATCTATCTACAAGATAAACATTTCACTTCAAAGAGAAAAAAGAAAGCTTTCTACTTCGTATTGGTGATCAAAATCTGAACCACTGATACCTTGCATATTTCTTACTGTAATTTGGGATTTCAACTATAGAGCGATTTTCTTCTGAAAGATAAAGAAGCAGAAAGACCTAAGTCAGCATGATGTTGTGCTTCACATGAATAGATTGCATTTGATCAGAAATGGAAATGTTGAAGGGACAGAGAGGAGAAAACCAAGAGAAACAAAAAAAGTGGTATGAGAGAGGGAGGGAAGCAGGAAGGAATCCTGCCTTTACCTACTGGGAATTAGATGTTGTATGTATAATATGCCAAGATCCTTGGAAATAAATTCCGTAATACTACATAATTGTACTTTGCTTAGCCTTCTTCCTTTAGCAAAACAGAATACAGCAGGAGGAGCACTGTGTTTTCCCTGGTGATCTCCTCATTGTACTCCTTTACTTCTCTTTCTTTTCTTTTTTTCCTCTTTCACTCCTCCCCCTCTTCCTGCATTTTTCCTTTCCCTCCCCCCTCTCCTCCCTCCTCTTCTTCCACACCTTCCTCCTTCTTCTTCCTCTTCTTTCTCTCTCATTCTTTTCCTTTCCCCTCTCACCGTCATTCTCCTTATATTTTCTCTGGCATATTCCTCAAACTCAGAGAAATAGAATTTATGATTAATACTCTAGAGTAAATTTTGTATTTTGAAATGAGCAGGCAATAATTATAGGCTCTAAATAATATTACTATAAAGAATTGTTTTTCTCTCCATCTTTAAATAAAAGGCCAAGACATCTTACTTTAGTTTTGATCTTGTCATATGCAAAAAATTTAACTTCCTCAGAATATCAGTTACCCATGAATGAAATTCACTAAATAAAATTTGCTTCAAGAATATAGATGGTTGCAACCGAGTCATTTAAATACTTGTACTAAATTTGAGTTCAGACATTCATTTTGTTGCAAAAACAGTTAATGATATAAGAATGTATTCACCTGCCAACTTTTTTATTAGCTATAGGACCAGACATTCCAATTTTATCATTTATGAAGTTTGGGATATTGAAAGAAACCTAGTCTTCAGGAGCAGATACATAATGTAATCTAAAGTAGAAAAGAAAACAACCTGAAACTCTGGAATTGCAATTTTATTTGTCATTGCTGTCACTTTCATCTTATTCCTTCCTTGAAAATGTATACAGTTCAGTGGGAGAGGGAATGGAACACGCAGGTTTATGATTTTCCTGAACTCCTAAGCCAACAACAAGCAAATACAGACATGCAATTAAAGTTATATTTATTTCAAAAGATGAAAATTAAAGATAACTTCTGATTCTAGAATGAGCCAAGGTCTATACAATACCTTGTGGGTGTAACTCTTCATTCTTGTAACTGTTTCAGGGAGTCAGTATCATGGTGGGCAAGTAGCTTCTTCCTGAGTGTTTAAAAACTTTTTTTTTCAACGTTTATTTATTTTTGGGACAGAGAGAGACAGAGCATGAACAGGGGAGGGGCAGAGAGAGGGAGACATAGAATCGGAAACAGGCTCCAGGCTCTGAGCTATCAGCCCAGAGCCTGACGCGGGGCTCGAACTCACGGACTGCGAGATCGTGACCTGGCTGAAGCCGGACGCTTAACCGACTGCGCCACCCAGGCGCCCCTTTTCCTGAGTGTTTTAATGATACCCTCATGCCCTGAAAGAATTAATGATCCTTTTCAGTTAACAATACATCAGGACTCTAGTGAAAGAATGGTCCAAACACGGGCTCAGTAGTCAGGAAACCTGATTTAGTTTTAACACCACTTCTAATGCGATTCTCCAAACCTGAGTAGCTCAGTTAAGTGATAGTATCTTAGTTCCTTAGTCCTCTCACAGGAAAAACAGTTGCCTGGATGATTTAAAATAACATCATTCATGGGGCACCTGAGTGTCTCAGTCACTAAACATCTGCCTTTGGCTTAGGTCATGATCTCACAGTTCATGGGTTCGAGCCCCCAGTCAGGCTCAGCACAGAGCCTGCTTTGGATCCTCTCTCTCTCTCTCTCTCTCTCTCTCTCTCTCTCTCTGCCCCTCCCCTGCTCTCTCTTTCTCTCTTTCAAAACAAAAATATCCTTCAATAATTATTGTTTACTAATGAGACATAAAAAGGATTGTGTCAATTTTGTGTGATTTTTCTGTAAAGAAACTACTGGAGAATTCCCCATGAACCAATGGGAACTGCTCTGTTTATTGACTTGAAATTTCCTTTCTAGGTGGTGAGAATTGGGTACGTGACCGTGACTGCTTATGCTAGTGTCAAATGGACTGATAAAGAGTTGAACAATGAATGATTTTACTTTGCTTCCAACAATATCAAAGGCCAAGAAATACAAAACTAATTATTTTCCAGGCAGCATACGTCCGGAAGGATGGCATTTGATAACAGGTGCTAGAAATGATTGGAGATCATCATGTGGAAACTTGTCCATTCTGCTTGTAGGTGCCTGTTCCTAAAAAGCCACTACATTCCTCACCTATACTTGTTTATGATAGTCTTTTCAAAAGTATTTGAACACCTTCCAACTAATCTATTTATAGGCAGATATTTACTGTATTTAGCAGGTATTTACACGCTTATTTCATTTTAAAGCCCAGTAAAGAAGTAGCCTAGTCTTCTTAATTTGCATATAACAGCCATTTATGAAATGCCTTATTTTAGAAGTTAAAGTATGAGGCTTTAGAAAGCCAATAACAATCATCTTTCATTCATGTATAGTATTACAGAAGCTAAGTAAACAAATGACTTTCCTCATCTCAAAGATACTTATGTATGTGATACATAGTGGAATTTTTGGCATATGGGACGTGTTCAAAATTATATTGCTTCTTACATTTTTGTTTTTTGTGAGGGTTGGGGGTAGTAAGAAG
Source organism: Herpailurus yagouaroundi (assembly GCF_014898765.1). Lineage (NCBI taxonomy): Eukaryota > Metazoa > Chordata > Mammalia > Carnivora > Felidae > Herpailurus > Herpailurus yagouaroundi. The sequence goes on from NW_024412388.1 coordinate 66,822,702, forward strand.
AAAATGGTGCTGTGATTGGAATTATTAGCTCTACAGAAAAGATGGTGGACTTCAAGTATTAGAATTCTTTCAAACCAAAACAAAGTGATGACAGGAAATCCTTCCAGTCTGATTCTACATGGTACTTCTTGGGATTAAAAAATTTAAATAATCATTGATACAGTTAGCTGAAAATAGCACAGTCATTTTGTGACAATTTCAGACAGGAAGTATTTGCACTGGATAAGTCAAAGTTACTATTTAATCCAACTTCTTTCACTAAGAAATTACCAGATTACTCTAACATCCTTTCACTAAGAAAATATTTATAACTTATTCTATGGCCATGCAGGAGTGAACAAGACAGAACTTCTGCTCCCCTGGAGCTCATTTTCTAGTAAGAGAGACAGTAGATAAATAAACCAATAAATCCATTAATAAAGGCAGCGAAGAAAATAAAACACAAGGTGTGCATGGAAGTTTGACAGGTGCTGCTAGTTGCTTATTCACTCTTCCTTCATTGCTAACACAATATCACTGCTCTTCAAGGTGGCAAGAATTTTAGGCATCCTTTGCAGCTAATGGTAGTCATGACACCATTCTGAATAATAAGATTTAGAAAGACTTCTGAAATTTCTGGGACATTTTTGCTTTCCTTATTCAGGTGTGCGCCCTCCTCTGCCATTTACTTCTTCGCTGGAATGCAAAAGTGATGGCTGGCACTAGAGAAGCCACACTGTGACCATGTGGGAAAGACAGGACAGTGTCCTGAATTAACTTTACCAATTGCCTACCTATTTCTTATGCATGAGAAAAATAAAGTATTAATTCAATTAAGCTACTCTTTGAGTTTTCTGTTGGTTGTGGACAAATGTGAATCATACTTTACACAGAAATGATGGGGGATGATTAGTATATACTGGATAGTTTAGGGAGGCATCACTGATACATTAACATGACAAGAAGTGGCAATGGCCATAAAAAAATGAAATATATGAAAAAACATTCTAGGCAGAGGGAAGACCGAGCATTAGATCACGTGTCAATCTTGAGCTTGACCAGTGTTGCCAAAGTGTCGTGAATTATGATGAAATTCTCTGTGACTATGAGGTAAGTGGTTAAAGGACACTGCCTAGTAAGTGCTTGGATAGAAGTCGGGTTTGAGAAGGAGGTATGTAAAGCAATGATATGGAGAGGGAAGATGCATGGAAAAAGAGAGTAGTTATTTCTTTAGAGAAATATTGCCTTGAGTGGTCAGCCAAGCCACAGATCAGAAGCTGATGAGCTTATCCTTTACCACATGCATAAGGAGTGTAAACTACCAATTATTCTTCTACTTATGAACTGGTGATGTATTTCTTTTAATGTAAGCAGGCAGACAATATTTAATTTATTTTCTTTCTTCCAGAAATATATTATTTCCTATTTGAAAGTGGCCTACATATTAGGAATTTTATGTTTAAAAGCATATTATATTTATGTCCATTTATGAATACAAACAAATCTTATATCAGAAATCTAAAAGTGAAGGTTAATATCTGAAATTCAAAAATCAAACCGGTATCTAAAAATCTACTTGCAAGTGAAGCTACCGATACTACCTTGTCCAGGTTTAAACTCTTACACTTTATACTCGTGTGACTATGTTCTTATTAAACTGGGTCTATGTATTTTGGATCCAGAGAAACGTGAATTTACAGAAAAACAAACACGAGTACTGGAGGGAATACCCAATTTGATGTCAAGAAATCTAGATCTGCTAATGTGGAAAAAATGGCAAGCTTCTGTTGGGGGGATTCATGGATTACAGCAGTTAACCCGATCTTATTGAAACTTTGGAGCTACAAAACAAAATATAATTGGGGCGCCTGAGTGGCTCGGTCTGTTAAGCATCCAACTGCAGCTCAGGTCATGATCTTACAGTCTGTGGGTTCAAGCCCCGCGTCAGGCTCTGTGCTGACAGCTCAGAGCCTGGAGCCCGCTTCAGATTCTGTGTCTCCCTCTCTCTCTGCCCCTCCCCCACTCACACTCTGTCTCTCCGTCTCTCAAAAATAAATAAATGTTTAAAAATTAAAACAAAAACAAAACCATCATCAAAGAGATCTAGATTTTAAAACAAGTCATTGTATGCTTTTTCAGGAACACTTGTGAAACTCTGTTGAATTGCTAAACCTTGTAACCATTCATTTACTATAATTATTAGTTGGTGTCTTTGCAAATTTAAATGTTATATATTATTGTTCTGCTTTTAATGTGAAAGTCTACTCCTTTTCCATTTCCTGAAGTAAAGCCGTTAAATACCCTTTCCCAAATGATTTATAAATGCAATTTGTTTTTAAATAAAAGTACCATGGTACAATGATACAAATTATTATCACTAAAGCTTTTAATTAAAACCTAAAATATGTGTGTCACTGTTAAAGAAATTAAAATTTCCAGAGCCTTAATAAGAAAAGCTATTTGTTAAGGGGTCCTGAAGCAATTGTGCTTTTGAAGATAAGACCTAAAACGGCTTCAGCCTGGCTTTTTTTTTTTTTTTCCTTTCCTTTTTCTATTTAGCTTCTGAATCTTGCTTCCATGGAAATTTTTTCTATTCTTTGTGTGGAAAAGCACCAAGGATGTATCTGCCTGGAAGGGAGGACCTTTTACAAAAACTTAGGAAAAAGGGTTCAGATGAAAATGTGGAGAGTTGCCCCAGAAACTCTGGCAGCAATTCCAAAAAGACATGATTTTTTTAAAAAAAAGGAATCTTAAGGGATTTATCTTGAGGGATTTCATGCATTAAACTGTAGTATAAGAGGAACGATTTTGTACAAACTCATCAGGGTGCAGTGTAACCAGCAGTATTAATAGGGACTTGATGCTACAAGAACCTGCAGGTAGTGGATGAACAGCTGGGGAACAGTTTGACTCACAGATGCTTCCACGTTGGTAGGGGCCTGTGGTGAAATTCATGGATGTTTTGCAAATAACAAATCCATTGCCATTCCAGCTGTGCGTTCTCAAGCTGCAGATAATGGTGGTGGGTCCTTATGCCAAGTGCCCCAGAACTAAAACAGAATGGCTTGTATAACACAGAGCCCGTGCCGGATAATAACTTTTCCTCAAGAGTCAGATCATTCATCTGTCAATATTGAAAGCCAAGGTTCTCATTTAACATCATAGTGAAATGGCAGACTACCTGGGATGCAAATAGGAACCTTTTCCTTTACTTGAGTTTCTGCCTTACCCTTCGTATTTATTCAGGAGTGATTCCTGAATATTTAAATATACAGAGATCCCCAGTCCTCTCTAGGCTCATCCCTTGGCAATTTGTTAAGGCTTAGGGTCTCAGCATAGATTTTCTTCACTGAATAAAGCTGTGTGGAAACGTGGACTATGCCAGTTAAGTGAGTCCGGCAAGAAATAACCAAGCAGTATGAAAACCATTATAATGTTAAGGTTCTGGTGGCAATTTTGAATTATTCATTACCCTTCCCCCCTTTACCCAGCCGACATATGGTGCTGTGTGGGTGTTACTTTTATTAAGAACCGGAAAATTTGACTAAAATACAAAGCTTGCTTTTGGTTTTAAATCCTTTGCAAATATCTAATCTAACTTTAAAAATATGCCTAGTACATTATCAAAAGTTTAAGTTATCTCATTGCTATATATCATTAGGAAATTTTGGATTATTTCTTCTCTAGAAAGGCAAGAAAAAGAAGAAGTTGGGTATCTGGAAAGGTTGGGTTGAGTCAGTGACTTGTAAAGCAAAATGCTTCTACAAAATATCATTAATTTTGAAAGACTAATGTTTATGTTCATTCTCATGAAGAATATTCAAATGCGACAAACTATAAAGGTGATGATGGCTTTTAAATGCCATGAATAATTTTAAGAGCATATCCTATTGTTTCCTGCAAGTGAACTTGCAAAAATTTATTTCTTGTTGAAGCATTTATTACTTTAGTTTTACCCATGTACTTACAGGTGCGTTAATCAATGGATGTTATTACATGTATCCAGGAAGGCGATTCAATCATTTGAGGGTGACTTATTTTACTTGGGGTTAATTTGTAGGCAGCTCTGGAGCTATATGGCTTTAAGGAGTTACTGAAGGTGACAAAATGAAAATTAACAGCTTTAGCCCTGTATGGCTATGTTACATAGCTGAAATGGAACAAAGTGGAAATAAGAGGTTATTGCAATCCCCAAGATGGACTTGGCTTGAGGCATGTCAATGTGCTTTGGGTTTTAGTGTCACTGCTGGCGGCTACTTTTATGCAAGCAGATCACAGAAAACCTGTGAACCTAAAACATGTGAGTAAAATGATTTTCCTGGAAGGAATTGTTGATGATTGGCTGCATCTGGCAATTAATTATGCATTAGCATTTTAAAGTGCAAGTGCTTTGCCCATTTCAGGAGAGGTATAGATATAAATACCGATGATATAGATATAGGTATATAGATTAGATATACATATAGATATAGATACAGATGTAATTTGTCTCTCACTGTCATTTTGTAGTTATTCCCACTTTACAGTTGAGGACGTTTGTGGTTCAGAAGAGTTAAGGGACCTACTTACATTCCTTGTTTCTTCTCAGGCATAGAAATAGAATGATGAATGTCAGGGCCATTGCGATGATCCAAGCTAGAAGTAACGAGACCTTGAGCAATGAGTGTGTTGCAGAAGACAAAAGATAGTGCCCACATTAAAAAAAAAAAAAATGCAAGCTTTGGGATTGATTGGAGGACTGGAGTGGGATTAAGGATGAAAAAGACTGATATTTCAAGTCATTGACTATGGTTATAGAAACATAGGGAACTTTTTTAGCTTAACTGTTTGCTTTGGGATGAATTAGACTTACGGAGGAATTGCAACATAGTGCCGAGTTTCTGTATTCCCTTCACTTCGCTTCCTGTAATTAACATCTCACATAGTGCATTATCAAAATTAAGAAATTTTTATTGTTGCAATACTACTAAGGAAACTATAAATACCATTCACAAATGTACATAAGTGATAATCACAGTTAATTATTTGAATAAGTATTTATCCCCATTTTATTATTTTTGTTTGCATTAAAATAAAACACGAATGAATGCTTAGCAGACTGTAGACATAAGACATCAGTTTGCTATTGATTGGATCTTACCGAGGAACACTCCATTTTTAAAATCTGAAGTCATTATGGAGAGAATACCACGGTGACTCATTTTCTGGTCCTGTGATCTGATGTATTCAGCTTATTACATTTGATTGCAATGTTGGATACTGTGACCAGTACAGCTCTGCTCAAGTCCATCTTCTCAAAAAGTTTGACAATTCGTTTAGAAGAATTATTTCAGACTTCTGCTTCCGGCCAAGATTCAGTAACAGTGGCCAGGTTTACCCTTTTGCCTGAAATAACCGAAAATGGGATAAAATGTATGAAACGTTGCTTTTCAAGACACTGTGTTCCAGGAGAAGACGTGTTGATCTTGCTAGAGAACTGATTGCAGTATGGGCTGGCCAAGCAGGGAGCTCAGCTTTCATCATCTGCCTGGCGAATGCAGTGGTGTTCCAGTTTCCCTACGAGGATGTTGTTAGGGGGTCTAGAGGTCAGCTGAGCCTCCATGGCACACCCACAAGCAAAGAGCCTGAAGGAGGTGGTGTTTGTATAACTGGTCACCATTAGAATTTACATCCTTCTCCTCCATAGTAATGGGAAGAAGAGCCTCCACCCTACATGGCATCAATAAAATGAAACAAAGTGGTGGAAGTAGGTGCTAAGAACTGGCTCATTTTTCCCCGCCCCTGGTGTCATTAAGGCCCACGGGAGAGCTGAACTTCCATGTCCAGCAGGCAATGGTGAGATACCATGAGAAAGTGGTTTGAAGCAGGGTGGGCCACACTCCTGATTTGACACACAGCTCCCCCATCTCCAGCTTGGTTGCTGAGCACCCGCCTCAGGAGGCGCCAGGAGGTAGTGGGGGCAAGACTGGTTGACACTCCACTCGCCCCGCTTCCCCTCTCCTGGTTTCTGGTGGTGGGGGTGATGGTGGGGAGGGCCAGTAAAGAGTTGAGCTTCTCCAAATCGTACCAAGAAAGCACGTTTTGGGCTTGAGTCCTTCACTTCCCACTTCCTTGGTGACAGCTGAGATCAGGGGAAAGCTGATCTACCCCTCTGCCCAGAGGTAATGAGGTGGTGTGAACGGATGTCCTATATTTAATGGGAACATAGGACAGGGTCAAGGGGAGGCTAACCTTACACTCTAGCTGTCTGCAATGAGCAGTGGGAGTCAGCGCCCCGCTGGCACGGGAGGAATGCCAACCAGGCATGTGAGAAGATGGTCATACACACCCAACTGGCCTAGTGTGACACCTCACCTGGGGACTGCCTACTAAAGAAAGTTAAATAAGATTCACAGTCTCATAGCGTAATATCAAATGTATCAAGTCAATAGTAAAACTATAACTCTTCTTCATAGTAAGAACGAGGAAAATCCCCCCATGAGAAAGCATAATCAACAGATGCCAACACGGAGATAAATCAGATGTTGATATTATCTGACAGGATTTTTAAAGCAGCCATTGAAAGATGCTTCAGCAAGCAATTACAAATCCTTATGAGCAAATGAAAAAATGTGAAAAATATCAGCCAAGACATCATCCCTAGGTATTTATTCAAGCATATATCCATAGGAAGGTTTGTTCAAGAATGTTTATGGCAGCTTTTTTATTTTTATTTTATTTTTGTAGGTTCAGATGTCCTACAATAAGTGAAAAGATAACAGATTTTGTAATATTCATACAAAGGAATACTGGTTAACAATAAAAGAGAACGAGCTATCGACGTGTGCAGTAACACAGGTGAATCAAATTGATGCAACCAAGTGAGTGAAAAAAGAGTACATATCGTATGACTACTTTCTTTTGAGAGAAAGAGAAAGAGAGACAGAGAATTTCTAGCAGACTCCATGCTCCACATGGAGCCTGACACAGGGCTCGATCCCACAACCCTGGGATCATGAGCTGAGTCAAGATCAAGAGTCAGATGCTAAACCGATTGGGCCAACCAGGCATCACTGTATTATTACTTTTATATAAGACTTTAGGAGATGCAAAGTAACATGTGGTGTCAAAAAGCAGGTTAGTGATTGCGTGAGGACTGGAAGGGGCAGGAGATAGGAGGGAGTGGTGACAAAAGAGCAGGAAGAAACCTGGGTGCTGATATGCTGAACGTTCAGTATCTTGGTGGTTTCTCAGGAATATATATATATATATATATATATATATATA
>NW_024412388.1:66830046-66929452 GCF_014898765.1 Herpailurus yagouaroundi
GAGAGAGAGAGAGAGAGAGAGATTAAATTGTAACTTTAAGTATGCTCACTGTTTATTTCAAATTTACCTCAATAAAACTTTTTATTATGAAAACAACTCTGCAAACTTCTTGCTTTGGGTTACTTATAAGTAAAAAGAGAAAAAAAGAAAGAAAGGAAGTTGACCAGATTGTATGTTATTATCTCCCTGTACAGATTAGAATCAGTAGGATCACTGAATCCTGCAAGGAAAAATTGCATATCAACATTGCAAAGGTCACAAGAAATATTATCTGTTAGGGAACCAGAGCACCTCCTTCTCTTCCTGTGGGTCACATGTGTCACACTGTGCCCCAGATAACATATCTATAATATTAACAAACAAGACAGTAATTTTATACTCTGTTACCATCTGCCATGTTAAAAAGTGGGTGGATTGCATTAAAAGATGTGTTCTGGGCATCTGAAACATTGTATCCAAATAAGCACATGACTTCAGTTTAAGAGTTAAATTTTCCTTTTTGATAATTTAAAATATTACATGACAAAAAACATAAAACAACTATTAAACATGTAGAACATTTAGGATTTAAAATGTCGAAGGGAGAATACTTAGCATTTATTGAGGGTTTTCTTTGTGCTGAACGTCATATATATCATTTTATTTGTCTCACACAGAAATATAAAGTAGATAATATTATTGCTTACTGCAAAAAGCTGAGAACAAGACAGATGAATACTTCAGTCAAATTAATAGCGATAGATTAAAAAATTTTTTTTTCAAGGCCTTTTTTTTTTTTCAGAATTTATCTATCCTCCTCATAGATTTCCATTTTGTCAATAGTTTCTGGGAATGGTGCATATATAGAAATATTTCACAAAATATATATGTATTTCAATATATGTATATTCCATAGTCAATTTAAATATTTATTTTATAATAATATCTGTGAATTTTCTTAATTTAACCACATTTAATATACACTCAAGCTTATCTAATCACCTCTTATATATAAAAAGTAAACTGATAGGTTTAATAGAAATTTTACCTATAATCCTGTCGAAAACATTTAAATGACTCAGAGGTTGAGCTGAAAACAAAACAAAAAGCAAAACCCCGCATATCTTCCTTTCATATTCCAAACATTTAACTTTATAAATAACAAAAATGTAGAGGATAAATAGGAAATCATGCAGCTGGAAGGAAGCATCTAACTCCCTCTCTTCCTCCTTTCCTTTCTTTCCCTCTCTTTAAAACAAAAGCAAGTGGGGGGCCTGTGTGGCTCAGTCTGTTGAGCAGGACATCTTCAGCCTAAGTGGTGATCTCATGGTTTCTGAGATTGTGAGTTTGAGACATGGAGCCCTCCGTCGGGCTCTCTATCAGAGCGAAGCCTGCTCGGGATCCTCTTTCTCTCTCCTCTCCTCCTCCAATTGCGCTCTCTCAAAAATAAATATAAAAAAAATAAAACACAAGCAAGTGGACAGGAGAGAAAAGGAAACCAATTCCTCAAAATCACCACAATTTCTGAGAAAGTCTGAAGGATCAAGATTAGTGTCTCATAAACCACAGTTCACATTTATGGAGATTCCTTTGAGATTCTCTTAATGTAGAAAAACACACTTTGGTTGGAATATTGTCTTTGTAGTGCTAAAACACAGGAAGTACCCCAAATCGTTTTTGAAGCTTTTAAAGTTTTTATCTCAAAAATCAACTATTTAAAGCTATAAAAAAAAAAAAAGAAAACAAAAACCAAAACAAACAAATGAATACTAGCCCCAGGGAGATGAGAGTTTTTACAGTTCCTATAGGCTTCATGATAGCATTAGAAAGGTTTCATTATGAATGTTGGATTATGAAACTAAAACAAAACTAAAAACCTTATGGGTTCTTGTGGTGTCTGGATTTTCTCTTAAGTAGAAATTGGGATAGGAATGAAATATTTACTGTGAAACAAAACAGAAACAATAAAAAATATATTCTTTTTAACCAATTTGAATTTTGGAATTGTTTTAACCAAATTTGGTATTCATTATTTCAGCTTTAATAAGCAATGAATATACAATATGAAACTTTTATATTTGATTATAGGACACTATGGAAATATCAAACCCTAGAGAACAGAGTGAGAGGGTAAGAATGAGGAAGAAAAGATTCCTAGAGGAATTATCAGGTGATTCTTAAATAAGAGTTAGCTATGTTCCCCAAGGAGGAAAGGAATCCAAGTGCGGGGCGGCCGGTGGGGGGAAGGCACATGAAAGGGAAGGTATTTGCACGAATATTTGTGTAGCATGGTTGAAGGGGAGGACGAAAGTGGAGAATAGGGGAGGACAACAAAAATATAGGACAATATTTTGAAGACAGTTAAATCGTTCGTTGAAAAGCTTTTGGCAGAACCTTAATTTGACCAGCTGTGTGTTTGGGGGGAAAATATCTATCTGAGGGGCAGATTTGAGACAAAAAGACCAGACAAGTTCTGAAAATACTTCAAGACAGATTGAGTGCGTTGGGTTTTGCAAATAGAAAGGAGGAAAAGTGTTTAAGAAGCAGAATCTGCATAACCTGATGACTGTGGATAAGCAGAGGGAGAGAAGGGGGCAGTGTAGAATAATTCCCTGAATGACTGAGTATAAGTAGATAGACAGTCATGGCCCAGATTCTCAAGAAGGTTTTGGGGAGAGATGAAAAAGCTGAGTCTTGGACATTTTAAGTTTGATGTTCCTATATGAATATAAGCAAGTGTCTGGAAGGCCCTGAATATAGTTCATTGTATGATAGGAAATAGGATAAAAGGGGTGAAACAAGAAAACAAAATGAAGCAGACATATTCTTACTTTCATGCAATTCCCAATCTATGGGAAAATACAGAGCAAGCAATTATGAAAATTAGTACAAGTGCCATGCTATTGTTACAGAAGGAAGTGGGCTATGTAATAGAGGTTCTATTGGGTAGAGTTAACTTAGCCTGAGGCATGGGTCTCAGGACTCTTCACTGTAAAAGTTATACTGAATTTGGCCCTGGAAGTGAATGGAGGTTGACAAGGTGATGAAGGATATGGGGATAGCGTTGCACAGAAGTAGAAGAAACTTTGACATGTTGTGTACAAAATAAAGATGGATGGACTGACTAATCACTCTGGTCTCATAGAAACATGGACTAAGTTCTATGAACTAGTAGAAAACTTTGAGGGAATTCAAGAAGAAAGTGACATAATATAGAGGTTTAGAGCTCAAAAATATTAATTAACAGTCCAAAGTCATGTGTAGATGGGTGAGATTAGATTGCTAGAAAATATTTCCAGAACAGTAAGGTAAGAATCCCTTTTTTTATGTGAAAAGGAGAGGGTTATCTAATTTGCTTTGAGATGTAATGCTATGAGATGATAAAATCCAAGAGGAATATCAATAATAAACATATTAAATATTAATATATAAACTATCAGTATTAATAACTACATGTGTTAATAGTAATAATTAATATTTATTGAATATAGAAAATTATGTTTAGATCTTGGTCCCATTATTTAATGATGATAACTTAGGTAAATTATTTAAGCTGCTAAAGTTTAGTTATTTTGGGGCGCCTGGGTGGCTCAGTCTGTTGGGCGTCCGACCTCAGCTCAGGTCATGATCCCATAGTCTGTGAGTTCGAGTCCCGCATCGGGCTCTGTGGTGACAGCTCAGAGCCTGGAGCCTGCTTCAGATTCCGTGTCTGCCCCTCCCCTGCTCATGCTCTGTCTCTCTCTGTCTCAAAAATAAATAAAAACATTAAAAAAAATTTAAAGTTTAGTTATTTTTATTTTCAAAATGGGGATATTAAAAGTAGCTTTGCCATGTGGTTGTGTGAAGTTAAACTCATATATAATACTTAAAAAGTTCTTAGAAAGTGCCTGTTAACACAGGCAGTGCTCAGTATATGTTCTCTACTATTATTGTTAATATACACATATCCCTCAGAGAAGTTTACACATTAAACTATCATTCAATATCACCTTAATGTAAACCAGTGTATCAGATGACTTCCCACCCTGAAATAAGATGAGAAGCAGAATCTTATGTATTGCTAAGAAGATGGAGTTATTTAGCATTTGATTCCTGTGTTGTCACCTGACTCGGCACATTAGTCCCACCCAGTTCAGTGTTACAGTGAAATCCACACCATACATAGGCATGAAGAGCTTACACACGGAAGGAGTCTATATACCATGGAATCAAAGTTACCACCTGCTTCTCTGCAGCAGGGTACTTAACTTTTTTTTCTGGAAATATCCTCATTGATACCTGAGAAAATCAAAGAGGGAGGGGTGGAGTTTAATATTTATGTAACTCAGAGTTCAGAAAGATTTAAAGAGACTAGAGTCCATGGAGTATATCCATAGAGCCTATTATTGGTCACATAGATATTTTTTCATATTTAATCTAGACAACAATCCCTAAAGGTGGATATTATCATCCTCAATTATTCCCAATGAATCAGTGTCTCAGAAAGGAAAAAAAAAAAAAAAAGGAGTTTCCCAGTATCACACCACTTAATTATTCCAAGATATTGGATTTAAATCCAGTTTCTAAGGCCTCCTAGTAAAGTGCACATGTATACCTTTCGTGTCTGGTTTCTTCTGGTTCCCATGCTGTCTAGTCTCCTTTTCCATGCCACATTAACATATACCTGATGCTGTCTTGATTCTTAATCCCTCCCAGGAGTACTACCACCATTAGAATGTGTTTATGTGCATGTGTGGGGCGGGGAGGGGGGTGGTAAGGGGCAGGCTTTACCAAAGTTCAAAGGTTTGCAGGTGTTTCAATAAAGTATGCTAAAATGATACCATTTTCAAATGTTCCTCAGCCATTTCCCCAACCAGCAACTTGTCACTAATGTGCCTTGACTTGGTTCCTGGCTCTTCTTTTTCAGTCTCACTTTTCAGCACCTTCCCTGGTCCTGATTTTCCAAAGTTTTTACCAACAGGGCAATTCAGCTTTGATTTTTCTTTTTCTTCTCTCTCCCCACCCCCAGAATATTGAAGCCATGTCCATCATGGTTTTTTAGAAAAGTTATATTCTCAAGAGGGATTTGTCTTTTCTCTTTCAGACATATATAAAGCATTTAACTGAGCACAGAATAAGAGCTTGATTCTCTGTAGCTTTAAAAATTGCAGGAAAGGAGCTTAAGAATATTGACTACCCTAGTAATGTGTAATTCCAATCCTTCTACCCCTACCTCAACCACTTTTTCTCCTACATAAGAATACATGAAAAAGTGACAGTGACTTTGTTATAGGGAAAAGTTTTAAGGGGCTCTAATTTACTCTTTAAAAAGTTAATTATGTGAAAAATTGAAGGTAGTCTTTTGGGCACTTTCTCAAGAGATTAGAATATCTGATACTTGAATAAGTACTTTGAAATGTAAAGACAATTTTCACATCTATTGCCATCTGTGAACTTTAGCCATTATTATCTCCAGTTGATTTTAATACCAAGGTAGAATGAGGTGCTCACGATTGAACAGCTGGTAAGCAATGGAGAAGGGTCAGGACCCATGCCTCTGCCTCCGGGTTAGGTATTCTTTCTTCCCCATAATGTGGACCCAGTCAATGTTGGATGAAGTAGATTGTTGCAAATTTTCAATAAAATAATTTGTAGAAGTGTATAGCATAGTCTTTAACCCAAGAAGAATTTAATATATGATATTTTTACTCCATTTCTGTGAGGCTCTGTATTTAAAGGGTAAGACTGATGTTGTGTTGACTACATACATGGGTGTTTGAGAAAACTGCTGCTAACTGATTGATCAAAAGCTGGACTCAACGTTTCAAATTTTCAAGGGATTACCATGAGGAAAGTTCGTAAAGAAAGAGTGTCACCCTTAGAAACAAAACAGATGTTTAACAGCACTTTCAGCACAAAGCCAGAAGGAAAAAGGGAGAAAAGCAAAAGGGAAAGGAGGCAGACAGTCAGGGAGACAAAGGAAGGGCCAGGGAATCTTTTGGACAGGATATGGGAGCAAGAGGAATAAGACTGAAGGTATGAATGCTGAAGTTAACAGGGATATTCAGCAGACAAATGGAGGCCACGTGGAACACTTGTTAGGTAAATGTAAACAAAATGAAGCGTAGACAGTTGCGAGGCTCTTGATCCATATTTACCTTGTGCTCTCTGTTGTATCCAGTATCTGCTTTCCCCCTGTGGCTCCACAGATAATGTGGCGTGATTACCATGGGTAATTCATTATCTATACTTCAGTAACTTCTGAGATAGTTTTGAGAAGTGACCTTCCAAGTGGAACTGATTTTAAAACAATGTAAATAAATCTCCTAGGATTCCACTTTTCAACAGTCACAAATACTTAGAGGTTTCATCTGTTATTCTATAAATTCATTGCAACCCAACCTTTCCCTTCCAAGAGAGTTCCTAAACACTGACACTCTACAGTAATGACTACTTATGAAATTCTGATTGAGAGATAAAATTGCCATCAGAGGCGTACTACTTGGTTACCAGACTTAAGGGTATTTAAAATGTTTTCATTTATGTTGCTCACCCAACCAAATACATTCGCATGGGTTCTAGAAAGACTCTCTGTAGCTGAAAGGATACCCAGGCAGGGTTTTGCTGCTAATAAAATATGTAGGGAATATCCCAGAAAGACTAACATTAAAGAGGTATAAAATGTAGGCTTTTCTAATACAATGACCTAATATGTTCCTATTACAAGTCTTCCTATTATTTAAACAGCTGAACTGGCAGCTTTAAGACCCTTTAAAAGTTAATAGTGGAATTTCAGTGAGACTCTTAAGTCCATATGTGTTTTAATGGATGTTTTAATTACAGAATTTTATACTTGTTCTTATATGTGTCTAGAATTATATGTTTATAACTGATCATATAAGTTACATTATTGTAAATCCTTATGTTTAACTTTTTGTGATTGAAATAGCATTGTATTTCACCTTTGTTATTTTTCAGGATGTCTGTAATCTTTCCAGTTGTACAATATACAATATTTTCACAGCCTTCTGAACTCACATAAAAAGAGTCCTTCCGAACACTATGAGGAAAGTGACTTGCCAACAAATCGTTTTAAATTAAAATGGTTACTTCTCTTTCTTTTATGGACTCATGCTTTCCTTTTAGTGTATTTTGGCTCGAAAGAGAAAAGAAAGAAATCTATTTTAGAAATGCCTCAGCCACTTTATCTAAGTTTCTCAGCAAATATTCATGTGATATCTATTGAGCATAAAGCTATGTTTTCAGATCCTATTGACTTTAACAAAGTTGTTTTAGATTAGTTACAGTTTCTGAACTTTTCATTTTCTAATTTTGTTTTTTTAGGGTTAGATTTAAATAGCATACATATGGGGCGCCTGGGTGGCGCAGTCGGTTAAGCGTCTGACTTCAGCCAGGTCACAATCTCGCGGTCCGTGAGTTCGAGCCCCACGTCGGGCTCTGGGCTGATGGCTCAGAGCCTGGACCCTGTTTCTGATTCTGTGTCTCCCTCTCTCTCTGCCCCTCCCCCGTTCATGCTCTGTCTCTCTCTGTCCCAAAAAAATAAATAAACGTTAAAAAAATTTTTTTTTAAAAATAGCATACATAATCATACTATTAGAGGTATATGAAAAATCTACAAGTAATTTTTTTTATTTTTCCCTCTCTCTCCCTTTCTTCCTTCCTTTCTCCCTTCTTTCCTTCCTCTACTCCTTTCTTCCTTTCTGCTTAGCTTAAAATAACAGTTAATAACATCAACCCTATTATCTGAAGTTTTATTTATCCAAATATCTGCAGTTTGAATCAGGCACTTAATGGCACCATCTCCGATCAATCTCCGGAAAACCTGAACCCTGTAACTGCCACAGAATAATAGATAAAAAAGGGAATTTTAGCATCAAAAACTGTAAAATAAATATTCCTTTTGAAAAGATAGGCTCAGTCTATGAATTCTGATTATGATGCTTATTATGAAAGACATTTAATAAGCCATGATCTGGTGTCAATATAATTATAGGCATCATGCATCGGAAAAGCTGTGGTAAAAAGCCTTTTCAAGTATTTTAACTACATAAAAACAAGTATTGTAAGTGCATGTGGTCAGTTGCTGTATTTTGAAACTGTACAAAATGCATTGTAACATATGTATGAAATACAAACTATGTCTTTTTAATCATATAGGTCAAGGGCTAGAAACAATCTCTCATATAAGGAGAAACCAAAAGCTGTGATGATGAAGTACTTACACGTTTGAAACCTCATTTTACAGTATGAAACTGTGAAAAATTAAGAATATGTCCAAATCACCTTAAGTAAACTTGAAATCTAGTAATTGAGATTTAAGGCTTGATATACTTGAAGCCAGAGATGCATCTAGTTGGATTTATCATCCTCCAATGGAAAAAAATTTTAAAAGAAACAACTCAGACTTCCAATCACGAACATGCCAGCAATAATGATAATTCCACAGAGATCACTGGGCTCTGGGTTCCATTTCCCGAGAAATGATGTAACTGTTACACATCAGTGTGCCAAGGAAAAGGAGTCAGTGGAGGGGTCTGGGAGATGTTGATGAAGAAGGTGCTGACTTAAACCTTATCAGCTTCTAAAGATTGTTTGGCCTGTTGTTCTGGTTCCTTCCTCAGGAAGCTGAGATGTGCATGGCTGCTTCTTAGATGAGTCATCACCAAACTGTGTTGTCCTGTGGTAAGGAAGAAGCCTATGTCAGGAAATCTGGGACATTCAATGACACTCTTGCATGTCTATGGCTGGTAAGCACAGTTGATTCGGTTCTATACATAATGAGGCTGAGGTCAGGGGCTTGAGCCCCATATAGGCCAGTTAACTTTTTTTTTTTTTTTCTGTACAGTGATCACAGACTGCATACTGAACCATGGCCAGCCAGGTGTCTTACACGTATAAACCACTCATAAGAGGCTGGAAAAGTTACTATATTCACAATAATAAAAAAATTCCTCTTAGTTCTGGAAAAACAACTCAAGCACATTTGTCATCACTTTGTTAGCACCAATTTCATTTATTAGGTCAACCTGATCAGGCTGCTTAGAAAATTAAAGTCATTTTTCAAATGGAATTATCATTTCAATAAAATAAATATTCTTAAAATCATGCTGTTAAACTTGTTCTCAAAATAGTGACTTGTGGCCCTAAATTTCAGGGAAAGTTATGATAATAACTAATGCTTTCTCCACATAAACTGCGCCTTTAAATTGGATACAATTAATTACTAAAAGACTAAAATATTGACATCAAAACCACCGATGACCATTAGAAATAGTTGAGACACCCCTGGCAGGATTGCAACGCTGGTAAAATTCCATTATTGAAATGTACTAAAATGTTGGATTTATCTCAGGTGAGATTATGTAGTAGACACATGTTATGTAAATAATGCTTGTATTTTACTTTGGGACATCACTCCTTCACTCTTAGTCCACGTCTTTATGTAGGATGACTTCACTTCTGAAATCTAGGAGAAGCCACAGGATTCATGCCTGGCCATTGAAGTACCACCAGTAACGTTTTTTGAGAATTACTGGAAAAGAGGGATTTTCCACTGCCTTGGTTACTAAGTAGCAGCATGGAATTTGGGAACTTCCGGGGCCACTAGAAAGACAGTACCTACCTGGCAATGAAGGTAACATGGAGCAAAGAAAGCATGGCCATGGTGGGGGACAGATAGAATGGGGCAAAAACAAAAACAAAAGAGTCCTGATGAGTTTTGAGTCCCTGAATACAACCATACCTGAAGGTAAACTGTAGGACTTCAGGGTTTTATGAAGTCAATAATTCCTATTCCCTTTTTGTGCTTGACTCTATTTGATTATATTTCTGCAACTTTCCAACTTCAAATAGCTAATTAATAGAAATAAGAATTCAGAACTTTTAGCCAATCTAATAGATGTTTATTGAACTCCTACTTAGGGCTTTAGACTTAATCGCTCAGCTCTGATTTTATATAATCTAATAGAATACTGTTTTCATGTTCTATATCATGTAAATTATAGTGATGCATAAAAAAAGTGTGCGTTTGTAAAAAATGTTACATTTGTTTAAATAGGATAAATAGTAACATCTCCAGGCAAAAGGAACATGCACATTAGTTTTCCTTCTGTTCTTGCAACAATAGGTGTGTCATTTTTGTTTACAGACCTAAAATGCTAATAAAGGCAAATCGGTTTCTTAAAATTAAAATGTAAAATTACACATGAATATTGAAATGATGCGGCTGGAGGGCTGGATGCTTTGTGGAAAAGATCTTTTGTAGCATTTAGTAGCATTTAGTCTGCCATGTCAGCCAAGCTTGAATGAAGCAGCAAGTTCAGCGAACTCAGTCACATGCAATATCATCTTTTGCAACCATATTACGTATCATCTCTGATACCTTTTATATTCTACTCATGTTTATTATGTTGCATGAATGGATTGGCTAGTTCATAGAGACAGAGGGTCACACTGTAGAAAATAACATTCTTATTTAAAAATAAATAACAACATAATGTCCTCAGTGTGGTTAAATCACACAATGTCAACATTATCTGTAAATTATAATGGCTCACTAATGTTGAAGACATCAGGATGAGATATCAAAGCCATCTCACATTTGAACCAGGAATACAACTATTCTCATTAAGAAGCATTAACATCCAAATAACTTTGAAAAAAGAAGCATCCATTCTAGTTTCTCTCCCCTTTCTACACTGACTTTCTAAAACACATCAAATTTGTTGAAATCCACAAAAAATTTGAGAGATGAGGTACAGAGCAAAAGGGTGAATGCCTAGAATAAAAGTGGGAATTGAGCATACTTTTGATATTGCCCTTTGCATTGTTATTCTTTCCTCAATTTCTCCTATGAATGAGAACTCTTAATAGAAAATAAAGTGACTTTTTTTGTCTCTTCCTTCCATCTTTCACATTATGACATTATGTCACATTTCCTTTCAAACTTTCCCTGTCAACTTGAATAGTTAGTAATTCAGAAGGTTCTTTTATGTGACGGCTGGTGGGGGGAGTGAGGTCATAATTCAGATGTTATGTTTTCCTTTGGGTCAGTGCACAAATTTCTTTCCTATCTAACAAACAAATGATGACTCTAGATCAGAAGGATCAAGATCAAACTCAAACACCCTAAATGGATGGGTTTCCTTTTTCATCTAACAAAAGAGGAAATGCCACTTCCCCACCCCTTCCTCTGAAAATGCATGGCCCACTCCTTTCCTCCAGGGAGCTGGAGAGAATAGGGGGACAGAACAGATAGCTCATCTATTTGGTCGTGGTGTTTTATGCACCTAAATTACCATGCTTCTTGGGCACACTGATAACCCTTCAAGGAAGATGTAAATCTATTTCCTCAAGGTCCTAATCGGGAGTTTTTTGTCTAGAATAAATCTGGAAGTCCTAATGACAAGAAGAAATTCCTCCTGTACAAACAAATAAAACACTACCACAACAACAAAATGTTAGAAATAGAATGAACTTGTGTCCAATTATCAAGACAAAAAAAATGTGTTTGTGTTTGTGTGTGTAGTGTGTGTGTGTGTGTGTGTGTGAGAGAGAGAGAGAGAGAGAGAGAGAGAAACAGAGAGAGAGAGAGAGAGAAAGTCTTGATTCTTTGTTATCTCTTGATAGATGGATGATGTTTGCCTAGGACAACCATCATGTTATTATAAAACTGTCTCAACAATATCATATATTGCTAACTTCTTGTTTCTTTTTGTTTAGACACAGTAATAATTAGCTTAAATACAAACTCTAGTCCTCATGTTGAATTTTCTCTGCTTTGTTTCAGGATAGTATGAGCATGACTGTAAGAATGACAGCTCATTATTTCATGTGAATGCCTTCTTATTTCTTTAAACACCAACCATCATCCCCACAAAAATAAAAACTAAACTACACTGAAAGCAATTCAATGAACAAAGGGTAGACATCTCTGATGCACGGTTTAGAAACAGAAACCAATTTGAAATTAGGCAAATCTGAAGTTGGCTCATAGTTTCTCCATTTATTGAATGTGTGAAGCTCTTCATTTCTAAGAAGGAAGAAAAGACACCATGGGTATTCAATGAAGTGCAGTTATTAAACCCTGTGGCTCATATTGCACACATGCAAAATATGTTAGTTCTTTCCAATTTAATTTGAAAAGATTTTTGAAAGTCTCCTTCATGCCAGACACAAAGCTGAGCCGTGTGGATAAGATGGGTGGGAATGTGGTCCACTCTGAGTGACAGGTCTCTGCAGAGCCTGGCCAGGAGGGCACCACCAGCTACCTGGACACAACAGCCTGCTCTTTCTCAGAGCTTTCTTTCTCTTCTAAGTGAAGACTTTCCTCAAGCCTCTGTCCTCTACCCTAGTCTCTCTCACATTTTTTCCTTCTCTGGTAAACTTATTCATTCTAATCTCAGCTCTGTGAAGCTAATTTCCAAACCCAAACTGGAGTTTTCTCCAACTCTCAAAACCAACTCCATGAGATTACAGATCTGTAATTGGAAATATAGAAATAGGAATTCATCTTCTTTTCTGCCCAGAGCAGTTCCTTCTGATATCGAGGTTTTTGTTAATGACTATCGCTTGCAGGCCACTCTCCCAATTAGGAGGTTATAAGAAGTGAGAGAAGTATGGTGCAGTGATTAAGAGCAAGGTTTATGGGGGAAGGCTGCCCAGGTCCAACCCAGCTCTGTCATTGGAATAATAAAGTGCCTTAACACCTTAACCTCATGTTGCTGCTGTACAGATGAAATTTTATAGTTAATAATACTGTGTCGTATATTTGAAAGTGGCTAAGAGAGTGGATCTTAAAAGTCTCATTGCATACAAAAAATTGTGACCGTTTATGGTGATGGGTGTTATTACGATGCGCATTTTGCAACACATACAAATATTTAATCATTATGCTCTACACCTGAAACTATACGATGGTAACTGTCAAGTATATCTCAATAAAAATAAGAACATTTTATAACATGTGTACGGTTCTTAGGATAGTGCGTGGCATATGGCTAGCACTGTAAAGGTAGTTTATATTGCAGCAAACACTTTTATTTGCTGCTGTATAAGTATACACTCAGGATTTGTGCCAGGATGGAATTAGGCTCCTTTCCCCTGTGTTTCCACCTGTCCGATCACCTGATAATCATGAAACTCTAATCATCATTCTCCAAAATCTACCAATCTGCTGACAACTATTTCTAATAGATAGATAAAGCTTTTTCTTCTTTACCCTTAACATATTTAATAATTTCTGTGCTTTCTGCTTCATAGTAACACTGTATGCTAATCTTATCCATTTTAATTAGTAAGATATTAAGATCAATAAACTCTTCTTTACCCACTTTTGAATCATTAAAATATATATTTTTTGAATCTTCAGAACAAAAGATCCTTCACTGCAGGGATTGGATTGTAAAATTACTTTGGACTGAATGAAAAATATTACTCTACAAAATGTTAGAATGGAATCACATGTCACTAAGTTGTATACTGGATGTCCTGCAATTTCTTTCAGTTGTAGCTGCATAATTTATATGAAAAAAAAGCTATTTGGGATTTTACTATGTTATTGTGAGCAAATTCCACTTACCTGAGAACGTATTGTGAATGGACACAGTGAATAATTGAGGTAAAGTCCCAGGACACTCATGTGGAGGAGTTGATGAATTACTTAACCCATCAATTTTACAGCCCTTCCCCCCCCCCCCCCCAGAATAAGACTACTAATAACAACTGGTGACTGGACTTTATTGATTAAGGAATTTAAGTGCATATTTAGGAGAGAGATCTTAAGATGACTGATGTTCTTTGCTTGGTGTGACCTTTATAATGTGAAGTTTTTTCTTCTTAAAAGTTAATACAGGATTGTTAGGGCAGGGGACATTGCAGGATATGTTCTGCACTCAGTGTAACATTAGGAAGGATGACAGAGTCGCCGATAGGAGGAGACAGAGGCATGAACCCAAATCTGGCAGAGAAACAACTTTTCTGGGGTTGGGACATAGGGTATGAGCACTAAGCTTTCACTAACACTTCCACTTGGGCTTGTATGTCATAAGAGATCTTAGTAGGCAAATTGGGAGGAAAAAGCTACTGATTTTGTAGTCTACTGAACTTCCTTCTCAGTTTCCAACCGTTCCTTATCCTATGTTGGAAGCATGTGGTGTTTTCTGCCTGGGGCCACAGCTAAGTTCTCCATTTATTATTTCACTAATTCCTTTTCCCAATATATTTTAAGCACCCACATCGTTCATACATAACAGTAGGTACTAGGGGTAGAATGATTAATGAGATAGGGTCCCTGCCCTCACAGACTCAGAGACAGGATTAATTTTAATTAATTAATTAAAGAGAAGATTAATTTCAGTACTCTGAGATAGTCTCCCTCCTATTTCCAAAGTAATTATACTTTTCATTCATCCAGAAATGTGAAAACTGACAAGTCTTGCTTTATGAGTGAGATTCATGGTTCTGCAGATGTTGTGCTGGCCTTTAGCTCTAGGCTTCACGAATATTGTTTAGTTTTGTTGGATTTTGGAAAATGTCTTATATCGTCTCATTTTCCATTAACGGTTTTTAAACCCGATAGCGTCTGCAAACCAATAATATCATGTCAGCATTCAAATATTTACTCAAAAACTCTATTTAATGACAAGAGCACTGAATCGTTTATTTTTCTTCTACTTTGGGTGTATCTCGGGATCTACCTGTGAAAATGAGATCTTGGTGCAAGCACTGGCAAATTTTGAAAGCATATGTAGTCTCAACTTTTGTGGAGATGCCCCTCCTTTGATAAAAGGCAGCTGTTTGGGTACAGGAACTGATTATTCTTGAAGTGGTTCTTAATAGCTTCCTAGTTATTTTGCTGACATTTGTCAAAGGCTATACAAATTTAGCTTTCTTGGAACAGGGATGGAAGAAATGTTATAATAGTAGATTTCCTGAAAGCACCATGGAATTTATCTTGATGCTATAATGGACACTTGGTAGCCACAGATGTGGTCACACAAATCTTTTGTACCAATGATTCAATCTGTATCTTTGTTTGAGCAATAATATCCAGAAATCCAGAAGATGAAGCAGAGAAGTTATACTTCAACAAAATGGAAGAAGCAGAAAAAATCAAAAGTATAGCTGCTGAGCTGTTTAGAGGGAAGTTGAAAAAAACGCCTAGCCTTATTTACCACACCGTCAAAACAAACAGTTGAAAAAGACCATAATTAGCCAAAATAGTCATGTCTGATACAGTATCTGCACAGTGTAATGTAAGTAGCATAAAAATGAAAGTGGAACCGAATCAGGTTTAAATTCCTGTTTTGCCATAGCGCTACTTTTGTGGGACCTTACTTACCAACCTTCACTTTCCTCAGCTGTAAAGTTAGACTATATAATACTTACTTGTTACAAGACTTAAGTAAAACTAAGTATGTAATATATGGGTCATAGCATCAGATGCACTCGATAAACAAATGTGGTCTTCCCTCTCCCAACAAAGGAAAAAGAAAAAAAATATAAACCAATTATAAAGAAAATTTTCCAAAATATTTTTTTTTCTATTGAGATAAGTACAATTGTTGTTTGTGAAGAAATAGTTTTTAAAAACTCTGCCAAATAATTGAGGAGAATGATCTTTCTAATTCATTTCTAACTCTGTTCACAATTGGATTTCTGAGCAGCAACATGACATTTATTCTATTTTCCTCCGCATTGGAATAAGCACACTTTAAAATGTATCCTATTGATCAGGAATTGTCTTGACTCCCATGAGCAATCTTTTCACAGCTGTGTCTATGTAAGTAAACAACACAAAGAATTATGAGATTCCTTCAGTTATTAGAGTACATGCAAGAGTTCCCTGGCTTCCATTTTGAACTAATATGCATCAATGGTGGATACAGGAAGAGCATCCAGGTTAAATATAGCTGTCTGTTAAACAGCTCTCCTGAAGAATTGAACACTTGTGGTTAATGGTGACCCTCCCTGCACTTTGCTATTGGGTGTGACTTTCAGCGAAACTTCATATCCAATAAGATCTCCCTGGGGAAATCAGTTCTGAACATTGGAACTCTGCCCTCAGCTAGATGGGGCCATGTTTACAGATACTCTATCAAGGCTCTCCCAATGGTAACCCCTATTTGATAAAGTTGAAGAGATGTCCTTAGATTGCTCAGTCTAGAGAGCAAAAGAAGAAAATTATAGTCTGTATTTGTTATATTGGGGAAAAGTACACATATGTGCCTCATGTCATGCAATCCTGGCAAGAAATCTTTTACAAAGGCTTCACTAGTGATATATAAATACATGTCTATTCACATTTGTCATGTTAGAATAGTTTTGAAATTGCATCATGTACCTCTGGGTTGAAGAATCATTATTGGAATCTTCATGATGGTAAGTGTTTATATAGCCCTTACTATATGACGACACTGAATATACAAAGCTCTTTACAAATGTTAATTCATTTAATTCTCTCTCCAGCTTTATGATCAGTTTCATCAATTATGAAGGAAATGTCAGCTGGGACCCAGAGGAGGAGCCATCTCAAGGTCATTGAACAAGTGTGGTTCCGCCTTGTCCTTAATTGTTTTTCTACATCAAACCATCTTTTCAAAAAGTGACTTGATTCTAAAGTTGAAAATAAAAATGTTAAATAAAACCTTCTCCTAATTTAGCAGAAAAATGTTGTACCCAGAAAGTTCCTTTTGTATTTATTCCACTATTTTATCAGACATGTTGAAAGACCAGATAGCTGGGTTTTTTAGCGGGGGAGAATTAGAGAAAGGGCATATTTGTCACCTTCCTAGTTACATACAGTTTGCAGATTGGTTGCCAACATTTTTTTTTAAATTTTTTTTTCAACGTTTTTTATTTATTTTTGGGACAGAGAGAGACACAGCATGAACGGGGGAGGGGCAGAGAGAGAGGGAGACACAGAATCGGAAACAGGCTCCAGGCTCCGAGCCATCAGCCCAGAGCCCGACGCGGGGCTCGAACTCACGGACTGTGAGATCGTGACCTGGCTGAAGTCGGAGGCTTAACCGACTGGCGCCCCAGCCAACATTTTAAATCTTCCCCAAATTACTTAATAGTAAAGAAGGAATTTTATCGAATATTAGGACATGGCAGCATCTGTACACAGTGTTGTTGATGTTGTTGTTGTTGTTGTTTTTTCTGTTCAGGACATAGTGATTCAGTTTGTTTTCCATATATACATGAAATAACGGATCACATAGGTGGGAACTTAACCCAGAAGTGCTATAAGAAAATACACTGTCAACTAATGGAAAATATGTCTGCAATCCTTGAAGGATGTGATGACAGACTGGAAGCATTTCTGTGGACATAGCGGTATCTATTTATTCTATTTTAATAATAGAACAGGGTCTTTTGGCTTAGAGTACACTTTAAGAGGTAAGGAGAGAATATATTTTGGAAGGAGAATGGATGTAAATGTTTTCAGAGAACATGAAGAAAGAGAAAATGACTCGCAATGTGACAAAGCAGGTATGGGAGAATTTTAGACAGTATCAACCAAAGGTTAGCGTCTCTCAAAGTCTTTCTACCGGGACACAGATCCAAATACATGTTTTATGTTGTAATTTTGAGTTTGATGAAGGTCAGAGCTATGTTTTAGCCATGGTCTACAATGCTAAAATGACATCTCTATTATTTTCATCCTCATGTTACCTTTGAAAAATATTCTTGCAAATACCTAAAAGTCATACATGTCATCTACATTTTTTTCATTTTTAAATACTTATTTCTCCCTAACATTTTAGGCATTCTGGTCTCCTGCTCCTTATGCCATTCTGAGACTCCCCACACCAGAACCAATTTTTGGTTTTACTTTATTTCCTCTGATGGGAATATTTTTATGCATTTTTTATGTTGGAAATTGTAATTCATTTTCACTTCCATTAACGATTTTCAGAGAATTAATTTAGGGTCTGTTCCTAGGTGGGACTTTCAACTGGTCTTTGCAGTTAATTTGAGTTATTTTTTTTTCTTGCAAAATTGGGATTTCCCTTTTAAAAGATAAAATGTAGTAACAGAACTGGGGGGAAAGCGAGTTTCACTGAAGATGTGTTCCTGTTTGTGCATACACTTCAGGACAGTATTTCAAATATTGCATTTCTAAGCATATTTCATATTTTTAAGGAATTGCTCTTTCTAATAAATAAAAGATTAATTCATTTAATTTTACTGTTGTATGTACATGTTTCAGAACCAGTTTTTTTGTCATTCTAAATCTTTCTGCTTTCTAACAAATTACATGCCATGGAGTATAATTTCTGTTGCTGCCGTATACCACATCATCCCACACTGACATATCACTGCAATGAAAGGTAAACCTTACAAAAGCATGCTAATTTAAAGATGCAATGAATGTTTTGTAGACTCTTAAGTGTTTTCTGTTCTGGTTTTCATATAAAAATTATATAAATGAAGGAAATAATTTTTGAATACTTGGCTTACAATTTTTATCTTTATGTGTATAAATGTTCCTTTTTTATTTTTTCTTTCAGTGGTTGGAGAATAACTTCTCCAAATGCACAACCTTATTGTTATTATTTACTTATTATTTACTATTTACTATTATTATTATTTACTATTATTATAGAAAAAAGATATGCTTAAAATACAACATGATTATTACATAGTTTGATCTCCATGATAAATATGCAGCAGGTAATTAAGTATAATAAAAATAATTTTGGAGAATTTTATAAGGCAATTTCCATACAAATTTGATGGTCCATTTAATTTAAGGAGTTGTGGGTTATGAGAAGTTCCATCATGTATGACACAGGGCCATAGAATATTGACCAGTTTGAACAATAATAATGGTAAAAGGTGAAAGAATTTGATTCCGAAGAAAGAGTGGCCATAATAATAGTATCAGGATGAGTAAATTCAAACCAAGTTATTTTCTTAAATCTTACCTACAAGTCATTTATTTAAAAGTTTATTTATTTAAGTAATCTCTGTGCTCACCATGGTGCTTGAACTCATGACCCTGAGGTCAAAAGCTGCACGTTCTACCAAGTGAGGCACTCACGAGCCCCTACAATTCATTTTTAAATTCATTTATTTAACAATCATTATTGAACCCCTGCTAGGTTTTAAACACTGTGCTAAGAGACAAAGTGCTAACTAGAACAAACACATTATCTGCCCTCATAGAACTTATAACCTGGACTACTATAATTTCTGAGCCATGATATTTCTGGACTTCCTAAATACCTATAAATTCACTGTGCTAGAGTGCATCAGGGAAATAAAAATGTTCCTGGGACAATTTAATTAAAGCTGGGAAAGTAGAGAGCCAAGATTTATGAGCAGAAACACAATGTGCCAATGCATATTCTGGAAGACTCCGTAAGTCTAAAATCAGCCATCTCTGGGACAAGCAAACACAGAGTAATTTCCACAGGACCTATGTGTTAGGAGCTTCTGATATTATCTTAAAACAACAGTCATAATTTGAAGAGGCAGCTGAAAGAAAAGAGAGTAGTTGAATAATCTGACATAAAAAAAAGGAAAGAACAACAAGAATAAAGCTCTAAAACTTGTAGACAACAAGTTCATAACTATCCATTTCACTCCTTTATGCATGTGCATCAGAAAGAGTATAACACTATTAGGTATTTACCCAAGGGATACAGGCGTGCTGTTTCGAAGGAGTACATGCACCCCAATGTTTATAGCAATGCTACTGACAGTAGCCAAAGTATGGAAAGAGCCCAAATGTCCATCGATGGATGAATGGATAAAGAAGATGTGGTATGTATACATAATGGAGTAATACTCAGCAATCAAAAAGAATGAAATCTTGCCATTTGCAACTATGTGGATGTAATTAGAAGGTATGACGCTAAGCAAAATTAGTCAGAGAAAATTAGGTATCATATGATTTCACTCATGTGAGGAATTTAAGATATAAAACAGATGAACATAAGGGAAGGGAAGCAAAAATAATATAAAAACTGGGAGGGGGACAAAACATAACAGACACTTAAATATAGAGAACAGAGGGTTGCTGGAGGGGTTGTGGGAGGGGGGATGGGCTAAGTGGGTAAGGGGAATAAAAGAATCTACTCCTGAAACCATCGTTGCACTATATGTGAATTAACTTGGATGTAAATTAAAAAAAAAATTAAATAAAAAAAAAAGAAGATGAACTTGGGAAAAAAAAGAGAGTGTAACAGTTCAGAGATGCTCTTTTACAATGATTTAACTTTGTTGTTATAATCGTTTAGAATGATGCTTTGGCCATAGTAGCCAAAATCAAACACAAGAAATGTGACTGACTCAGAGCAGTGGTTCTTAACTGGATGTACAATTCTTTAGAGGTCCTTTGAGAAGTGTGTTAGGACATTTTGATGTTACGGTAAGTGGAAAGACACTGCTATCATTTGGTAGGTAATTGTCAGGGATGCCAGATGCTCTGGATATGTATGGAAAAGTCCTGTAAAATGACTGGTTGAATGTCCCTGTCTGACTTTCTTTAATGCCCTCTGAGTATCCATGTATGTGAAAGACCTGTTTATAAATAACCAAGCCTGGTAAAATCAAGTGTTTTTATGAATAGTTTTTGTCACAGATTTTTCCAGTATTGCAAGTGTTGTTTAAACTGAGGAAAGATTGTACTTTGTTTTGCTAAGGATTATGCCAAGAGTGGTTCTCTGTTTCTCAAAATCACATCACTTATGGCATTGTGTTTCTCTGGTTTTTGAGGCAACAAAACAACAAAATGAATTGATTTGCATTTTCATCTGTAGCATTTGAAGTGATGATACCTATAGGAAGGAGCATTTACCTATTCTATTGTGGTTGCTTGCATAGTCATGTCTAAAATTTGCATATTGAATGTATATTTTGTTATAAATTAATTTACTTTTCTTCACTGATATACTTAATGATTGATGTTTTTGAATTGTGTGCTGATAGATGATATTAACTGTGATTTTTTTATTGGAAGAATTAAAGTGACATTATAAAAATATTTGTCATATAAGGGAAGTATTGAATTGATCAGATAGAGAACCAATGGCCTGTAGTCTTACTAGTTCTGGATAATAGAAGTTTCTAAGAACAATTCTGTCTGTAACATATTTTTTTTCTGCAGCATCATATGTTCCAGACTTTTCTTGTCTCTAATTTTCAGTTGTGTGTTTGTGTGTGTGTGTGTGTGTATTTCCAGTGATAAAAGTCAGTGAGGCAATTACTTGAAGATTTCAATAATTTAATTTATTGTATTCACTAGTTGTTTTGACTTTGTTGTCTTTAAAAATAAATGGATAAAAATACCAAAATACATTAGATAAAATATAGAACATTTTATTGATTGATATATTCTTAATCTTTTAGATAATTTAAGAACACCATTAGATACTTAGGTTTGTTGACTAGTTCCATCAGGAAATGATGATGCCAGGAAAATCAGAAACCTGATTATTAACCAGAAATATGATCACTCAGGTCATTCAGTAAGTAGCCATTTAAAGTTTGCTTTATAAAAACAATACTCCATCAGAAAATCACCATCCTTTAACTCTTTGATTATATTGTCATGTTGTTATAAACAGCTCTGCAAAAATTCTAAATTTAAATGTTTGCAGTGATATGAAAAACTCTACACAAGCATTTATGTTTTCAATTCCTGTAATAGTTTTACAAATGAAAAGAGAGGCAATAAAACCAGCCATAGGTTGTTGTGAAGCAATCACTACAGAACTATGGAAAATTGATTATATAGAACATCAAAACATTTTAGAATTGACTTTATAAGAAAAATCTTATTAAAAACCACTATTGACAAAAAGGGAAATGTGAAAACAATGGGAATATATGTGACTACTAGTGAAATAGAAAATGGAATATAAATGTCGTATTAAAATGTGAACAAATAAAATGCAATATTACTTGTTTATATTACTATGAGTGTCTTAATGGAGAGAAAAATCTTGAAATGGCAAGGAGATGAACTGGACGCCTCAGATTCATTTTCAGTGACTATTAATGAATAATTACGTTCCATTTCAGAACCACATCTTTCCCAATACTTGCACGTGATGTGCCCTTTCTCCAGTAAGTTATTTCCCAGCGACACTGTGTGTTCATCAAGCCTCAAGAAAAAATCTCAAGAATAACAGACTTCAAATTCATAGACATCAGTCTGACAAACCATAGAATCTAGCAAAAACCCAAATTGCTTGAAAAACCAGTCCTTCAGACATCTTCAGTCTTTGCCCTTAGAGTGTTTTATTTGTCCTTATATGAATCTTTGTGTAATGTTCTTGACCATTTTTAATCAATAGTTGTTACCTTCAGTGTTTAACCAATATTATTCAAACCCCTGTCTAGAACTTAGCCTTTAAGAAAAAAAGGAAATTCTGCAATATGCAACTACATGGATGAATCTTGAGGACATGATGCTGAGTGAAACAAGCCAGTCACAAAAGGACAAATACAGAATGATTCCACTTATATGCTTTATCTGCAAACTCCTAGAAGCAAAGAATTGAAAGTGATTGCCAGGTGCTGGGGTAAGGGCAAACTGTGGAATCACTTTTATAATCTACAGTTATAAAATTTCAGTTATGCAAGATGAATAAGTTCTAAAGTTTTGCTATTCAACATTGTGTCTACAGATAACAATACTGTATCATACACTGAAAAATCTGTTAAAAGGATAAATCTCATGTTAAGTGTTATTACTACAATAAAAAATAAAATTCCATTACCACTTACATTTCAATAGAAGCTCCTTAAAAATAAACATTCAAGCTTGTTCTTTGGTCAACCCAAGAGGAACGTATCAGCAGAAAATCCTGTTAATAAGTAACAATTGCTGTAATGCATCCTGAATAAGGTATCATCATCAACAACAATAATAAAATAATATATAGTAAAGAGAAAGCAAGCTTTCGGTCTTGGAATACTTTATACTCTAGTAGCTCCTGATTGTGCTTTTACATGACTAAAGTAAAATGATTCAAGCAATAATTCAAATAATATTCAAATATTATTCAAATAATTCAAATAATTCAAATATTATTTGAACATTTTGTGTTCTGGTAAATATTTTTGTGTTTTGTACTAGCGTATGATAGAGAAATTTCCAAGTCAGTTAGGCTTAGTTTGTTGACTTGGAAAATATTAAAAATGCTTTGGAGATTAAAAACATAATTTACTAGGTTCTGTTGTTGTATTTTCTCTATTGTATTGATTGTAGTAATTATGGATTCTAAGAAAAAATATTCATGGGAAAGTTTTTTCTATCTCCCCATGTAAATGCTCACCATCCCTCTCCCTTACCTTTTTTCCATCAACTCTAGTCATCCCTACCGCCACGTTCGTATACCCAGCCACGTATCTCAATTTAATCCTCAGAGAAATTAAAAAAAAAAAAAAAAAAAGTGGTGGCAGAAATACTAAAGTAAAAAGGACGGGATATTTCCAGAGCAGACCTCTCTTCCCGATGTTCTGCAGCCTGAATTTAAGGTCACCATCCCAGCGGGAGTTCGGGGGACTCAAATGCTCCTAACTGTGTTTGAGCAATCGATGATGACCAAACAGCTGCTTTGTTTGCCCTCATTTTCTCCTGCACTGGGACCCAATTGCTCTCTCCTTAGGTCGGAAGGGAAACTCTGATTGATCTCATTGGTTGGTTTGCCAGGGAAAGGACAATAGTATCGGGCTCCTGACATCAAACTAATTTTTTACAGAATAGCTGCGAATCAGATTACATCCTTAGCAGCATAGTGGAGACTAGAGAGAGAATAAAAACAAGGTGGGTACATATTTGAGAAGAATGATGTTCTATGCAATTAATTCATTGCTGTCAAAAGGAGATCGTACTTTGCATTGCCCAAAAATAAGTGTGTTAAGAAAGTGAAAAGTTCCGACAATTAAATAATACTTGAACTATTTCATATTTAAAAACTCATTAAGGTTTTTGAGACAATGTTATTTAGAGGAGTAAGGATGTGTATGTGTGTGTCCCAGACGTGGTTAGAAAGTTGCACTTTTCACATTGGAACTGTGGATCTATGAACATCCCCTTCCTTCGTCTCTACCAGGAAAGTGTTCCCCTCTCCCACTGCTGTTGGCCATTATTTGGTAGAGTTGATTCCACCCTGAAAAACCTCTTGTTTTTAGCCCATGACGCCTCATACTGTGCTGTTGCTCTTATGACGTGGTTGAGAGGAATAATGAGGAAGGAGGCTGCCAGGCCCCACAACTGCAATAATGCTTGACATTTATTTGGCCCCAATAAATGTATCAGGACTATTAATGGCTGTTCGGATATTTTCTTGTTTGGAAATTAACATGAAAGAGTGCAGAAATAACTTTTTATTCTCCTAAGAATCAGTGTTTCAGACTACATGAGGTTCTTTAAATTTTGTCCTTGCAGATACATGCTCACATAATCTTATGCAAATACAACAATTATAGTGAATTATATACATGCTTGGAACTTTGGAAAAGGAGTGTTTTGTTTTGTTTTGTTTTCTATTTCGTCTCTTTTCTCTTCTCCCCTTTTCTATATCACCTCGGACCCACTACCACAACTCATGTTCATAAGTTTATGTTCCTGCAGGCTTATAAAATAACAAAAGAGGTCTACTGAACATCCATCTATCTATCTATCTATCTATCATCTGTCATAATCATAGTAATCATCTACGTGCAATCATGTAAAGGAGTTATTTTTGTCATTATTTTACAGAAATGAGATCTCATACAAACTTTTCAGTATCCTATTCTCTTCTCTCAGTGCT
Source organism: Herpailurus yagouaroundi (assembly GCF_014898765.1). Taxonomy (NCBI): domain Eukaryota; kingdom Metazoa; phylum Chordata; class Mammalia; order Carnivora; family Felidae; genus Herpailurus; species Herpailurus yagouaroundi. Next base: position 66,854,802 of record NW_024412388.1, read on the forward strand.
AGTGTGAAATTTGCCATTTCAGACAACACCACGGGGGAGGAAGACTAAGTATAAAGGCAGAGTAGCGCCGCAGAGGAAAGCACTCATCTACTCTTTTCCACTGGTGTCCTTGGCAGGAGACTCAGGGTCATTTGAGACTATTCTAATTAGGAAATTTGGCTCTAAGGTATCTACTACTCACAGTGCTATTTGGGGACTGAGCTCACTGTCTCATTTAAAAGTACAGAAACCAGTTAATCTTGTTTTGAGTATACTTTCCTCAAAATGCCCAGGTCCTGGTGGTTGGACTGCCCCTCATAGCAGAGCCCTTGTCCTCTCTCCCTGGGCTTGCACGCTATGCAGGACATTGGCAGACCTCTTTTGTAATAACCACTTTGGAGGAAGAGGTTTAATTAACATAATGCAGCCTGGCAGTAGTAGGTAGCATATGGAAAGCTGAAAATTCCCACGAAGCCCAGACTTACATGTCCTCAGCCTCACTCATGATCAGCGCAGGGGCCGGGAAAGATCCTTCTGTCTGAAACTGCAGGGTGCCCTGTCTCACGCCTGCTTTCAGTGCTGTGAGAACCATACTTCTGGCAATCTGGCCTCTCCCTGGGTTCTTTGCCCCCATCCTGTAATGGTTTTTTTTCTCTTTGATGCACTCTCAGCAGAATAATCCAATCCCTCAATTACCCTGAAGTTGGAAACACACATCACTGCTCTCCTTTCCTCTTTCATGTGTCTTTCTCAAGTGGAAAAACTGCAGTAACAACAAAAACCTTATTGGAAGACACCAGGAAGCCTTCTGCAGTTTTCATTTACTACACTTTTTTACTCCCTCTTAGCAATAGGACCAACAAGGTCTCTACAATGATCACTTTACAATGAAATATATTATATCCATCTCTTTTCTATTAAACAAATGGTTTGATCTTGTACAAATACGATGAAGATGGTATTAGAAGGGCTAAAAATAACCATCCTCCCAACGTTTTTCAGACATCAGTAAAAGAAGACAATGCAAATTTAGAATGAGAACATAGAGATGCTATAATAGAGTGTCACTGAAAGATCAGAATTGATGGGGAGAATTAGGACCTATTTCCTTCAAAGGGAAGGTTGCATTTCAAGAGAGGTTAATAAAATCAGAAGACACTATTAAAATAATACCAAAAACATCCAAGCGTTGGTGGGAAAATGACTCGACTCTCTCAAGATTATTAAGCAGCGTTTTATTGCTAATTGTAACACAGGGACCTTAGTGCCTGCTCTAGGGACATGGGTAGCCCACAGTGAAAATGACAGCAACCCAGATTTTTCCCCTTCTTTCTTAGATTTAAAGATTTTGGTTTAGGGGCGCCTGGGTGGCGCAGTCGGTTGAGCGTCCGACTTCAGCCAGGTCACGATCTCGCGGTCCGTGAGTTCGAGCCCCGCGTCGGGCTCTGGGCTGATGGCTCAGAGCCTGGAGCCTGTTTCCGATTCTGTGTCTCCCTCTCTCTCTGCCCCTCCCCGGTTCATGTTCTGTCTCTCTCTGTCCCAAAAATAAATAAACTTTGAAAAAAAAATTAAAGATTTTGGTTTATGAAGTCTTTCTTTTTCATCTTTATTTTATTATTTTTTTATTTTTTAGGTTTATTTATTTATTTTTGAGAGAAAGAGACAGAGAGAGCAGGGGAGGGACAGAAAGAGAGGGAGAGAGAGAATCCCAAGCAGACTCCGCACAGTCAGCACAGACCTTGATGTGAGGCTCAAACTCATAAATGGTGAGATCATGAACTGAGCCGAAACCAACAGTCAGACGCTTAACTGACTGAGCCACCCAGGCGCCCCTCTCTTTGTCATCTTTAAAGCAAACTAGTCCCTTTTCACTACAGGTCACACTACTGTGTGTTCACAGCCTGATCTATTTTGTACAATTGGAAGATAATTCTCATTTAAGCTATATGGTACTCCAGTGCTTTACAGGGGGTTACACTAGACCTGGGGGTTACACGGGTCTGTTTTGTTGAAATGTGATGGCTCCATACACACCCACTTAGATGCATTTGTACATAGTTTACCTGGCAGACGTCTCTACAAAGTCTAATAGTAATCCTTGATGATTCCTTAAAATCCCTTCTTTTCCTTCCAAATATATTTTTTTCTTTTCAATCTATAGATATTTTAAATAATTTCATTTCCTTATTTATTTTCAACCTTCCCTCCTAGTTAATCAAATTCTGAAAATTAAGTGAACAAGGGTGGTAATAGCAGACTGCATCTGTTTTTATTAAGTAATTTAATTAGAGTTTTTAAAGATTGATTATCTTTGTTGAAATGCTGAGAACAACTCGGTGATATAAGAAGGTGCAGAATTAAAATATCTCTTGTGGTAGACTGTAAAATATAATCACGAATTCTCCCCATTCCAGTCCACCCCTCTGAGTATGCACTCATCTTAGGACTCGCCTTGACCTGTAGAGTCTGGTGGATGTGAACCATGTGACTTAAGATCCAGCACTCCAAGTCATTTTGTAGCTCCCTCTGTTGCCTGTTTCCATGCCTGGCTTCTTTGGGATGCAGCCTGTGCAGTCTCATGGGAGCCCTGATTAAAAGGGCCCACACTTAGTTTAATACTCTGCTGCTCTCATCTTTAAACTCTTAATAATTTCTTAAAAAGGGGCCCCATATTTTCACTTTCTCTGGACGCAAGAAATTCTGTAGCCAGCCTAGCTTATGTGAGGCTCTAAGATGACCATAGTCTGAAGAAATCAATGGAGTCTCCTTGAAGGACCACCCGGAGAGAAAGACTCAACCAGCCACTGATTGACTCACAGCTGAATGTAAATGCAGGAGTGAGTCCAGGTGAGACCAACAGAAAAATTGTTCAGGCAACCCGTTTGGTTATGAGAAATAATAAATTAAGGTTGTATTAAGCCAGTAAGTTTGCAGTGGTTTGTCACATAACTGAGTCTCAAATACTCAGAATAGGAACATCCATAATTTTAGAAAAATAAATTTGTATTACATACAGAGACAAATTTTTCACCGCATTAAATCCTTAGATTCTGTTTTGCTAATAAATGTTAATGCATTAATTATGAAAGCATATTTCACAATAAGTAGTTGCTTTAAGTTTAGTTTTTAAATGGAGAATACATAGAGACTAAGAATATGTAAACTTCTACTTGGGACCTATGGCCAATTATTTGCAATATGATTCAGACATATTATTATATTGAAATTTGCAGGTAATGCCTATTTATAGTGTTGTTTATATAGATTTTTTAGATATAAAGTTTATGGAACTAGAGGTTCAAATAGCACCGGGAAAAAAATCTGTATAAAATATTATTTAATAGCTGTTATTATGAGAAAAATAGGATTGCTCTAAAATTGAGATAATTTTGATATGTGGGTGATCTGGCTGCGACATCTGCCACCCCACTGGCCACCAGGATTGATTGGGTTGATCTGACTGGCTAGGTGGTGTCACCCGTCTCCCTCAATGCTCCGTGTACCTCCCTCCTAGAGCTGTGGGCCCAGCAGAAAAGGGCGACCTTTCCCCACAAAGGAGGGCCCTTCTTCAGTCAAGGGTATACAAGTAGCTGTGCTTCCTGCCAGAACCTCCAAACAAGTTCTGAAGGTCTGTTTGTAGGAGACTGTTGGCTAGTCAAGCTTCCAAGACTCCAGCCACATCCAAATGGGGCAGGGAACATGGCAGTCTGCTTTTCTTCCTTAAAAAACAAAAAACAAAAAAAACCCCAAAAACTATGTAAAATTGTGATATTATAAAAAGAACAAAAATCAAAAATGAAACGGATGGCCATAGCTCTGAAACTGAGTCAAAGCAGAGTGTAGCAAGTTGACACAGTTAAGCGTTATTCACGTAGTGTAAAATCTAAGTGTGTATAAACCGTTTTTATCAAAAAGGGAGTACGTTGTTGTCGTTTTTTAAACGTTTTCTAAGGAAATTCTTGATAATTAATGCAAAGTTTTTCCTCGGTTCTTATGAATCCTCAAGTCTTAATTTTTTTTTAATGTCTATTTTTGAGAGACAGAATGCAAGTGGGGGAGGGGCAGAAAAAGAGGGAGACGCAGAATCCGAAGCAGGCTCCAGGCTCTGAGCTGGCAGCACAGAGCCTGACGTGGGGCTCGAACTCTTGAACTGTGAGATTGTGACCTCAGCCAAAGTTGGACACTTAACTGTCTGGTCATCCAGGCACTCCTGAATCCTCAAGTCTTAAAAATGATATTGCAGTGATGGAAATAACTGTTGCTACAATTAAAAATAAGGATGGTTAAATTAGATCAGTCTTTGGTCTGTTAAAAAATAATTATGAGTCTCAATCCTTTCCAATAGTGTTATCTTGAGACAAAAGAGGTAATCTATACGATTCATTAATATAGGGCTGTCTAGACATTTTAGATTTTCGCATGTTTGAAAAATCAAACTCCTCTTAATTGTGAATGAAATGGAGTGCAAATATTTTCAACGTAAGTATTTTGGTATTAAGATAAGTCAACAATTTGCAGCACAGGCATTATCAGGAGCACAGGTCAAAAAATTTCATTTGAATATATTGCCTTTAATGTTCCTGAGTTTATTGGAATAACAGCCTTCCTCAGTACACATGAATTGCTTTGTAAAAATAACATATTTGTTTCTACCTAGGAGAAGAATCTCTTAGAATCACTAAGAGATATTTTGAATAATAAAATAAATGTTTAATGTAGTTTTATTTATAGTCCTTTACTACTATCCATTTAAGAGGCCTTTGTTACATACACTTAAAAATCTCAATAATGCCTTCTTAGTACCGGATGTTAACTAATCTCACATAAATACTTCCCCATATTCTAATACATACCTACAGCTATAATCCCAGGCCAAGATGAAAAAGTGAAATGCTAAGGAGTTTGTTTTGATTCTTCTAAATTGTGAGCAAATAATGCAAATTGCTTTTCAGGATTGATAGCTCATTGAATAAGTCTATACAAAATAGTTATATATTATTTAAAAACATTTCTTAATGCTCCTGGTGTTTGAAACCAATCTATATGTTTATATGAACTTTGCTAGTTTTGCAGAGTTGTGAAGTATGGAATATGTCAACATAAATAGTATTACATTTGGTGTTTGTTAGCTGAATACATGAGACAAATTCTGAAGCGTGAATAAAATATATGCTGGTGTAAGGACTTTTCATTGCTTTAGTAACTCAGAACTGTAGGATATAAAATTTAAAACGAAATTCCTATATCTGGCCAGTATACAAAATGGTGTCCAATGGCCTAAAATGATAACATAATACCCATAGAGAGGAAAATGCTTTAATAAATCGTAGCATAGCCGCATAAAGTAATGTGAGGCAATAGTGAAAATGATTGAAATGGAGCAATGTGTTTTAAAATGGTAAAAACTAAAAATAAATAATGCTGAGTATAAAAACACATTGTAGATGATAAAGAATGTTATCATCACATAAAAATTTTTAAAATGGAAAACACTGCTACATTTTGTTTACAGAAAAATGCTTTTATAGTAGAATTATGAAAATGCATAAGGATAATAAAAAATGAGGTTGTTGTTGTCTCTGGAGTATAGCAAAGAAGGAATTTGATGGTAAGTTACACACAGAGGCTTCAAAGGTATTTGGAATGTTTATTTCTTATTTGGAGAGATATACAGCTCTTAATTTTAAGATACCCAATACTTTTATGTTTGCCTGAAATATTTTATAAAATGTTTTAAAGATAATGTATCAAATATCTACTGCCTAAAACAATAACAACTCTAGATCCCCATGTCTTAAAACAATAAGCATTGACTAAATGTACAAATGCAGGACATCATTACTATTTGGCTCATCTATGCAATTTTCAGATCCTAGCTGGTCACATTAAGTGTTTGGAGATGAGCTTGATATTAACCGGTATAGGCTGGTCTCAGTTTGTAAGACTAGGGGGACTTAACTATCCTCCATGTATCTTTGATCTTACTGAGCAGGTCATCAGGGTGATGACAGAAGTTCAAGAGAGAGAGAGAAAACAGAAGCCCACTGGGTCTCTTGAGTTTTGGGCTCACAATTCTGTTGGTCAAAATAGGTCACATGGATGAGCCAAGAGTCAGAGAGAAAGATGACCACAAACGTATGTGCCAAAGAGTGTGAATCCAGAGAGATGAAGAATTTGAGCCATTATTTAAGGTCCCAGTCTGCTCTTAATGCCACAATATTCATATTTGTCCCTGATACAAAATATACTTGCCCCTCACCAATCCCACATAAGCTTCAACTCCAGGATCCTGTGGTCTATATCAATTTGAATGCAGTTATTTTTTTTAAACATTTATTTATTTTTGAGAATAGAGCACATTCAGGGGAGGGGCAGAGAGAGAAGGAGACACAGAATCTGAAGCAGGCTCCAGGCTCCCAGCTGTCAGCACAGAGACTGATGTGGGGCTCGAACTCAGGAACCATGAGACCAAGACCTGAACTGAAGTTGGACACTTAACCGACTGAGCCACCCAGGTACCCCTGAATGTAATTACTTTAAATTTGGAGTCCTATGAAACAAAGAAGACAAGTTTTCTTTTTCACTAACATCCAACATACAGTGATCAAACAGAAGCAGGGTGATAACAATAAATACTACTATTTGAAAAGACCAAGAATCCGAGGCTCTTTAGAAGTCACTCATCTGGACTTTTAATGACAGAGAACAAACTGAGGGTTGATAGAAGGGAGGTGGGACATTGCTGTGTTGAGCACTTGGTGTTGTATGTAACTGATGAATCATTAAGTTCTACTCCTGATACCAACATTACACTATATGTTAACTAACCAGAATGTAAATTAAAAATTTGAGGAAAAAAAAAGAAGTCACTCATCTCAAAATCCAGAAATTGCAGTCTGTGATGATAGCCAGGTCCTCTATCCTGGGGCTGGAGAATTTTCTTTGGTCCAATTCTGATATCTAAGAAAAGTTTTTCAATCTGTTATTCTCTACAGCTTTTAGTTCTGCTCCTTGGAGTATCTTTCATTTCCCGCAAGGTCCTCTGGTACTTCTAAAGACATCATTGGAAAGTTTGCTCTATGAAGATTATTCAAAACTTGTTTTCTAATTATATAAATTTAGGGCTTTAAAGATCTATCTACATTTTGCAAAATATCAGTCCAGTTTTGATCAGCTGGGTTATTCTTTTGCCAATACATCTCTCTCAAAAATGTTGAATGCGTTTTAAATATTTGATCCAGTACACCTTAGGATTCAAAGCCACACTCCCTATTCTGTTGTAGACTTGGATCTCTTTCTAGATTCAATTATCTGGCCCTTCTAGCTTCTCTCTACTTGTACACCTCCAGCACCACTCTGAGCTCGTCTCTTGATGGTTGGACATTTTCATATATACAGCAGCTATTGTTTTCAACTTTTTGACTGGAAATCTCTGTGTTTGAGGTTAAATATTTATTAGCTACACTTCTAATCTTGTAAGTTAATGCAGGTAAGAGGTTACCAAGTTTTGCAACTATATAATACGTCACCGTATTTTAGCTTTCCTTGGCAGCTCCCTTTCCATTTTTCCAACCTCCTTTTAAAGTCTCTTTGTTGTACTTACAGCCCCCACCTGCCACTCTGTCCCTAAACCCGTGTCACATATTTTAAATTTTTGCTGTAGTGTCACCCTGCTCTTTGTATCAATTTACATGTCAGTTAATTCTTACTACAATAACACTCCATGGGCAAACATTCCAAAAGTAAGTGACAGATAAGAATCTTACTATTTAGCTGAATAGGCTGTGTGCCAGCAATTTAGATTTGACTCAGCTTGGGGTTCTTTGGATTTCAGACTCATTACCATGTCCAAGGGTGTGCTGACGACTGTGGGCTAATCTAGGCTGGCTCTAGCTGGAATGACTTGGGCAATTCAACTATGTTCCACATGTCATTCTCCAGCAAGCTAATCTGAGCAGTGACAAGCTAATCTTACCGTGACAGTGCTTATGTGAATTACTTTTGTAGTGGGGAAAACTTTCCCAGATTTAATTTTAAACAGAGCCATTACACTCACTCCTACCTAACATTTTATCTTCTAAAAGAATTATCTGTACTTCAGAACAGAACCATAACTGTACACACTTGAAACATTTAGATAGTTATTATTTTAAACATGCATTTGTAGACTAGTTACTTTACAACTCAAAAAACTTCCTCATGAAAAGCAATGATATGAATCTTAAACACAACAAAATTATTTCTTGGAGAATTAACTGCTGGTTTCAAAGCAGCCTTCACATAAAAGACACCCAAAAGCCCATATCAAAATATGCTTTTTATGAAAGTGGTTCTGTGTTGTAGAAATGTGTGGTACATTATAAATGGCTGCCAAGCCATTTACTACTCCTCTCATTAAAAGATGGAGTGTGGTTTTCATCACCTTAAATCTAGTTTTTAGTGACTTCTTGGACCGATCGAAAGAAATAAAAGCAACATTTGGGGATTTTTAAGACTATGCTATTGGAAGCCTTCAATTTCCATACAAATCTTCTATAACCTGAAGCCCTAAGACACTATGCAAAATGTCCTTCTGTACTAAACTAGATAGACCACTTGTAGGCACTTCAGTGGATAGTCCCAGCAGAGGTCAACCTTCTAAACATCCCTGTGAAGTCTTCGGACATGTGTTTATCCATATTTGACAATCTATACCACCCTCTGCCAGCTGAATACCACCACATAAACTCAGGCAATGTAAGAAGAATTTTCTGGGTCCTGATCTAATTCCTGCCCCACAAAACCTTGAGACATAATAAAGTGATTATTGTTTTAATCTGCTAATTTGGTGTTATTTGTTTTGCAGGAATAGCTAACTAGAACACAATTTGACAGTAGGAAGTAGGAAACTGAGCACAGGTAAGAGGTGGAAGCTGGAAAAAATCTGAGGACATTTTCTGAAAGTTGGAAGAGCCTTGAAAAGACTATTAGTGAGGGATTGAAGAACCATAAGTAAAACATTTAGAGGTTAAAGCAAAAATCACACCTTTTATATAGTGGCAAAAGTTTAGCAGCTCTGTTATCTACCATATGATGGAAAATAGGAAGGTCACCAAATGAAGTCATCGATCTCACTGGAGAGATTTCCAGGCAGAATATAGAAAGTGCCAATTGACTCTTTACAGATCCTTAAGATAAAATATGAAAAGAGAAATAAACTATAGATAAAATATTTCAGTCTTCCAGCAGAATTTAGAGGAAACATAAAGGAGACAGGACATGCTAGACGTGAAATTAAAACTGTTTCTGGGCACCTGGATGGCTCAGTTGGTTAAGCCTCCGACTTTGGCCCAGGTCATGATCTCACGGCTGCTGGTGGGTTCGAGCCCTGCATAGGGCTCTGTGCTGACAGCTCAGAGCCTGGAGCCTGTCTCCCCTGCATGCACTCTGTCTCTCTCTCTCTCTCTCTATCTCTCTAAGATAAATAAACATTTAAAAAATTAAAAATAAAATTGTTTCTCATCCTCTCTTTCTTTTAGTAAAATATTCTCAAAGTATAATGTGGTCTTGGACAAAGAAGTCTTCACAATATTTATAAGTCTTCACAATATTTAAGTTTATGATTTTTAGACCCTCTCTTTTAGACAAAAGGATTTCTAGTAAATTTAAAGATGTTATTTCACGATGGTTTCCCAGGTAGCCAGTGATGGAGAGGGACTGGTCTCAAGGCAATATGTGGGTGTATTTTTTTTTTTTTGATTGAGTTCCAATAAAGCATGTAGAAAACACACAAAATTTTTAAGAGCATTATACGACCAGCTTAGACTAAAAGAGAAACTGATAGTACAATAAGAAAAGTGGCTTTAGGACTCCAAACTTCTACAAAAACAAAGCAGGATGAAAAGACTACATAAGTGTCAAATACTGGCCATTTCTTATAGAAAAGGAAGGGTGAATCGAGGGCTTGACAAATAACCCAGAGAGCAGAACCAAAGAATCACTTCTAAGTTCTAGTAGGAGGTCCCTAACAGATGAATTGTCAACATGTGTCCAAATGTATTTCAGAATTTCTATGAACCATATGACTGGTGGGGGTTCCTGTTCTCCCTCTGCCCCCAAGAAAGGGGGTGTCTATTTTAAGCAACCTACGATAGCATAGGATGTGCTATCTCATCAATGTTTGGTGGACGTGTGTGTGAGAGTGTTAGATAACTTATCTCATTATTTCATAAGGCTTCAGAATGAATGGAAGTCTATGAGGCCATGTGCTAGGGAAAGCACACCCAGGGAGCCTCATCCACAACTGAGGCTCATTTAGATGACAGGATCCTTGAACCTGAGCATGATACCCTAATTTGATAACACTTTAGGAAGTCTTTGGAGGGCATGAGTGCATTTTGGCATTTAAAGAAATGTAAATTATTTGTAATTAGAGCTGGGATTATGACAAATTATTGGACACTTCCCTCACGGGTGTGCAGTGTATTTCCTTTCCACTGAATCTGGGCAGCTTCTGAGCGATAGATTATGGTGGATGTGACATTGTGCCAGTTTCAGTTCTGAGTCTTAGAGGACTGGCATCTTCTACTCTCTGTCTCTTGTAATGCTCTCTCTGTGGAATGTCAATCATTACATAAGGTGTCCAATTACTCTACCATGAGAACACTCAGGTAAGCCATTTTAAGAGGCTGTATTGGAAAATATGGATTATCATAACTCAGTTTTTCAAAGACTCCCAGCCCAGGCACCAAAAAGTGAATAAAGAAGTCTTTAGGTAAGTCTGTTCCTAGGTCCTGTCTGAGTGTCATAGCATGACAGATATTGAATGAGAAACACATAACTGGGGCCAGTAAGTCTATAGAGTCATGAGAACTAATAATTTTATCTCTATCTATCTATCTATCTATCTATCATCTATCTATCTCTATATTTCTATCTCTATGTTTATAAACTGTAATTTTTTTAATGTTTATTTATTTTTGAGAGAGAGAGAGAGAGAGAGAGAGACATAGTGTGAGCAGAGGAGAGGCAATGAGAAAAAAAGACACAGAATTCAAAGCAAGTTCTAAGCTCTGAGCTGTCAGCACAGAGTCCGAAAAAGGGACCCTGAGATCATGACCTGAGCCTAAGTTGGAAGCTTAACTGACGGAGCCACCCAGGCATCACACGCTTCCGTGCCTTTTTCTTTTTTCTTTTCTTTTCTTTTCTTTTCTTTTCTTTTCTTTTCTTTTTTCTTTTCTTTTCTTTTTTTTGAGAGAGAGATAGAGAGCAAGCAGCAGAGGGGCAGGGAGAAAGGGAGACAGAATCCTAAGCAGGCTCTGTGCTGTCAGTCCAAAGCCAGATGCAGAGCTCAAACTCATCAATCTTGGAATCATGACCTGAGCTGAAATCAAGAGTCAAATGCTTAACCAACTGAGCCACCGAGGTGCCCTTCAAAATAAATAAACTTAAAAAAAAAGTTATTCAAAAAACCGACGTGGAGCAGAAAAATCATTCCGTTAAGCCTTGTTCAAATTGCTGAATCATCAAAAATATGATACAATCAATTATGTTTGTCAACCTTTAAATGAGGTAATTTTTAAGTAATAGGTAACTGATACAGAATGTAAATTATACAAAAGAATAAGTCAATTCAAACCAGAATATATGTTTCAAGATGAAATAAGAAAGTGAAACCAACTCCAGGAAATTATAAATTTTTCCAACAGATCCTTGTAGATATCACTTTGTGATGAAAAAATAGAGAAAGATAGAATCACATGTTATTTAGTGAAGTTTCTCCTCTTCAAAAAAAAAAAAAAGAAATATTGCATTATATTTCACAGCCATTTTGGCCTGAAGCTCTTAACTCTACAAGTTTTCTTTAACATAAATCATCTCAACTTAATTCCCTGGGCACAGGCTGTCTACAGGACCACTGAATTATAAAATTAGCACATTCAAAACCCTAGTACACATTCCATTACATTAAATCTTCATGTCCAGTATAACCAAGAGCAAGAATATCCTGCTCAAAGTCCTCCACAATTAAACCAGATACCTCTCTGAAATTATAGTCACTTTTCAAATGATTTTGAACTCTTTGAGTTCTTTACTTTCTAATTCATATATTTAAGAGTTACAAAATCTTATACAGAAAAGTACATAGGAATATTACGTGCTTTCAGGATGATATCACTTGTAAATTTCCCTAGGAGAAATTAGTTGCTCTCTCCTCTGCGCTCTCCTGGAGATACCAACATTGCAAGTCTCTACCATCAAAGTACTTATTACATAGTACTTACTTATCACATAGTACCACAGTCATTGGCTTCTGTGCTCTTCCTAAAATATATGTTACACAAGTACATGTACTGATGCTTGCAATAAAAGGGAAGGTGATTACATAAACTGAGCATATTTTTTTCTTTCCCAATATTAAAAAATCTTTAAAATTTGGAGAGCATCTTATTTATTATAGGTACCTTAGAATGCTAGAATTTGGGCACACATAAAGCAAAGAAAATGCATTGGAAGGAGGAATTACTTAATGGGCATCAAGAGGAAACAGAGAAGAATAATGGGAAAAATAATAAGTAAAGAATTTTGGGTTTCTTGAGTTACCTAAAATGGAGGAAAGGGGACGAAGGAGATCTGGAATGAGATAAGAGGGAGCTTCTTTAAATTCCTGCATAGAACTGGTTGTTGGCCACCTCTGAGACTGCTCCAGGGATCACAAAAAGTTTTATTTGCAAGTAAGCCCTACAGACATTCATTTTCTATCCTAAGTCACCAAGCAACAATAGGGTAGCCAAATATATCTTCTGAATTGCTATTTCCAAGTAGACAGGCTTGTTCTAACACTATGTTTACAACCACCCTCATCCAAGCCCCTTCCCAGCCACCTTTTAAGGAATATTCATTCTATTGTTAAACAAACTAAATACAAAACCAACTTCTATATTCTATCCTGAAAGGAAGCAATGAGGGGTTTGCCTTCAGTCACTCAGAATGGGGATATATCAAGTATTCTATGGTATTATGGTTGAAACTCCTAATGGTGATTTGGAATGATGCTTTCCTCTAATAGAATGTGCAAGAATAAATACATAATAAACTTGAGGCATTAAATATTCAAAGAAGAATCAAAACAATGCTTAATATAATTTCTGTAGTCAAGACTGGATTATGAAGAACAACTTCTGGAATACATATGAAGTTAAACTCAGGTCTCTGCCATCCGATTGCTGCTGTGCAGCTGGAATACTGCTGAGTTTAGTTAAATAGTCTGTGTTAATTATTATTTCTTTTTTATGCCTTCTGAACTTCAGCCCTAAGTAAAAGCAATGTGATATTGTGCAATTCTACATTTTTATTTTGTTTGAAAACTGAAAGCATGTGGATTCAACTACTATATCTTCAAAGTCTGTGGCACATGACATTTCATGCTAAAAAGGCTATAACAGTGACTTGAAATTCAAAGTAGTTCGCTCTGCATTCTATATTAGCCCTGGTTTTGAATGGAATGCTAGTATAACCCCTTAACTCCAGTGTCCTGGGGAAGCTAACTCATTAATCAGTAGACATTAAGAGATGACCCATTAAGATCATGCTCACAGATACTTAAGTGAACTCTGGAGAAATAGCAGCCCCTTTGAAGCAGTCTGCTTGCAAAATCAAAAAGAGCCATTTAGAAAATCCTCTATAAAACTTAAATTTCAAAACCACTATCTGGACATTGTTGGCTGCCATTTGGTGTTCCAAGATTCTGAGTGGGTATAAATTTTTCTTCTATCTTTATCCAGATGTGAAATTATTCATGAAATCACCATATCAGCATGTTTGTGGACTAAATATATCTATTTGTCGTAGTAATATGTTCAACTTCTGTTATGAAAATAAGAATGCATTCCATAGAAAACAAGTTATTCAACAGAATTTGATAGTTTAACTTGTTAATTTCTTTTGGCAGTGGAAATGTTGGCGGTGATTTTACCCAATAACAGATTCTGACATTTAGAACTTGCAGCTATTACCTACAGCAGATCGTGTTTCCTCTATAGCGACTAGCTATTCCCTCCCTTCATCATCTTTTACTCTTTCAGGGATGTCTTTTAGATGAGCTCTAATTTAGGATTTTTATAAGTGAAAGCATCATATTAATGGTACCTAAGGTGACAGAGTGTCTTGATTTTTGCATGTATGAGTATATATTTGGAATAAAAATATTCTTGGGAAAGGGGACTGTTAATATATATTATAAAAAGAAAATTTGCTCTTATTTGGATTCCTGGGTACTTGAAAGGAAAGGTCACTTGAAAAAAGAGCCAAGATAACTTAATGAGTGAACTATTCATTTAGAAGAACTGATTATTTTACAAATTTACTGAAATCGAGTTGGACGAGGGACATTTTCCCCTTCAATTTGTAGGAGTTCAGACTCTAAGATATAGCTTTTAAATTTAATTATTAGATATTTCCTTTCCAATTATTTGTCATGTGTAGTATATTGAAATATTCCATCCTGAGAATTCACCTTGATTTAAGCAAAGCGGGTATAAAACTCTGGACAATTCTTTGGTAAGGGATTCATAATTTCCCCTTAATAAAAAGCTTTTAGTACATGATTTGATTAGACAAATTCAATTTGCGTAAAACTTTCCAGGACACATCTATTGCATAAAAGGAAGGCAAGCTTTATTTTATTAATAAAACTGTTCTAAACCCTTGATAATAGTTTGGTATGTGATTTGTGTTTTTGTTCAGATTATAATTATTTGGAGAATCTAAGCATTCCAGAAATATAATCTTCTACTTTGACATTGCTACTATTTTACTCTTCAGTTGTGCAGTTTGGTACTTGATTCTCTTTATTTTTAGTGGCCTATTATTATCTGGCACACCTGACTAACCAATGAAGCCTAGTAATTTAAAATGAGTTTTTCTATTTCACAAGAGATAAAGTAACATTCTGATAATTTACAATCATGGCCCAAACAATGGAAACATAGGAGATGTTTACCTGAATTCCAAAGCAAACTGTGTATATATGAACAGGAAATAGAAATGCTTTAATTCAGTCTTAAAATTATAACATCATGGTAGTTCTTAAGACAACTATATGCATGCATAGCGATTCTCAAAAATTTGTTGAAGTGGATAACCAGCAGATTTTAAACTTATCCCAATTAAAGTTCTGTTGCTTTATATTCTAACAGCCACAAACAAGGACTACTCTTCATTGTTAGGTTGGGTTCTCCAGGAAGCAGACACCAAGGTGGAATTAAATGTAAGAGAAATTTGGGGGTGGGGTGGGAATGGCTATAAAGGATATAGGGGAGGAAAAACGGAAGTAGCCAAAGACAGCCTATAATGTGGGTGTGATATCTGTGAAGGAGTGAGGTCAATGAGAAAGAATGGATAGGAAGAGCCTCAAATTACAAAAAGCATTGAGAAAATCTTGACCAGACTACTGGGGTGTCTCAGAGTAATGATTTCTCATTAGAGTTTAGCTGCACTGGGCAGGAATGCCTTAGCTCTGGTACCCCCACCATGGTCAATTTATGGGAGTGACCCAACACGAATGTGCCTCACTTTGAACATTGCAGTAGATCCCAAAGGTATGGTAGGTAGAGACTGTCAACTGACTATATTTCTCATTACTGGTTCTCCCTTCAAGGGAGACTGAGAGACTCCTATGACAGCCACAGTCTGTGTTCTCCAAAATATTTACTTACTCAACATAAGGTTTCTGATCCCTTGAATTTCCTGAATTTGTGTTCATTCTGTTCTCTGATATCTTGAAGATGATATCTATCTGTTATACTCTGTGTTCATTCTCTTTTCTCCCATTGGGAAAACCTAACATTCAATCATACACTCTTATTTCTGTAACTCTTGGAATACACTGGTTGTAACGATGGTAAAGAGAGTGAGGTCTCTCCGCAAAAATACAGGACAGAAGGCAAGGAGAATATTTATAGGTGAAAGAAATGACCCATTGAGACCAGAACATGTATCAGAGTTGAAAATAACATGCCTTACTTTTATGGTATTAATAGAAACACAAAACATGATTGAAGATCTGTAAAAACACAGTAAATAGAGTAAAGGCCAGAAAGAGATGGCATGTTTGTTAGTGAGTGGTATATTTATATAAGGTACTCCAGCCAGGGGACTCAAGTGACAGAAATAAATGTACAGTTGTGCATGGAGGAGTCATCCAAGCATAGGCAGTAGGCAATCAAAGGTCCTGAGCTAAGCACATGTTTGGTGGAGTCAGAGAAAAGTGAGGAAGCTACTATAAGCTGGATGGAATGAGCAAGGGGGCCGGGGTAAGCGATGAGCTAAATGGGGCAACCTTGTCAGGATAAGCAGGGAGATTCTACTGTAAAACCTTGATTTCTATTCTCTCTCTTTCTCTTTTTTTTTCTAAGTTCATTTATTTATTTTGAGAGAAAGTGCGAGTGGCGTGTAGAAGGAGAGAGGTAGAGAAAAATCTGAGATGACAGCGCAGAGCCCGACCCAGGGCTCAATCTCACCAATCTCGAGATCATGACCTGAGTCAAAATCAAGACTCAGAAGCTTAATCGACTGAGCCACCCAGGCACCCCTGTCCTGAATTTGATTTTGAGTCAAAGGACAAGCATCACAATTTTCGCCAGACGAGCAACATGCTCTGATTTGTTTTAAAAGGATCACTCTGTCTGGTATCTGGCAAACGGGCTGAGGGACTATTATTAAGGATAGAACATCATAAGCATCGGGGAGTGTCCCTATATGAGAACAGAATGTCCAGTTCACCAAAAAATATAAAAATTCTAAGCATGTATACAATCAATCAAAAGGGCTTGTAAAACATGAAACAAAAGTGCCAGGAGATTTAGAAAAATTAGCATAAAATAGGGAATTGCAATACATTTTTTTTTTAACTTCAAAGGAACAGACAAAAAGTCAGGACAACAAAGTTTATCCAAAAGATATAACAAAAATTCTGCATATAACAACTAGGAAAGTTTTCTCAGACTTCCATGGAACATTTATAAATACTGATTATGTAAATAGGCCAAAAAGCAGGCCTCGGAAAACTCTGCGGTAAGATAGGTATGGGATAGGTATATGAAGGTCTTCTTTTCTGGTCACAAAATGATTAAATTAGAAGTACATAGCAAAAGAGATATGAAAATTTCCTGAATAATTAGAAATTAAGTAATTATACACTGATATTTAAATAAATCATAATTGAAGAAGAAATCCTAATAAGAATTTAAAACTGCCCAGAACTGAGTAATAAAGAACACACTACATATCAAAATTTAGACCTTGAGGTAGGCAGACTTTTAAAATCAAGACAATTACATGTGGCTGTGAAAAAAATATATATTATATTTTACTATGTTAAAATGAGTTTTTCCCTTTTTTTTTTTTCGGTTAAAAATACTAAAGAAACTAAAACTGACAAGTTAAAACCAGAATGCCTACAAATAAAAAAGAATTATTAATACCAGTGATGCACAAAGAACTTCTTAGGATTTGAAGTTCAAGAACTAATTAACAAATGGTGGAAAAGAAATGAGTCAGTGTATTATTAAAAAAAAATATGAGTATGAAAAATATATCAAGATCATAATGAAATGCTAGTTTATATTTATTCTATGGAAAAATTTTCTAAAAATCTGACAATACTAGGCCATGAAGATGTGGATCCACTGGAGAACTTGCGTATTCTAGTGGGAATGTAAATTAACACACCCCCTTTGAAAAACAAAAGCTGTCTTGCAAAATTATGCTTTTTTATACCCTACAACCCTAGGTTTGTTTTGGGCCAAATTCCCTCGAAAAGGAGACAGGGGTTCTTGGGCAATGCTCTGTTAAGGTTGTGCACACAGGAGAAGCTTGTAAGGGAGCGGGTATGCAGAATAAGGAGAGCGGGGAGCCAAGCAATGCCGTAATAGGGGTGATCTCTCCACATCTTCCCTGCCTTGAGGCAGGGTGGCAGGCAGTTGTACACTTTCATTGACTCCCAGCCACCCCAGGATGATAAGGAGATGAGGAAGAAACGCAATCCAGGCAACTCAGGTGATGCTGCACCTATTTCCCAAGAGCAATTCTCCAGGGAAGGTTGCAGGTCTAAGATTTTAGCGGCAGCACCACAGCAACTGGTAAATGGAATCTGGGAAAATCTGGGTAAGGCAGTACCAGCATCTCCCACAGCCTGAGAGAAACATTCTACATATGTGAGATTGTTCATAGATGCATTGCTCACAGTGGCCCCAAACTAGAAGCAACCTTTGTTTGTTTGTTTTGTTTTTTGAAGTTCATTTATTTATTTTGAGAGAGAGAGAAAGTGCGAGTGGCAGAGTGCCAGAGAGATTGAGCGTGAATCCAAAGCAGGCTCCACACTGTCAATGCAGAGCCTGATGCGGGGCTTGAACTCACAAATTGTGAGATCATGACCTCAGCCAAAGTTGGATGCTTAACCGACTTAGCCACCCAGGCGCCCTGTAACCTTTGGGTTTATTGATATGACAGCTCATATATCAACCGTGGGATATTCACATAATGGATTTTTATTCAGTCAGAATGAATTAACCTCAGCCTCATGCATCAATCTGGTTAGATTTCAGCAACATAAATATGAAGCAATAAATAAATTTTCATATTCCATAAAAACCTTTCTATGGAGTTAAAAAGAAATTAAAATATATAGGAATACATATTGATGAGTTTTAAAATATACAAAATTATGGAAAAGAAGTGATGAACAACAGATCTTGATGGTTGCTACTTTGGCTTACGACTGGTAGGGGGATGGGATGGGGGTTGGGGAACACATATAAAATATTCACAGGGTGCCAGTTTTTATATTGAATGATAAATTTAGAAGCTTATTACATTATCAAAAACAAAAAAAATGAATAAAATATAAACACATTTCAAAAAGACTCTGGATGGATGAGTGTGTAATGAATCAATAAATAGGATTAATAAACTTCTTGGCATCTATAATATTAAAGAAATAAGGTTTTCTAATTATAAAATAAAGTTTCTGTTTAAAAGATGAGTTAGAGATGGTCTTAAAATTTTGTTTTGCACCACCGGAAGAATGATTGTCTTTTACTTAAGTGGGAAGATTAGAAGGAAAGAAAATATGGAAGCAGATGGATGGTAGGAATTGAGATACTGGTTTCGTATTAGGCTAAGTCTAAAATGCTTATTCAATACTCAAATAAATACAATAGGTAGGCAGTTGAATTTTGACATTGTAGTTAAAGGGATAGTTCTGGACTAACAATACTATTGTAAGTTGCTACCACATAGTTAAAGCCATACACCTGGACAAGATCACGCAGCAGGTGAGTGTAGATGAAGTGTTAAGGTCTGAGAATGGATGCTTGCCAAGCACTGCAGCCATTAAAGGTCCAGAAAAAGAGAATCAAGCAAAAGTATGTGAGCATTAGCGCATTGAGGTAGGAAGAGGTTTAAGACCGAATAACCTCCCAGGAAGCCGTCGTAGAAAGCAGGTAATTCATTGTGTCAAATGTAGCTGAAAGGCATAGTAAGATAAGGACAAAAGATCATTGGATTGTCAATATGAAAGTCATCGATGTCCTTAACAGGTGGTTTTGGGGGAGTAGATGTAAGGACGACTGGAAGGAGAGAGGTTGAGGGTGGGGGACGGCAACCACAGAAACATCTGATTTAATGTGTGTCGAGTGAAACAGGTTTAAGAATTGGTGCTCTGGCCCGTTTTCTTTCCCTGAGACAGTCAGCTTCAGTGTTAGAAGTAATTACAGATATATGGATTTTAAAATCTAGAAAACACCCCTAGAATGAATTAATGCAATTCCATCATTTTTCACATGAAATACTTGGAAAATTAATACCCAGAAAAATAATGCTAGTTGCCTGAGAACACAAAGCTTATGAGTTAATGAGAGAGCCAGACTGAAATCGAAATTTTCTGAATCTTAATTCAAGAGTATTTATATCTCACTGAAAAAGTCAGCTAGGTTATAATTTTAATTTTTTTATGCAAGCAGGAATAAAATGTATTTGATTTAGCTATCAAATTAATAGAAAGCTTTGCTGTTGGACATTATACAAGATTTATTCAACTACTTCATTTCCAGGATGTACCAAGTGTCTCCACTTTAACCCGTCCGAGTCCGACTCATCATTCTGGTTGCAGCTTACATGTCAGGAAGGTAAAGCCTCTGACCCCAAATTATGGAGCACAAAGCCAAATATAATACAATTTGTTATTATTCATGCTTTTGAATTATGCATGAAGTTACCTCTTCAATTTGCAGGAATAATTGAGACGTTATAAGTATATGGGAGCAAATGACTTCTAGCTTCTTTGAGAACCAGGAAGAGCCCTTTTCTCATCCTAGTAGTTTTTTCTTTAGTTATCAAAATGCAAATATAAGTTGAAAAACTTAGAACTGTATTGTCGATTACTTATACATTTAACCTGACAACCAATTCAGTGCTCATCAAGGGGCTTTTACAGTGAAAAATATAATATCCCAAACAAATGACAGATAAGATATACACATTTTGTGAAAAACTGACTTATATGTACGTTCAGGTCAGGATACATATCCACTTATGAGGAATTATAAGATAATTTCTCAGTCATGTCAATTGAAGGTAAAAGGAAAACCTTCTTTGAAGAAATAACATGTCACGCTCTTTGGGTGCTTTCATTCAGAAGAAACATAATACCTTAGTAATATTAAAATCCCCTAGAGTGTGTGATATGGCTAATGTCATCTTTTTCTCTTTCTCCCTCTCTCTCTCTCTCTCTCTGACTACTTTGGAAGTCATCCAATGAGAAAAGTAAGGATTTGTTACTTTCAGTGCAAGGAAGAGACAACTAAAGCGTATCCATTATTGGAACTGGAAGTTAATGCAGTGCTCCTTAATAATACTCAGGACTAGAAATCAGTACAGGTCCTACATTAGACTTCCCTTTGAAGGATGAGTATATTGATTTCACTGGCATAATGTTCAAAAGGGTGACTATTTGCTAACTCTCTTCATCTTCTTCTTTGGTATAAAATCGAGGCTTTAGCATGTATTTTGAAAATCTCCTTTGTCTTTAATATTTCTCATTAACTCTAAATGTTTGGTACATTTTAAAGAAAGTTTAATATGCTAATTTCTGATTCATTTGTACTGAAATCTTAAAACTGTTAAGTTTTGATATTTAAGAAGACTGAAGAGACCTATTAAATCCTTCAGTAAGAAAAAAAAACATATTCTGAAGAAAATACTGTTAAAATACTTAAAATTTAAGTGTTCTTAATGTAAAAAAAATCCATAAATAAAGATGTGTTTTTCATTACAGAAATTTCAGTCCCTTTTCAAGATAGCCTGGTAAGAAAGGGGAAAAGCTGGAGTAAATTAATATTTGGGGGGCAGCTCTCTGCACTTTGGTGCCAGGTACCTTTTGCATATTTCCTATTTAATTCTCACCCTTAAAATTTGACAGTAGTATTGTTGAACCCACTTACCAGGTGAAAAGACCAAATTTTAGAAAATCTAAGTAGTTTTCCCAACAATACTCCCAAGTAAACTAATTTTCCCACAAAAGATCTCTGAATCTAAATATTGGCCTTGGTACTAGAGCTATAGTAATGAATAAATTAATGAATAAGTAAATAAATTAGCAAAAAAAAATTCCCATAATTTCACTTAGTATAGGTCTTATTGTTTTTGTATTATTATCTAATTAATTCTTTCTTCCCTACAAGAATGTAAGCTTTTTGGGAACTTGTTAGATACCTATTTTTGTGTTTTTATAGGATTTAGCCTAAAGAAGGGCTCTATCTATCTATCCTTATATCTATCTATCTGTCTACATCCAACCATCCATCCATCCATCCATCCATCCATTTATCTATATGAATGATTGACCAATAATCTATGTTTAGTCTTTTGCCTCTTGTGTGGAACTCAATCAAGCTTCAGGTATTATGTGTTTTTCTTTCAAAATGTTACAAATTTGAACTTTCAGGTTTGGCTGACCAATCTATCAATTTACTTCAAAGTTATCATTAAACGCTACATTTTCCAATAATTTACATATAAATCATTGAAAATAAAAACTCCGTGTGTATATTGTAATACTTATGATGAACACCTATAGTGTTTTTATATCTCAATATTTGTTTAACTGTATTCCATGCTGCCACATAGTCTATTCTAGCTTATATCTGTTATAAAATATTCCACTGAATGAATGTGTCATACTTTATTTAAATATTCTCTTATTCCTAGGTAAAAGTGTTGCAATGTAACTATTTCCTATAGGTATTTTCTTCAGGATATATTTGTATAAATGAATACCTAAGTCCAAAGCCTGTGAACACTTTGTAAAACTTTTGATAAATATCACCAAATTTGTTTTCCAATTTGATTTTCTAAATTATTTTGCCCTTAGAAATATTTAATATGTCTGCTTTTTTTGAAATCTTGTTCAAAGTATTACTGGCACTTAAAAAATGAAGTAATAATTTTTTTTTTTAATTTTTTTTTTCAACGTTTATTTATTTTTGGGACAGAGAGAGACAGAGCATGAACGGGGGAGGGGCAGAGAGAGAGGGAGACACAGAATCGGAAACAGGCTCCAGGCTCCGAGCCATCAGCCCAGAGCCCGACGCGGGGCTCGAACTCGCAGGCCGCGAGATCGTGACCTGGCTGAAGTCGGGCGCTTAACCGACTGCGCCACCCAGGCGCCCCGAAGTAATAATTTTTAAATGGCACTTAATGTTTAAGTATTTATTTAAATTAGTGAGGTATAAGACCTTCACATCCTTTTTACTCATTTTATTTGTTTTAGAACATAACTTTTGAACAAAAATATATGATTAATTTGTTATCTCAGTGTACACAACTAAATTTCTTTTGTTATAGAGAGGATTTTGAATAAGTTCAGTAATAGTGCCACTCCAAGAATATAGATTGGAGCAAATTATTTGATAGCCAACATATTATCAGAGTTCATGTACCTGTAATCAGAAATTCTGCTAAATGGCTATTTAATTTATCCTTAAAAGTCTTTTCTGAAATAAGACACTGCAATTTATTTCAAATTGCCATTTTTTGGTGGTGGGGGGAGAAGAATCTTTAGGTTCGATAAATGACTGTACTAGTTTTTAGAAAAAGGAGGAGATGTTTTTAATGTTTTTAAAATATAAGACATTTCCATTGTTACTTGATATTTGTTAATTAATCCTAAACTAGAACCTAATTAATTCATTAATGGTATCTATGTATCACCAGGGATCTAGGGTACTCAGTTTAATATTTGTAACAAACCAATATTGAAACGAGGGAAGAAAGAACCTGCGACAGGACAGAGATGAACTAATTTGTGATCCTGGCAATGCCACTAATTAGGCATAAAGTATTAGGTTTTCTTGCCCAAATTTTGAGAAGTTTCTTCCCTTTCATAATTCACAAAAATGTAGAGAATCTAGAGTGTGAGACTGCTTGTGAAAACTCTTTGTAACATTGTCATGGCTAAATTATTATTACTGAAAGAGTTAAAATTATAAATTTCTTTTTTTTTTTAATTTTTTTCAACGTTTATTTATTTTTGGGACAGAGAGAGACAGAGCATGAACGGGCGAGGGGCAGAGAGAGAGAGAGACACAGAATCGGAAACAGGCTCCAGGCTCTGAGCCATCAGCCCAGAGCCCGACGCGGGGCTCGAACTCACGGACCGCGAGATCGTGACCTGGCTGAAGTCGGACGCTTAACCGACTGCGCCACCCAGGTGCCCCAATAAATTTCAAACCTTTGTACTAGTAAAATGCCAGATAGCAAAGTGTCCATAGTTGGATACAAATTGGTTTTGCTGCTAAATCATCCTTATTAACAAAATGAACTCCTCTAAAGTCAGTGTTAATATAGAGTTAGATACTCTTAGAACCTGAGCTGCAGACTCCATCAACATGTAGGGGAAAAAATAAACTTATACACAGATAACAAAGTTTGTTCATTTAGATTATTCTTTCATGCACAGAATCTGTTCAAATACTATGAGAACACCTAGTATGTGCTAGTCACACACAAGCTATCTCACACACTGAGATATAATGACAAGCAGAACATGATTTTCTTTTCACATTCCACTGACATGGAAAAGTATGAAAGTAAGTACAGCAGTAAAAATGGTTCTATTTGATTTTATAGGAATATATCGGATTTACTTACTAGAAGATTTAATAAGTTTAGCCAATTTGAAGTATTTTGTAACTAATTTTAATTGGTAGCTGGGTAATTCCTTCCATTTGGGGTCCAGTCATGCAACATTGCCCTCTCTCAGGTAGATAGTGGTTCTGATGCAATCAGTTGGGGGCTGAGGATTTCCATTTCTGTCAACATATACCACACAAAAAGGGCAGAATATACCCTCAAAAGCATTTGATAGGTACTAAAAAGAAAATTAAAAGTACATAGATTTAGGATTAAGGGAAGGTTGAACCCAGCTGGACATGTTGAGCACTGAAGCTAGCGTTAGCCTTGAGGAGATTTGCTAACCTGATGACCTCAAACTTTGATTGTCATGGATTTGAGGGACACAAGAGACAGGAGACAAAGCTCAGGAACTAATCACAACAGGGTATCTATTAGGAAAACCTTACTATAAATTAATTATCCTAAGAGCTACACCGTCATCCTCAGTGTACCAGTGGATAAGAAATACCCATTTCCTTAGTATCATCTCACCCAAAAGATGAATTACTACTTGAATCTTAGTATTGAGCAGGAGAAGTATCTGAAAAGTTGTAACAGTAAGGGGGACCTCATAGATTTGTAGCCTATATTTATAATATCTGAAATACCCAGAACATATCTGAAGAGACTGGGCAATTACGCTAAAGTGATCTCAAAATGGTAGTGCCTTGAGTCACCTGACAGAAAAAAATGTAAATCTTATCTAAAGGAACTCACTTTTACCATGTGTCTCTGGAAAATGTGCAATCTGCAATCAACACTCAGTAAGTACATCTCAAAACAAGGCTAATTTATTCATTAATTTGTTCAATAAATAGTTATTGAACATCCACTATATATCAAGCACTCAACAGTGAAGAAAATAGTTGAAAATCCTTATTGTCATGGTGCTTATTTTCAAGTGGGGAGAGAAAGAATAAAATGACGAAATAATTAAAATAGAAAACATGTTAGATGGTAGTAAGTGATAAAGAGAGTGTATATTATTGGTTTTAAGGATGGAGGATGGGGCCACAAGCCAAGGAATTCAACTAGCCTCTACACCTATCTATCTACATCTACATCTACATCTATATAAATGCAGAATAAATCTTCAATGGAATGCCATTCCCAGCAAACTGGCCAAGACAAACCAGAGTACTGGTAAGGATAAAGTACAGCAGAGAGGCTTGCTCATTGTGTTCATTTTATTTTGTTGCTGTGAAAAAGTCTTACAAACTTAAAAGGATGTAAATTTATTATTTCACAATCGTGTGGGTTAGCAGTCTACCAGTCTCCCTTTTGGACACTCTGGGGAAGAATCCGCTTCCTTGCCCTTTCCAGCTTCTAGGAGCTGGTTAAATTCCTTGGCTCAAGGCTATGTGTGTTCTTCAAATCTGGCAAAAGTAGGTGAAATCCTTCCCATGTTGAGTCACTCAGCCTCTTCTGCCTCCCTCTTCTACTTTTTATGGGCCCTTGTTTATTGAGTCCGCAGCAGGATAACCCAGGGTAATCTCCCAATCTTAAAGTTCTTATTCTTACATTTGCAAATTCTTTTTGCCATATAAGGTAACACATTTACAAGTTCTAGTGATTAGGACATGGGCATGTTTGAGGTGTGAGGGGCATTATTACGCCTACCACTAATGGGAACGTTAATTAACACAATTATGAAAAAACCATTTACATTACCTAGAGCAGTTCAACAGGCACATAGTCTAAGACTTAGACACTTTACTCCTAGGTATACAAGCTAAGAAAGTTTTCCACATATTCACAGGGAGACATGTATAAAATGTTTTTAGCAGAATTGTTTTTAATAGCCCCAGAGTAGAAAAAATCCAAATGCCTATCAATGGTAGAATGGATAAATATATCATGAAATGTTCTGAAACAATATTATAGAGCAATGTCAATTAATGGTTTAACAATTATAGGCATCACCATTAATGAATCTCCAACATGAGACATTGAGGTAGAGGAACAAGTCATAGAAGAATGCATAAGGCGTGATACCATTATATAGAGTTCAAAACATTCAAAATTAAATAGTATATTCTTTAGGGATGGATAATTGTTATGAATTTTAAATAACAGGAGAGTTTTCAGCCTGAGTGATGGGTCCACATACACAAATGATTTCTTGACTATTCTTTTTTTTTGTTTCATTTACTTGATTTTAAATCTTTTCTGTAAATTATATTTTTTTTTACATTTTTTTTTATCATGTAAGGTATATTTTACAATAACTTAAAAAAGATTTGTTGGGATGATCTTAGCTTTATTACATGCAGGCCTGTGTTTTGGGGCCAATTATTTCACTGAGTTTCATGGTTAATCATTTGCAAAATGGAGGTAATTCTATTTACCAATGTAAGAACAAAATTAAATAATGCATATAAATGGCTGAAAAAATAACCCATAATATGAAAGATTTATATATTTAAGATTGATAGTCAGTAATCATAAAAGAAAATTTGTAATTCTATACCTGGAAATCCATCAACTGAGGCTTTTAAACCGTTAAGACTTTTTTATAAAATGATGAGCTGACATGATGGCAGACCAGGGGATGCTTAATTTTGAGAAAATTTAAAAAATGATCACATCATAAAAATTTGATAATTGTTTTTATCCTCAGCCTTTTTGTGCATTCTGAACAATAGGTCACAGCCTTCTGTTAGTCTGAATTGCCTTTCTTCTAAAACGTATCACAAGTGTGATTTTTTATTTTCCTCCCAAATAGTCTAAGCCTCATTATAATGAATTCCATTATCCAAAATAATTCAAATATTCCTTCAATTTGTTCAACAAGTATTTATGGAGTTAGCCATTGTTTCAGATACTAGAGATACAGCAGTGAACAGACCATGCAGAGTCTTTGTCCTGATGGAGTTCAGAGTCATTCTTGTGGAAGGAGACAGAGCATTAACATATCCATTATTGATTCATTCATCTGTCTGTCCATATGCCTGTCTGTTTGTCCATCTATCCATCAATCTCCATGTATACAATGAATTTAGATAGATACATATGACCATGAAGGTAGAGAATGAACTAGCTACTAAGACAAAGAGTAAGAATAGTGGATCAAAGGTTGGCTAATGGCAACAGGGCACTGAGGAAGGCTTTCCTAAATAAGTGAAGAATGATGAGTTGACTTCTGTGAGGCAAGATGGACTTAGGAAACCATGGCAGAAGGTGTGCTATTCTTCTCTGCCCTGTGTTCATCTTTTTCCACCTGATGGGAGACTGATTGGCATAGACTGCATCAAGAGGCATTCTGACCTCTGACTTCCAGTTGAGTTTAGCCAATGGGGAGTATGAGCAGGAAATCAGAGTAGAGTGGGAGACTGAGGTGTAGGGGATTTATTTTTTCCTAATGGGTATATGTGAGGTGACTTTATACTACTAAAAAAAGTCAAAAGTCCCATCAGCTGGCCCTGAACACTTAGCTTTCTCTCTCTTCTTACTCTTTCAGGCCTCAAATGGCAAAGTATCCCACTGTCACTATCACTGGCCATTCTCTCATTCCTTGTAACTTTTCCTAAACCCTTTCCACCCCTTTGTAAATAGTATCCCCAATAAGCTTGAGGATGCCATCTCTTTTTTGCTGAGGTCCTGACTGATGCAGAGGCTGTTGAAGTAGACCATGTGAACAAAGCCAGAGAGAGGGGAATAGAAGTGGCTATGGGGAGAGGTCATTTTCTTCATATATTCTGGAGATACAACCAACTTGATGATGAATTGGAAGTTCTATCTAAAGTAAAAAAAGAGAAAGAAAGACTCCCATGTTGGGTTGTCATGGAACGTGTAGAAAGTGGTACCATTAAAAGAGATAAAGAGCATTGGAGAGCTGGTGAGGAGGAGGATGGAAAGCAGGCTGTACTTTCTGAGTATGTTAAATTTGGGATTTTTTGGATTTCTCCTTTCTGCTCTTGTCCTCCACGTGCAAAGGTTTAAAGAAGAAGGAACAGGTAGGAGGAAGCCAGGCTCATGAAGATGTATACTGGGTCATGAGGTTAAGGTTAAGGTCAATATTTGTTTTAAGCGAGATATGGTGGTCAGGGGAGAGGTCTTTTCTGTGGATATAAATTTGGTCATTGTCAGCATGCAGTTGATATTTAAAGCCAAAAGTCTTGATAAGATTCCCTATGAGGAGTGCATGTGTCTGTTCCCTAAAACGTACAAGTTCTTAATAAACACATCTACTTTCTTGGTCCACTACCATTGAAAAAAATCTCTTCTGTACTCTATATAGTTTGGGGACTACACAACTGTAGATCTCTATTAACAGTGACTGTCAAATTATTTCTATTTTTCTATATCTTTCCCTCCTTTCCTGAAATAATTATGGACAGCCTTTCTTCCTACTCACTTGCTTACTTTAGCTCTCAAATGTTATGGGAGTTACTATATTTCTTCTCACTTTTCCTTGTATATTTTTCACCTTCCCTCCTTTCTATTTACTGTTAAAACACTTTCATCTTTCAGTCAGCAAATATCCTCCGTCACAGCATAATGCACAATGTTTCTTTAGCTGCCTTCTCTAAGTGAATTCAATTTTTGTGCTTTTAATTTTTTCCTCTGTTTTTATGCTTTATTTTTTTAAGCTTTAGTTTTCAGAGCTAACAAACTGCATCATAATGGATAGGTTGGCTCTAGGTTTCCCTTAATTAATTCTCTGCATAGAAAAAAGCAGTAGTTATTTTCCTTCAAAAAAAAGCCATCATTATGAAAGGATAATTATTATTTTTTTAACTGGAGTACTACCAGGGACACCATCTCCTAAAAACAAAACAAAACAAACACTTTCCCTAGGTTAGTTCCCAAATTTTTAAAAATTGTTAATCGTTATTCTATTTCATCTATGAGATAAGACAGAAAATGATCAATTCTTAGGCTTTTAGGTAATGGAATCATGTCTTCCTTGTCTTCCACTGACATATATGGGTTGTATTTAGAGATTCCTTGGTAATTGTTGATCCACTGGGGTAATCAACAGTCCTAGTTTGCCCAAGATAGTCCCAATGTCAACACTTCAAGTTCTGTGTCCAGTGAAATCCATTGGCTCCTGCCGACCAGGACTGTTAGTCACCTTACAATCTGTTGGACTTTTTGAATCATTTGAAAGTGCACAGATGTAATGTAGAGATAAAGAACTTGCTGGAATGATTCAAAGTAACAATTAGGTATGGAGCTGATAGATTTCTCATTTATGAGGATGCAGTTCTTAGAAAATAAACTATTTTTATAAAAATAAAATTAATGGCACCCTTTTCTCATATTTTCATTCTGATAAAAGGGAGTGTAATGTATTTCTTATCTGGTCTAGGGCGTGTGATTTATATGTGCCAATATTTAGTATTTGGGGTACATAGCCAAGCAAAAACAAAACAGAGATAAATATTATATAGCATATATTCTTGGAGTTTTATAAGAACACCAATGTGATGAGAATTAAAACAAAACAAAACAAAACAAAACAAAACAAAACAAAACACCACATCCTTCTTGCCTACTATGTCAAAGGCAAATGTATTCATTTTCTATTCAGGGCTTGAGAAAACCAGCTTTTGTGTGCAGTCTCATGTCCCTGGCACCCTGTACACTTTATTTTTTACCTATCATTGTCCTATTATTTTCTTTTCTACAACTTTATCAAAATAAATTGTTTCCATGTTTTATACTGCATCATCCTCTTACAAGAAAGGAAAATTTGGGGCACCTGGGTGGTTCAGCTGGTAAGCATCAGACTCTTGATTTCAGCTCAGGTCATGATCTCCGGGTTCGTGGTAGAGGGCCCATGTTCAGCTCTGCACTGATAGTGTGGATCCTGCTTGGGTCTTTCTTGCTTTTTGCCTCTCTCCCATTCGTGTGTGTGCACATGCACACATGCACATGCCCGCTCTCTCTCTCAAAATAAATTACGATTTAAAAAAAAAAGAAAGGAAAACCTTCATTTTCTTATCTCTATTAAACAATTATAATTACACAATTGTACTTAAACGATTACAAATGTTTTAAGATTGTGAATGAAAATGGCAAGGTTTGAGAGAATTAGCTTCTTTCTATTACCCAATACAAGCCAAAAAATACAAGTTCTCTTAGAAGTATGTAATTTGCTTACAAGCCATAATCATCAAGACAGTATGGTATTGGCACAAAAACAGACACATAAGCCAATGGAATAGAATAGAGAACGCAGAAGTCGACCTACAAATATATGGCCAACTAATCTTGGACAAAGTAGGAAAGAGTATCCAATGGAAAAAAAGACAGTCTCTTTAGCAAATGGTTCTGGGAGAACTGGACAGCAACATTCAGAAGAATGAAACTGGACCATTTTCATACACCATACACAAAAATAAACTCAAAATGGATGAAAACCCTAAATGTGAGACAGGAAACCTTCAAAATCCTACAGGAGAAAACAGGCAGAAAACTCTTTGACTTCAGTCTCAACAACTTCTTGTTTAACATGTCTCCAAAGGCAAGAGAAATAAAAGCCAAAATGAACTATTGGGAACTCATCAAGATAAAAAGCTGCACAGCAAAGGAAACAATCAACA
This sequence comes from Herpailurus yagouaroundi, assembly GCF_014898765.1. NCBI lineage: Eukaryota > Metazoa > Chordata > Mammalia > Carnivora > Felidae > Herpailurus > Herpailurus yagouaroundi. The sequence goes on from NW_024412388.1 coordinate 66,885,542, forward strand.
AAACTAAAGGCAGACTACAGAATGGGAGAAGATATTGGAAAATGACATATCGGATGAAGGCTTAATATCAAAAATCTATGAAGAATGTACCAAACTCAACATCCAAAAAACAAACAATCCAGTGAAGAAATGGGCAGAAGACATGAAGAGACATTTTTCCAAAGAAGGCATGAAGATGGCACACAGACATATGAAAAGATGTTCAACATCCCTTATCATCAAGGAAATACAAATCAAAACCACAATGAGACACCATCTCACACTAGTCAGAGTGACTAAAAGTAACAACTCAGGAAACAACAGATGTTGGCAAGGATATGGAGAAAGGGGAACCGTCTTGCACTGTTAGTGAGAATGCAAACTGGTGCTGCTACTCTGGAAAACAGTGTGGAAATCCCTCAAAAAAATTAAAAATAGAATTACCCTATTACCCAGCAATAGCACTAGTAGGTCTTTACCCAAAGGATCCTGGAGTGCTGATTTGTGGGGGCACATGTACCCCAACGTTCATAGCAGCACTATCAACAATAGCCAAATTATGGAAATGCCCAAATGCCCATTAACTGATAAATGGGTAAAGAACATGTGCCATATATATATATATATTATATAATAATATAATATATATTATTAATAATATATTAATAATATATATTAATATATTATATAATATATATATTATATATATAATATATATATAATGGAATACTACTCGGTGATGAAAAGAATGAAATCTTGCTAATTGCAACAACATGTATGGAACTGGAGGGTATTATGCTAAGCGAAATAAGTCCATCAGAGAAAGACAGATCATATGATTCACTCATATGTGGAATTTGAGAAAGTTAATAGAAGAAGGTAAGGACAAACCATAAGAAACTCTTAAATAGAGAACAAACTGAGGGTTGATGCTGGTGGGGGGTTGAGAGGGTAGAGGAGGTGGGTGATGGGCATTGAGGAGAGCACTTATTGGGATGAACACTGGATGTTGTATGTAAGTGACAAATCATAGGTATCTACTCCTGAAGCCAAGACTACCCTGTATGTTAGCTAACGTGACAATTAAAAAAAAAAAAATATGTAACATACCTACTTTTTTTCTCAAAAAATTTTTATCTAAATTCTCGTTAGTTAACATACAGTGCAATATTGCAGGAATAGAATTCAGTGATTCATCACTTACATATAACACCCAGAGCTCATCATAACAATGATGCCTATCACCCATCTAGCCCAACTCCCACCCACCTTCCATTAACCCGTAGTTTGTTCTCTATCTTTGAGTCTCTTATGGTTTGTTTCATGCTCTCTCTCCTCCCCCTCCATATGTGCATCTGTTCTGTTTCTGAAATTCCACATAGGAGTGAAATAATATGGCATTTGTCTTTCTCGGACTGATTTATTTTGCTTAGCATAATACACTCTAACTCCACCCATGTTGCTGTAAATGGCAAGATTTCATTCTTTTTGATGGCTAACATTCCATCTTCTTTATATATATATAACATCTTTATCCTTCATCAGTCATAGTTTGGCTATTGTTGATAATGCTGCTATACATATTGGGTTGCATGTACCCCTTTGAATCTGTATTTTTGTACCCTTTGGATAAATGCCTAGTAGTGCTATTGCTGGGTGACAGGGCAGTTCTATTTTTAACTTTTTGAGGAACCTCCACACTGTTCTCCAGAGTGGTTGCACCAGTTTGCCTTCCCACCAACAGTGCAAGAGGGTTCCCCTTTCTCCATATCCTTGCCCACACCTATTGTTTCTTGAATTGTTAATTTTAGCCATTCTGACAGTTATGAGATGGTATCTCATTGTGGTTTTGATTTGTATTTCCCTGATGATGAGTGAGGTTGAGCATCTTTTTGTTTGTTAGCCATTTGGATGTCTTCTCTGGAAAAGTGTCTTTTCATGTCTTCTGGCCATTTCTCATCTGCATTATTTGTTTTTTGGGTGTTGAGTTTGATAAGTTCTTTAAAATTTTGGATACTAACCCTTTATCTGATATGTCCTTTGCAAATATCTTTTCCCAATCTGTAGTCTGCCTTTTAGTTTTGTTGATTGTTTCCTTTGCTGTGCAGTGTAATATACCTATTTACTAATTACTGAAGCTTAAGAGAGAAATAGGTAGGCTTTAACCTGTCCTCTACTTACTATCTCCTTCCCCTTAACTCAAAGTGGAGACAACATTTTTTATGAGAAATGCATCAGAATTTGCTCTTTTTTTCTTAAGATAACACATATTTGTCTATGAAAAGCTGCAAAATACATCAGTTGGTAGAATTTTTAGTTACTTTGTCTACATTATTCAAATAATCAGAATCCTGAGTCAGAAGAACGGAGGTTCGGCTTCTGTGTTTAATTTACATTAAAATGACATGGTTGTGCTAAATTCTAAATTCCTGTCCTTTAAGTGATCCATTAGTTATCTTTATTATTAATGACTACACTCAGAGAACATCAGTATTCAAAGATAGAAATATAGTCATGAGGGCCAAGTTGTCCTTGAGGTAACTGGAGTTGAAAAAAAAAAAGTAAAAGACACCTTTGTCTGTTCTTTTGCACAGACCCACGATGTAATGATGCATGACTATTGGAGTCTGTATGCATTGTTTTCTCCTTTTAAAATTCCCTCTCCCCCTCACAAATCAATTTACTGCTTGGCAAATAAGCACATAGTATATAAAGGCAATTTACAGGTTGATACAATTGAAAGGAGACCATGAATTTTTTGGCAAGGGACCACGTTTCGCCTATATGACAGTTGTGGTGATGGAAAGCTGTTTACAATATTTGATATATAATCTATTACACCTGCTGTATTGTGAGGGAATGAAGATATGGTTAAATGGAACCAAGTAAAAGTTTAGGAATCCAAATTCTCATACATCTTTCTCCACTTGTGTATGATTCTTTTTCACAGTCTTGTCAAAACTGGGAATTGGTTTGTTCTGATAAAAGTAATTTCAGTACCTAAAGACATTGCAATTATTTTACCAAAATGCTATTAAGGTTCATATTTGTTAACAGTTTTCATTATGGTATTTATATGAACAATGGAAGTAATTGGTTACACTTCAATGTCAAGATGATATTTCACATACTTATATGAATTATAAAGGTCTCTTTTGTGAGTTATTTTGTTGTGCCTGTACCCTTGGAGGTCCTGTCCGTGAAGTCAAGGCAAGATAGATGTTGGCTTAATAAGAGAAAGTCTTTCTACAACAGGAGATTCTAATATAGAATTTTAATATAGAATTTTCCCTGTGAAGTTATAAATTTCCCATAAAAGTAAATGTTTGAGCAAATGCTGGAAGACCCTCTAACAGGAGTACCATTACAAAATTTCCATGTTGCTTCTGGGATCAAACTAGGTTTCCTCAAAAATCCTTTTTAAGTTTTTGTTAATGTTTATTTATTTTTGAGAGAGAGACACACACACACAGAGTGCGAGTCGGGGAGTGGCAGAGAGAGAGAGAGAGAGAGAGAGAGAGAGAGAGAGGCACCAAATCCAAAGCAGGCTCCAGGCTCTGAGTTGTCAGCACAGAGCCTGATGCAGGGCTCAAATCCACAAACTGCGAGGTCATGACCTGAGCCGAAGTCGGATGCTTAACCGACTGAGCCACACAGACGCCCCTCAAAAGTCCCTTTTAAATCTAACGTGCTAACATTCTCAATAAGAATTCTATAACTGATATTTACCACAGCTGTATATGACATATAACAAATCCGCCACGAACACAACTTTAAAATTTGAAAATGATTTTGGCTGTTTCTGTGGAAGTAGATGTGAGGATGTTAACCTCTCTTAAAAGTAGTGAGTGCTATGCTTTTTCTTGAACATTGTCTTTTCCATTGTACTGTATGATTCTAATATATATATATATATACATATACATATATATACACATACATATACATATATATACACACACATACATATATATGTGTATATATATGTGTATATATATATATATATATATATATATATATATATAAAGAAAGAAAACATGTCTGGAGCTTTTTAATAATTCATGCTCTTTTTCATTACAAAACCAAAAATCAACTTAAAAACTTAGTAAAATTTTTATGAAAGCTGGAGCCTATAATAACTTTGACTTTTTTAAGGAGTGGAGACAACAACATTGCTTCCTTATATACCTCTTTTCAATAAAAACCAATTTAAAAATTTACATTTTTCAAGGAGGGCTGATTCTCACAAACAAAACATAAGTATGCATCACACTGCGCCAGGGTGGACGCCTGTCACTCATATCACTGTCATGCCGCAAGCTACCCTGATACAATCAGAAAGGAAAATAGAGTTAGTTAGATGGGTTTACAGAACAATGTCTGCATGAGTGGCAGATGTTTGCGCTATAACAACGTTATGTGCACTCAATTTTTATTATAGAACAATTGTTCTAATAACTTTTATGTTCATGGTCAATGTGTCATAAATTCAGCTGAATTTCAAAAATGATCTAAGAAATCCAAAGAATTGCTCTTCTGTTGTTTTCTCCCAATATATTCAATAATAACAATAAAAAAAAGTAACTTATGTGAGCAGGTATTGAATTGTGGATTCCGACAATCTGTGAGATCTCAATATGTGGCCCAAGTCTTCCTGGTTCATGGAAGACCTGCCATTATATCCAAGATGATTATCAATCATCACCTGCACAATATTGTCTGCTGTAAGTGGGTCGTGTGACTAATAGCAGCAATTCAAGCATGATCTGGAAAGCTGTGATCTTTATTGACTAAGTGAACTGGTGACTCTCTCTTTTCATGTTGTTTGTACTCAATTTGTGCTGCTTTCAGTTATTGATATAGTCTATTACTATTTCGGTTATGATATCGTTCCACATTATATGAAATCAATAGTAAGTGTCACGTGAAGCAAGAAACATGTTCATTTATCCTGTAGAAATATTTTAGCCTATGTCTGTAATCCTCAATTTCATTCTGCAATAAGTTGATGGAAATAATCTAGGCTTGATTATCAATTTATTTACATATGTAATAGGCTTTTACTTTCACATTTGTAAATATTTCTTCCATCTTTACCGCAGACTACCGATTCCTCAACATTAATACTGATAGTGACCACCTTTTCAGCTGAATGAAAGCAGAAAACAGGCACAATATTATTTCAGGGAAGTATACATTTGTTTACTGTCTTGGAAATCAACTTCTACCTAACTTTTGTCCTGAGCATATATTTGTATAATCTTTAAGTACAGGTAGTATATTTACATATACACACACATTCATATTGCATTGGTTTCTACTAGAAACAAATCTGATTTAAATTAAATGTCTTCCTGTATTTAGTCTGAAATGCCAGCTGTTAATTAGCCAAAAGAAACACAGTGTAGTCAGTAAGAGCCTAGGCAGGTGGAACCAGATAGTTTAGGGGTAAATTTGGTTAAATAACTTATTAGCTATATAATATTAAGAACTGAATTAAGCACTCTGTGTTCAACTTCATCATCTGTAAAATTAGTTGTTGGGAAATATAATGTATCAGTTCATGTTCTAATTGTTTTTAGAACAGTTTACGGCTCATAAAAGTACTCAATTACTGCTACGCTCTTAATAATTGTTATTCTAGTGAAGTATCAAAACTAGGCACTTGGCTACGTGGATTTGGGCTCCGCAACATACAAATGGCATTTAGACATGAAACTGAAGCTCCCGAAGAGAAGCGGGCTAGGAGAAGTAAGCCAAGACTGCATGTCAGTGGCCAGACCAGCATTTAGAGATTTAGCCAGAAAGTGAGACTAAAGAACGGCTGACAAGATTTGAGGAAACAAGGACACTATTCTGAAAACCCAGTGCAGAAAGTATATCAAAAAAGGAAAGGGTGATCAGCTCTTTCCACTGTGAAGATGAGGTGATGTTAGGATTAAGAATTGTCCATTTGTGGTGCACCTGGGTGGTTCAGTCGATTGAGCATCCAACTTCAGCTCATGTCATGATCTCACAGTTTGTGAGTTCGAGCCCCGTGTCGGGCTCTGCTGATGGCTCAGAGCCTGAAGCCTGCTTCGGATTCTGTGTCTCCTCCTCTCTCTGCCCCTCCCCTTCTCATGCTCTGTCTCTCTGTCTCTCAATAATAAATAAACGTTAAAAATTTTTTAAAAATTAGAATTGGCCATTTGTGTTGGCAACTGGATAATAGCAGTTTCATAATGTGATGGAGTGAGAAAGAAGCAAGGTCATGGGAAAGGATGGTACAGAGTACAGACAACAGATTCTAGTAGCAGAAAATCATGCCAATAGACAGGAACAACAAAAGTATATGAATTTATTTCCTGTTGAGATGTATTGTAGCATGTTTATTTGCTGATAGAAATGAATCAGTGGAAATTGAAGCTGATGATGCAAGAGATGAGGGCATTGGTTATAGGAGCGAAATCCTTCAAAACATGCAAAGGACTGGGCACCTAGGTGGCTCAGCTGGTCAAGTGTCCAACTTATGCTCAGGTCATGATCTCACAGTTCATGAGTTCAAGCTCCACATCTGCATTGACATGCTGAGCCTGCTTGGGATTCCCTCCCCCATTTGTGCCTGCTCGCTCTCTCTCTCTCAAAATAAATCATAAACTTAAAGCTGTAAAGGACTGGAGTTACCACGTTCCAATTTACCATCAAGGGTAATTTGTTGTAGTTGTTTTTATTGTCTTCTTGGCCCCGCAAGTAAGACTCTTTGTTGTTGTCCCACCTACAAGAGAGCTAGGAAACAGGCGTATAATAAATATTTGTTAAATGAACATATGTAAAAATACATGAATGAAAACATAAGTAAACAAATGAAGCAGTGGTATGGCCTTAGCTGGGAGGACAGACAATTCTTTCATTGTATCCAGAGGGAAGAGAAGCATATAGGAGTAGATAGATATACATTAGTGGGGTTGTTGATCTAACACATAGGTGTTTCTATCAGACTACTTCTATCATATTACTGAAATATAATATGCATGATTTATTTTAAGGTGGAATAATGAGATACAAAGTTAAGGAAATCTTATAGAGAATAACAAAAAAAGATAATGAGACAATGGGAGAAAACCATGTTTTTTTAATGGTTAGAGATTTGACACAGGAGATAAAACATCTGACTAATGAATTTTAGAAAGAGAAAATAGAAAAAGAGATGGAAGAAAATTATCAAATCAGTATTACAATAGCTATGTTAAAATAATGTGGAAATACATAATCATCATTAAATTTTCATAATCAAAAATATTAAGTGAAGAGCTCAAAGTTTGCAGAGAGAAGAAGAATAAGACAGTTCTTATATAGAGTTTTCATACGAAGTCAGGAGATTCTCAACAGCAACATTGACAGTCAGAAAACAAAAAAGAGTAATGATTTTAAAATTCTGAGGAAATCTTGGTTTTATCATAGAATTCAGTACTGGGACAATTATGAATCCAATGTGAAGATACAAAAATACACTATCAGATATGCAATTTCTCAAAAATTATCATCTTTGCAAACGTATTCAGGAATTTACTAAATTGAGAAAGTTAAATAAGAAATGACAAGAACATGAGATCAAAGAAACTGGAAATCTAAACCAAAACATAGGCATAAGATGACTGGGACACTATTCTGATTTCTATATACATAGTTATGCCTGATTTTGAATGTCATATGAATGGAATCGTAGAGTATATCCGGTTTTGTGTCTAATTTCATTTACTCAAAAATGAGGTTCAGAATAATCCATGTGTGTTGAGGTTCAGAATAATCCAGTATTCTGTTCTGATTCCCCCACTGAGAAAGAACTCACTGCCCAGCTGCAAGAATTCTGGTTAGCTGATAGCCTCTACCTGAAGCTCCTCCAGGATCCACCTCAGCTTTCGGTCCAGTTTACACTTTCCTTGAGGGCAAATCAAGGCAGAAATAGGTTGAGGTCGTGCTGTTATTCAGATGGCCTCTGCCAATGATAGTAAAGCCTTATGCAGTAAAGCCTTCCCCTCTGATGGGAAGTCCTTGCTCATGAGCTCTCCATTGAGCTGACACAGACTTTCAGGAATGAAAAGGCGTGAGACGTCCTGACCAATCAAGTTTTCTCTTCTCTCCTCACGTGTTACTTTCCAATACTGTCCTGCAGTCAGTGCTACCTCTTCAGTGGCTGCTTCCTGCCAGACGTAACCTGTGATCATGGATACGTTGTTCATGTAATTTTTTTGATGACTAGTATTCTATTGCAAGAGCATATCACAATTTCTTTATCCACTCTCTTGGAATTTGGAGTTGTTTGTGGGTTTGGTTTATTATGAATAAAGCTGCTCTAAACGTTCTAGTTCATGTCTTTGTTTATGGACTTACATTTCAGGAGCAGAATGGCCTAACTAGAGGGGAGGCATAAATTCATAAGAGATTTCCTAAAGTAGTTGAATCATTTTACATTCCCACCAGCAACATGGAAAAGTACAAATTGCACCATATTTTCGTCAACATTTGTTGGTGAGAGTCTAAATTTTAGCTATCCTAGCAGGCATAAAGTAATACTTTGTGATTTTGGTTTGCCTTTCCCTAATGGTGCTAATGTTTCCATGTGGCTATTAACCATTTGTTTATATTCTTTTGTTAAATATCTGCTCAAATCTTTTGTCTGTGTATTCGATTGGCTTATCTTTGTTTTTGCTTGTGTTTTAGTATTGACTTGTAAGCATTCTTCAGCATTCTTTATAAAACCCTTTGCAGGTATAGGTAGTGTGAATAGTTTCTTCTGGTATGTAGCTTGCCTTTTCATATTTTGTTACTAGTGTTTGGGCTAACTGATGTTTTAAAATTTTTCATGAAAATATTTTATCATTGCTTTCTTTCATGATTAGTACTTTCGGTGTTCCAGTTAAGAAATTTTTGCTGACCAACCAGTTGCAAAAATATTCTCTATTTTCTTCTAAAAGAAGTTTTATGGTTTTAGCATTTACCTTGAATTTTATGATCCTGATCTCAAATTAATTTTTGTTAACGAGGATATAGTTTGGTTCATTTTTTTCCTACTATTTATCTACTTGATCCAGCAACATTTGTTGAAAATATTTTTTTCTCTAATAATTTGTTTTGGCATCTTTGCCAAAAATCAGTTGTGTTTGTTCTATTTCCAGACTCAGAATACTGTTTCTCTGACCTATTTGCCTATCCTTAAGCTCATATCAAGCTGGTGTATTATTGTAGCATTACAGGGAGTTTTGGAGTCAGGCAGTGTTGGCACCCCAAAGATGTTTTTCTTTTTAAATATATTATGGCTATTCTCGGTCATTTGCATGTCCATATGAATTTTAGAATCAACTTCTCAATTCCTACAAGGAAATGGATATTGATCAGGGTTGCATTAAAAGTATGGACTAAATTGGGAACAATTGACATCTTAATCATTTCCAATTCATGACTATGGCATATCTTTCCATTTATTTAGGTCTTTAATTTCTCTAAACAGCATTTTGTAATTTTAAGTGCAGATATCTTCTCTGTGTCTTGTTACATATATCCCTAAATATTTTATGATTTTGATGTTATTGTAAATGGTATTTCTTAAATTACATTTTCTAAATTTATGCTCGAAGTATATGGAAATACAATTATTCTTGGAATATTGCCTTGCTAAATCTACTCTTTGTTTCTGGCAGCTTTATTGTAGATTCCTTACAATTTTATATGAAAAACAGTATCATGTTGTCTGTGAATAAAAATTTCTTGTGCATTGTTGAATAGAAGTGTGGCAGTGGGCATCCTGATCTTAGAGGAAAACTTTCAATATTGCAATATTAGATATGTAATTATGGTGTTAGCTGAAGTGTATTCAAGAATGTGTTTCAGATAGAGGAAATTTTTAATTTGCTGAGAGCTTTTCAAAATAAAAAAAAATGAGATGTTGAATTTTGTCAAATGCATTTCTTTGTTTCTAATAATAGTTTTGTAGAGATATAATCTACATATAATAAAAATTATGCTGTTGAAATGCATAATTTTGTGGTATTTAGTATACCCACAGTGTTGTGCCATCATCTTCACTATCGAATTTCAGAACACTTCATCACCCCAAATAGAAAACCCATATCCATTAGAAGTCATTCCCCAGATTTTTGTCCAGCTAGGACCTCCAGTACAATGTAAACAGAGGACACTGTGTATCGTCTTGTTCTTGATATCAAGGGGAAAGAATCCAGTCATCACTGTCTAACATAATGTTAGTGTGGGTTTTTGGGTAGATGTCCTTTAACAGGGTGACACAGGGCCTTTCTATTGCAAGTTTGTTAAGGACGTTTATCCTGAAAAATGTTCGATTTTGTTAAATGTTTTCCCTGCATCTATTGAAGTGATCACATGGTTTTTGTTCTTTCTATTAACATCATGTATTACGTTGATTGATTTTCTGATGTTAAGCCAATCTTGCATTCCTGCGATACATCCCACTTTTTTATAATCTATATTCCTTATTATATGTTGCTGGGTTTGCTTTTTAATATTTTGTTGAGGACTTTTGTGTAATAGCCATAGGGGATATTATAGTTTCCTTTCCTGGTGATTTAAGTATCATGGTAAAATTGACCTCATTGAATGAATCGAGAAGGGTTCCTTCCTCTATTATTTTTTTGAAAGATTTTATAAAAGTTGGCATTAATTATTATTTAAATATTTGGCAGAATTTGCCAATGAAGTCATCTATACTTGAACTTTTCTTTGTGGGAAGTCTCATGATTACTAATTCAATCTCTTTACCTGTTACACATGTATTCAAATTTTCAGAAGATGGTTTAAAGGCAAGGAGCTGTATGAGAGTAGTTTATTATGAGGAGACCCCAGAATTCACTCATTAGGGCTGAGGAAGGGAGATATAGGTATTTTATTTTTTTATTTTAATTTTTATTTTTATTTATTTATTTATTTATTTATTTATTTATTTATTTTTTCAATATATGAAATTTATTGTCAAATTGGTTTCCATACAACACCCAGTGCTCATCCCAAAAGGTGCCCTCCTCAATACCCATCACCCACCCTCCCCTCCCTCCCACCCCCCATCAACCCTCAGTTGAGATATAGGTATTTAAATGAGTTGGTCAAAACTGGGGGGTGCTATTGAGGCTCAGTTCCTCCAGGAATTTAGGGAGATGGAATAGAAAATCCCTCAGGATTATCACACCCAGGGCATGAGGATGCTTGAAATTTCAATATATCTTGGCTGAGGGCTGCTCTTAGCAACATTAACCCTTGGATATTACCAAAGGGCTATGCCAAAGTCCTCAGGCAGAGTGGACACCATTTGCAAGTCTGGAAAGGTGAGCACCCAGAAGATATGAGTAATGTACCAACAGTGTCTGTTATATGCTCCCAGGCACAGTATCTGTTACAGTGTTATAACTCTATTACACTCTGCTGCATTAGAAATTCTTATATACAAGGCTGTCACCACCAAATTGTATGCTTCTTTAGAGTTTTATGTCTTAAACATTTCTCATGTGTAACACCTCCTTTTCATTTCTAGGACTTCTGTCCCAGGTAAGGCTCACAATAATCTTGACTGGATGATTTCTTTAGCCTACCAACTTATATCTCTCCTTCTCTTCTCAGATTGAAGGGATAATGAATAAACTCAACTACTTTTATCTATCTATCTATCTATCTATCTATCATCTATATATCTATCTATCCATCCATCTGTCATTAATATATAATGTTATATTTGTTTCAGGTATACAGGATAATGATTCAACAATTCTATACATTTGTCAGTGCTCATCAAGATTAAGTGTACTTTTAATTTCTTTTATCTGTTTCATCCATCCCCCTCCCCAACCTCCCTTCTCTCAACCACCAGTTTGTTCTCAATTTTGTTTCTTTCAATTTATTTTGAGAGAGACAAAGAGAGAGGGAGAGAGCAAGTACATGAATGGGGGAGGGGTGGAGAGAGACAGGGAGAGAAAGAATCCCAAGGAGGCTCCTTTTTTGTCAGCTCAGAGCCTCACGTGGGGCTGGATCTCAAGAACAGTGAGATCATGACCTGAGCTGAAATCAAGAGTCCTGAGCCACCCAGGCACCCCAAGAGACTCAAATTCTTGATTAGAAGAGTAACAAAGAATTTTGCATCATGTCTTTTCAACTGCCCTACGGGGCAGAGCCCAGCTATAGTAGATCACACGCCTTCAAAGCCAGCCTCCACGTTGCCAAAATAATATTATTTTTAGTATCCAAATTCTATCATCGTCTCCCCATGCTATGCTGAAAGTATTTCAAGCCTTCTCATCCATAGTGTGTATATAGGGCTCTGAATGATGTGGCCACTACTTATCTATCTAGCTTATCACTTTCCTCTATGTACCTACACTCCAACAATATGGAGGTACTTATAATTCTTACAATGCTAGCAACATTTACACATATTTTTTGTCTTTTAATACAAACCTCTTTTTACTCCAGTTAACACCCACACTCACCCACCCCCACAAACACACACACACACACACACACACACACACACACACACACACACAGAGAGCTCTCCTTCCTCTCTTCTCCCACCATGGAACCGGTACCACATTTCTTTTTATGTCAATAAATATAATTAATACATAATTTTAGTCTGAATATTTGTCTCTGCACTAGATTCAGCTACTTGAGGATATAAAGGATGATATATTTTAATATTTATGTTCTTAATCCGAATCGTAGGCCTAACACATAGTAAATTATTAATAAAATACATGAAATGAGTGAATGGATGCACTTAGCATTGTTATATTTGCTACAACAACAGTGCCTAGTTTTTCTGTAAAGCTGGGGGGGGTACAAGAGAAGAGAGGAGGATGTAATTTAAAGAACACAGTCTTTCAAATTGACAAAAATGTATCTTCTGTTCCTCCTTTAGTTCTGCTCTTTTCTATCTATGTGACTCAGGGCAAGTTACTTAAACCCTTCAATCGGTTTTCCTCTTCTTAAAGAAAGGGATGATCCTATTTCCTAAAAGTAGGATTGTAAGCAAGTGAGTGCACATGCAAAAGTTGCAATGCTTAGTGAGACATTTAGAATTGGGAAATAATCGATATGGGTATGTTACTCATTTGGGTATGTTACTCCAGCCCTTTCACTGGTAGACCTAAAGAGCTTCTGGTTTTACCGGGTGCCTGGGTGGCTCAGTTGAGCGACCAACTCCCCCTCAGGTCATGATCTCAAGGTTTGTGAGTTGAGCCCCTTGTAGGGCTCTGTGCTGACAGCTCGGAAGGAGCCTGGAGCCCACTTGGATTCTGTGTCTCCCTCTCTCTCTCTGCCCCTCCCCCACTCATGTTCTGTCTCTCTGTGTCTCAGAAATAAATAAACATTAAAAAACAAAAAATAGAGCTGCTGGTTTTGAGGGAGGCTCAGAATGAGAGAAAGCTCTGCAGAAGGTCCGGGCTACCTTGCTGGCTACTCCACTAGGGCCACATGATCCAGCAAATCCAAAAGGGCTTAACTTGTCAGTGGCAGGCAGGAATGCTGCTTGGGGCCTTTGGGAGGTCCTTTTAGGTGAATTACAGCACAGGACCTTAGGATTTTGAAGCAAAGCTTTGCTCTCCTCTGCAGATAACTACTCCCCTGGTGAGAAACAGTTCTTGGCCTGTTACAAAGCTCTGTAGACTGAAGAGTCTTGATAACAGATCTAAAATTGAATGAAACATGAGTTAAATGTTTTTTTGTATTGTAGATTGGAATATTTCTGTTACAAAGAAATAAATCTGATGAGTATGCCATTGAAGTTCTTCTAATTGTCAGAAATTTTATAGCTTAAAACAACAATGAATTAAATCCTAAATCAGAATTATTTTCCTATGGCTCTCAAAAATTATTTATGTGCAATGTATTATACATTATAGGAAAAGCTATGTGACATTTGTGATGAATAATTTAGTCAGAGATTAGAATCTGTAATTTGAAAATGGTTGAGTCATTATGAAATGAAAGGAAGTCAAAATCCATCTGGATATGGATGTGAAATGTCTTATTTGTTCCCTGAGATACAAGGAACACTGGGCAATATTTTATTTTACTAGGAAATTTCTTTTCTTCTACATTTAGATGATATTATTCCCCATCCAAGATTTGCTTTTTACTTCCTATATTTTTAATAGGGAGGACATTTTCTAGATTAGGACTATAAAATGGGATATTTCTTGGAGTATACTTTTGGTAAAATAACCTGGCAGTCTTTGGAAGCGAAATCTAATGTTTGCAAGGTCAATGAACTGTGTCAAAAAGGTTTTTGGTGATTTTCAAGATGCTGTTTCATTGAAAAAGTAAATTCCCTTAGGAATGATTATCTATTACACTCACCTCAGTGTCCCCTTTGAAATGTAAGATATAGAAGATACACTTCAAACAAATACTGAGAATTACTTTATTCTTACTAACTTTTGATTATCAACTATGTGGGAAAACTATATACAATTTCTCTTAGTTATTACTGTTTCGGCAGCGTTTATCTTACAAGTAGGAAGAAGAAAAGAAACAACAAGTATATATTTTAATTATTCATGGTTGCTTTCCCATGAGTATGTGGTTAATACTTCAATGAAACTTTATAAAAGAGACAATTACAAAAATATTGTATGGGAGGCAATTTTCTTAATATTTGAATGTCTTTGTATATTAAAATAATCAAATAAAACATACCTCAGACTTTTTTTCTGAAGTTTCAAAAGCAGCAACAATAATGAAGCCTTTCTCTTCCTATTGTCCCCCCCTTCCTCCCCCACCCCCAACCCCAAGAAACCAGAGCACTGTGTAGAGACTTCTCCGTAGATGTTGAACAGATCTATAAGTGAGCTTTTTATACTGTTCCTTTTCCGTAACATGTTGCCACTGCTGACATGTTACCTTCTATTAGCTATATTCAGTGAGCTTTGGTTACAAAAATGTGGGTGATAGCAGAAAAGAAATTTCTATAGTTAAAATGTTTAAATAAATACCTCAGTTTGTATGCTGCCTGTTCTCTCTTGAATATGTTTTTCCATTGCTGCCTAAGTGGGAGTCGAACAAGTTCTAAAGTTATTACTATGTATGCATTGATGTATACATGAAGCTATTAACACAGAAATCTTTGACAGGGCAAACTTGTAATGACTTCCCTGAAGCTGTTATCTTGAACTGTCTCTAAATTTTCCTTTCCTTTCTGTTGAACGGATCTTGTTAGGAAAAGGGCATAACATACATAGAGTCAGAAAACATTTAGATTTTGCCTTTTTTGTAGGTTCATAGCAGCCAAACTATTTCATTTAAAAAGTGTGAAAAAAAAACTAATGCTTCTGGGCGAAGGACATATGCCAAGTCTACGGCAGCATCGCATTTTTTTATGGCTGATTTATAAACCTCTCAAAAAGGATGGAAATGCTGACACATTAATAACTCTGGCAGAATAAGTCCTGCATACTTCAAGAAAAAAAATAGAGAAAAGAAATAAAATGGACAATGGCAGTCTAAAGAAAGGAAGTTTCTTAAAAAGAATAAGAGATATTTTATGTTTTGCACAAAGAATTTCACTTTTTATACTTGCTTTGATAAGAAGGAATTATAGATTATTTTATCTTAACAATAAGTATTTACTATCAATTTACCTATTCCTTTATAATAATCCACTATTAGAATGATGTTCAAAAAAATAAGTGATAGTTTTAATGCCACTGAACATTTTTTTTCTTTTGAAATAGCACGTTAAATATGAACACTGTAGGGGCGCCTGGGTGGTGCAGTCGGTTAAGCGTCCGACTTCATCCAGGTCACGATCTCGCGGCCCATGGGTTCGAGCCCCACGTCAGGCTCTGGGCTGATGGCTCAGAGCCTGGAGCCTGTTTCCGATTCTGTGTCTCCCTCTCTCTCTGCCCCTCCCCCGTTCATGCTCTGTCTCTCTCTGTCCCACAAATAAAAAAAAATTAAAAAAAATAAAAAACGTTGAAAAAAAAAATTAAAAAAAAAATGAACACTGTAAATCTTAAATTATAATAAAGGAAGGCGAAAGTCTTAAATATAGGCATGGTAGTTCCTATTTTTAAATTAATCTAGTAAAATATCAAATATATTTAAAAATTATGATACCCAATGTTCCTATTGGTACAGAAAAAAAAAGGTACTACCATACTACTTACTACAAGGTAATTTGATACTATATAATCATAATCCTAAAATTCATGCACATAGACTCAATCATTACATTTCCAAGAGCCTGTCCTTAGTTTCTAATCAGAGATTTGGCTAAATATTTATAAGTCAATATTGTTTTATATTATCTTACAGATTGTAAACAACTTTATGAACAATAGAGACATTCATTACAATGCATAAGCAAATGTAATGTTTAGTAAATTCAAAGAATAATCCTTGAAAGATAATTAATAAGCTGAGGAAACTGGTATAAGGTAAAAAAATAGCTATATAAATATAATGATGTGGATATAGCAGGATGTAAAAAATTAAAATTTGTAGCAGTTACATAAAACATGCTAAAATGTTTGCCTTATCACCAAATGCCTGTTTACATGTTAATTCTATAGAATCTGGCCTAGAATTTTGAGTTTTCTCGGCCACTTTGAGATTTCATGAGGGTGAATGAGGGATACTTCTTATGAGGACATAATATTTGTGAAGACTGTGTTTTGAGTTTCATTCCCTCCCTCACCCAAGTAGCGAGAGAATTTCTTTCCCTCTTTCGTCAAACCCAGGGTGGAGATCTTCTATGGAGAGCCACAAAGAGCTTACCTGTGACCCTCCACCATTAGAAGGCGGGACAAATGATGGTCTAACTCCCACCTACAAACATGCAGGATAATTGTGGCCTGACTCACTGCCTTGGTGGCTGAGCTGATCCAAGCACTGTTCAATGGGGAAGGGCTTAGATGCCTGGACTGGGGTGAAGCAAGAATGAATGAGTGTTTGTCAGTTAGATGAGGACCAGCAGGAGTAGACCATGTGCATGACCTTTGTGGGTCTTGTCTCATTGGGCTGCCCAGAGGGGAGGCTCCAGTAAGAAGAAATCAGACGTTAACCACCTAGGGGCTGAGGAATGAGAGTACCAAGTGATCATCTGCATCACTTACCTGAGAAAGGCGAACTGCTGGAGAGAAAAGTCAGCAGCTGCCTTTTTCAGGGTTCATAAAAACAAGTTCAATAAAGTCAAGCAACTTGGGCTTACTACAGTTTTTGAGGTAATTTTTGAAAATTAATTCTCTAAAAAACTGCAGTTAGTACAATGATCAACTTGGAGAATGGTCAGTAAACTTTGCATTGAGAGGCCTTATCCAGCTTTACTGTCAGAGAAGTCTGCCTTCGAGTCTGGCCACACTAATGATTGGAATGAATAATCTCAGACAAATTAATTAACCTCTTCAAACGACAGCTTCAACATCCATTTTGCAAAGGGGATAATAATGCTACCTAGCTCCCAGAGTTAGAGTGGGGATTAAGTGAGATAATGAATGCAAAACATTTAATCCAGTGTCTTGTAAGTAGTAAATGCTCAGTAAATCTTAATTACGTTATTATCATTATACTGCTTGTCATGCAGAGCAAACCACCTGGGACAATTAGGGGGCTCTGAGAAGGCCGTGCAAGTGTTGATCGGGATCCCTCCGCATTTATGTTGGGGAGACACAGATGAACCCACCACGCTTAAAGAAGCCTTGTAAACCAAGGCCACGTGAACACTGAACTTCCAATGTTTTGAAAGTGCTAAAATGCATTTTTAAATTAAAACTCTTAAGCTTCCTGCAAATTGCCAACTAGGAAAAAAAGAAACAAACAAACTGCCGCTTCTTGGAATGCCAGCAATAAATGGAAATTCCACAAAAATATCTATGTCCCCACTGGGAGTATGGCACCAAACACAACATCCGTTATTTATTCTCGGGACACTTTGTACCTTGCTAGAAAATGACACAGGGGCTCCCTGGCCCTCTTCTGTATTATTTAACTAGGAGGGACGTAAAGTTCATCACCTCTCCATTTGAACTCTGTTCCTGTCGGTGTCACAAACGGTGTCATCAGCGGGAAGCTCACAAATGTTTGTAATTAAAAAACAACATTACTCCCAGGCCCACGTGCAGTCTGTATATAGGAAGATACGTTTTTCACCATATGAACACTCAGGCTATCGCAGAAAATGTGAAAGATTAAATTAGAATATGTGTATTGTTTTTGTGAAGGCCAGTTAGCGGCTTGAAGTGAGTCTGCATGACTGTGGTTGAGGACACATGGCTTTGGATCCCCGATCTATAACTTACCAAACATTCACGCTCCTTTCATGTATAAATATTCGGCTTGGCAAATCTGATTTCTTTTACCACCAATCCCTGTGATTCATTTTCTACAACTATGTGGTGTGGGCCCCCTGCGGAAAGCCCGATATCATTTTCCTGCTGCTCTGTCCACCTGTTTAGAATTTACATCCAAAATTCATCTGAAACATACCCCTTTTCCCCCGGAGAATAGCAAGTTAATATATTTACAAATTCCAGATGAACTAGATATGTTCTGAGGGCTTTGCAATTTCATATTTTGAAAACTACACTTTGATGGAGTTGGCAATGTGTACTTTTCAGAGAAAAATCAAAACAGACCCCCCTCCTTAAGTAAAGCCCAAATGAAACAACAGACAAAAAAGAATTCCTCCCATGCACGGTTCCTGAAACGTCTTTCCCTCCTTTAGCCATGGCGTTCAACATGCCAGAACCAGACACAAATGATTATATGCATTTTAGGCTAGATTTTTCTTTTTTTTTTTTTTTAACGTTTATTTATTTTTGAGACAGAGAGAGACAGAGCATGAATGGGGAAGGGGCAGAGAGAGAGGGAGACACAGAATCGGAAACAGGCTCCAGGCTCTGCGCGGGCAGCACTGAGCCCAACGCGGGGCTCGAACTCACAGACTGCGAGATCATGACCTGAGCCGAAGTCGGACGCTTAACCGACTGAGCCACCCAGGCGCCCCTAGGCTAGATTTTTCTTAATAAAAACAGACAGAATTAATTTTCATGGGAATTATGCAATTTTTCTGAAGTTCTGGGCTACCTGGCCCCTCAGGCACGTCTCCACATATCACAGCTCCGAGCCCCACTTCCTTCTTCCTAGTAAATTGCATTAGCATAGATTGCTTTGGAGTGAACATTGTATGGACTTATTTAATCAACGTCAGGAGAGTCTTCATGCTTGTAAGCTTATTCATAAGTTTCTCTGTTCTGTTTCTTAAAATATTTTTGATTGAGGGACACAAGTAGGGGGCAAGATGGCAGAGCTCCTTTAAGTTAATATGCTCCTGCTAGACAGCTCCAGCTTCTGGAGAGAATTCTGAAAAACAGATGTCTGCCTTCCAAAGTGAAAAATATTCATCTGGTTCTTAAATGTCAAAACAATAATAGTAAAGTTACAGCATACACGCCTAAAGGTTTGAGTGGGTGTTCTAAAATCCTGTCGCTGGGCCTTATTTTTAGACAGCTGAGAAATCCCCCCCCAAGAAAGCACACACGTTATCTTCTCTGGGCACACACATGCAGGGAGAAGGCAAGAAAAAGGCAACTGAGAATGAGGCGGGCAGACAGAGATGACAATTTATGGAACGGGGTTTTAGTTGTTGGCTGGGATGATACAGCTTTGCTGTGCAATTATGACTGTCTCTTTAAATACCCCTCCAGGGTTTCTTTCCATCACTCTGTTTTAGACTTGACCTGAACTCATTTAGTCACACGTTCCCTATCTCTCCATCATTACAGAGTTTGGTTTCTGTTACCTGTGTACCACTTTGTTTTCTTCCAGATGCCTGCCTTTATGGAATGTGGTCAGGAACTGATAGGGTCCAGAATAAACTAAGTTGATTATTTCTTCCTGTGCAGTACACGAGCTGGCAGGAAGGAAATCCCACCTTTTTTTTTTTTTTTTTTTTTTTTTGCCTTCTTCGAAAATAGTGTTTTCACTGTTACATAAGAGAGAACAGATAAAAAGGAGGTTAGCTAGAGTGTCAATATTTCCTATACTGAATGATAAACATTTTAATGTAATTAAGTGCTAGGATTAATTTGTTAATCCTTATATTTTCCGTTGTCCATTCAAGAGATGTATCTCTAATTAAATTTCCCTTTGGCCACGCTAATGAAAAGAATCTCATCTAGAACTCTAGCCATAGTCAGCATGTGTGGGCAGTGGCGATAAGGCTGGGTAATTGCAGGATTAATAATTGGCTTTTTATTGGGGCTGAAAGCTATGCACTGTCTAGAAACTCCCTGAATTACTTGAAATCACATCTGTAGACTCTTTGCTTTGTGCTGTTTGCTTTGTACTGCTTCTTCTAATAACTCCCTTTTCCCGTTTTTGTGTTTCTCTGATTTTTGCAAGCAGGTTAACAATCATGGTACGGCTACTCAATTGTTTCCAGGTCATTTTCTTATTATTGGTTTTACATAATCCCCATAAACAAGAAGTGCAATTTAAACTGCAGCAGTTCTGTGATTAAGAATACTGCCTTTTAGTATCTCCAACTCAGTTTCCTTATTTAGTGAGTAGACCACAGAGTAATTGCTAATGTGGCAGGTAGACAGGCATCCCTTTCAAATCTTTCAAGGATGAGAAATAATCTTACAATGGTGCTCAGAGCTTGTTATTTATACCGCTAATATATAACAGTAACGTAATTTTGTATCTTTTCTTTGATGGAAATGAGATGGGGTTTGGGAGGGGTGGTGTTACGAGGAACCCTCATCTCTCTTCCGCTTCTTTAATATGGAAACAAAACCTTTACTACGGCTTGGTACAAATTATTTCTGAGAAAATCCTACTGACCCAGGCATCAGTCAGGTCACTTTACAGCAATATCAGAGTGTATTGGAAACAACCCTGATTCTGGGCAGTGGAGAGAATGCCCTCTGGAATTGAAGCTATTTGTTATGGCTTGCCCAGGATATTCTTCAAATACTGGAAACAATAAAAACTAAATGTAGGATGCTGTCTTGCACTAGAAAATTCAGGAACTTGCCACTCATTTCATCTTTTGCTCTGTGAACCTGCAAACATACAAGGTGAGCATGGAATGTTTCCTGGTACACTTCACTCCTGCTTTGTGTGACAAAGCCTTCTACATTCTGCTTAACACGGTCTATTCCCTTGACTTCAGTATTCATTATCCAACCAAAAATGGGTAATATGGTTAGGATAGAAGCAAAATTTCCAGAAACTCCCAAACCCTACAAAATACTTTAAAAAAAAGACAGAAAGAAAAAGACTGGTATATGGTAATTTCTATAGAAAAACCCTGATAAAATAGGCTTAATTATCAGCTGTAGCCAACTGAGTCAACTCACCTGGTTAATTACCTCCACTGTCCATTTTTCTTATGGTGACTCAAGTCATAAAGCTTCTAGGATCTACAATTCTCTTCAGGCTCTGCTTTTGTTAATATTTGTAGAGCCCTAAAATACTGAATGGCTTCCCTGAGAACTTTAGGTATATTATTATTCTTATTTGGGGCAGCTTGATCATTTAATATTCCTTTGCTATCTTCACATATTAATATTTATTAGCATTATCTAGTTAGAGCTTTATTTCATACTTGGGGGATACATTTCCTCACATCATTTACATAGTGCTCGTGATTTCCAATGCACTTAGCAAAAGAGAAGATTAATCTCTGTAAGTAAAATGTAAACTAAGTACAGTTAAAAATGAGGTGCTGAAATTCAAGGGCAAGTGAAGTGCATGCATGAGGTTCTTTCAAACCACAGATTAATAAAGTGTGTTTTTACGCATCATACTTTGACTACAGATTTACTTTAAAAAATCTTGTTTGGACCCTTCCTATGAGTGCAACACAGAAGTTTCTTTTGTTTTTAGATTCTTTGCTCATGGTTTTACCGTGATGAAAAGAAATGGTCTTCAAAGATTATTTGCTACAAATTTCCATAGAGAATGTGATTTATCCTGCTCTATATGTCCATTAACTATTACTGTCTTCAATCTGTCAGCTCTTCAACAATCTTTTCCTTAAATCTGTATGCAAAGCTTGTAAAAAACATCTTATTGACTCTTTTATGATTCAGCATGTTAATTTAATATTTTTTTGAAAGCTAATAAAATCTAAATGCCGAAGGAAAATGGAACTGTTTGCAATTCAGTGAGACTGAAATATATCAAATTTAAAAAAATTTTGTAGAGCATAGGAGATCATTTATTAATAAAAATGTTTAAAGATGATTCATGTAGAGGAAAGGAGAAGGACATTTTGCAATCACTACGATTGCACTTTTTGTGACGGCAGGAAGTAACTTAAAAAACAGTAAGTGATTAAAGAAGAGAACTGAAAAACCAAGTGGACCTGTGCGTTGTAGATGCCTAGATCATATCCAGAGCCATGTGTTATTCTAAGACAGGAGTAGGAAGTCTGCTTTGGTAGAGCCTTTCATCCTTTATATCTAATTATAGGCCAAATATGCATGTGCATGCACACACACACACACACACACACACACACACACAGGCATGCATGTACACAATAAATAAACAAACACAACCAAACAACAGCAAAACAACAAACATAAACACAAGACAGCCAGGGCGCCTGGGTGGCTCAGTCGGTTAAGCGTCTGGCTTTGGCTCAGGTCATGATCTCGCGGTCCTGGGTTCGAGCCCTGCATCGGGCTCTGTGCTGACAGCTCAGAGCCTGGAACCTGTTTCAGATTCTGTGTTTATCTCTTTCTCTGACCATCCCCTGTTCATGCTCTCTCTCTGTCTCATAAATAAATAAATGTTAAAAACAAATTTAAAAAAAAAACACACACAAAAACACAAGACCGCCAATGGGTCAACATATTGTTTATTGGCTAGAATTTGGTTAATGGTGTTAATAACAGTAAAGTCATGATGACTCTTATTGTACTGACCCTTCTGCGTGGCATGGAGAAAAACTCTGTTTCACAAATCATGTAGTTTTACCAGTAATTCCAATCATCTATGGCTAGAGTAGTGTAATCCACTGCCATTGCTGGAAAAAAAAATTCTAAGTCAAGAGCTGTCTGTGATTCAGTGAGATGAACAGCATTGTTAAAAAATGCTGAACAGAGAAAGGAACTCATAAAACAATGGTGCCCAGAAAGGAGTTTTTTGAGTTGTCTTCCCAGAATAAATAAATCAAATATAAATTGAGAGGAACAGAAAAGATAGATTTCAATAGGACTTTAGTTGATTTGGAGTAAATGTTCAGTTAACTGGCTCAGAAGAATGTTGTTATATTTGGAGATGCAATAAGTTGTGGAGGGGTGGTCCATAACTAGAGGTACTGTTAAAGACAGGAGCAGATGAGTGGTTATTTAGAGAGCAATTTAATTCCAGCCTTAAAAAAGTGGTTTCAGTTTTATTTTGGAGGTGATTGTCAATAGTACAGACTCCTGAAACAAATGTAAGATAAGTGCAAATTGTAAGATAAGTACAATAAAGGATAAGGGACACATATTGTAAAAAGTTCTAGAGGCAGAAAAACCATTAATTTTAACCTATGCTGATTATTCTATAGCCATGCTTTTTATAGAGAGGGAGAACATTGAAGAATACAGATGTTAAGAAGGTTATTATAGGTCCAGAGATGGTGTAGTTAGAGCATGAGTTGTGACTTCTGGCAGACCACAAAACATAGATTATTCCAAGAATCTTTTAAGTTTTCTAGGCTTCCATTTTTGGTAATATTGGGAGACTAAAAATAATTTCTAAGAGTTTTTAGATTTAAATTTTTTATGATACATGAACTAGTAATATTGCAAATAATCTGTGTATATTTCTCCATGTCAGGTTACTTTTGTGGAGTGTTAGGTATGTCAATGTTTTGGAACCCCTTGGATCAAAGAACTCGGTAGCTCCATTGATCAAGGAGGAAGATGTGGACTTCTTCATTATAGTAGATTTTCCCTTCTCCTTGTTTTTGCTGGGGTGTGTGTGTGTGTGTGTGTGTGTGTGTGTGTGTGTTTATTGAGTTGTTTGTTTTACTATCTGTATTTTTTTTTTAATGAATCTTCTGGCTTCCACACAGCATATTCATTTTAGAAAGGAAGGAAAGTGGTGAAATTTGAAAAAAATTATAAATCACTTCGCTTTAGATGTTTTTGTGGTATTTTTATGAATGAAATGGGAAGTAGTAGATTTTGTTGATATGATATCCAGGTATTTGAAGTGGACCTGATGGAACTTATCTAGAATCCTTCTTATAGTTTCTAAAGGGAAATTGCAGTAAGACTTTTGGTCACGATAACCAACTAAACTAGAAAGCCTGAGGCAAAGAAAAGCCACTGCCAACTGAAGTAGGTAAGTCCTAAAGTATGGAACTGTTACAGAAACAATATTCCTTACTATCTTTTAAAAAAGAGACTTTACTTCTTTAACATCAATGACAAAGTTTATGTTAATGAAGTTTGTAGGCATTTTATTTTCCATTGATAACACCTGTGCTTACCTAACTGTTTTGTATATCTGTAGCATCTCAAAGAAATAGAGATACTGAATTAATAGCCACTGTTCTGGATATCAGCTTGATGCCTTGGCAAACAGGAATGTGTGTGTATGCATGCATGTGCACACACACATGTGGTTTTCTCTGTGCTCTCTCTCATTTTACCCTAGAACAAAACTGGCCCCTCTGATTCAGGGTAATTGTTACCTGGAAGCCTTTCCCCAGACATGTATTGTAAAGACACAGAGAGAACCCCAAATCTAGTATCTATCAACTATATACCCACTGTCAAACTTTGCATATATTTTCTGTCCCTGCTTTGTTTTTCTATGTTTGTTAGCATAGAGACTAAGCATCAAACCTGTGACAACCTTCGCTCCAGGAACATTTTCTGTCTTTATCTTTTTTGTACCTTGCTCCCAACACCCATAATCCTTTGTAGCTTAGTTTGGTGTCTAATCCTGTGTGCTTTCTTTACCATTTAGCACCTGTATTGTAATTATGGGCTTAGTTTTCTGGCTTTACTCTAGAGTAAAATGCTCTTGTATTTGCTAACTACAGAAATACATTAACAGAAAGCAATAAACTGGATTAAGGAAAACAGAGGATTCTAATGTAAAGATTTAGAAATGTTTAATGGAACCCAGGGGCTGAAGTACAGAAAGTCATCAAAAAAGAATCTGAAAATTTGACCAAGGTCAACAGAGGTTTTTCTCTCCATTGTTGTTGTTTCTTTGTCTCCATTCTACGTCATTATTTTCTCTCCTTGTAAACCAGCTGTCTATGGTTCTATCCTCATGACAAAATACAATATGGCTGACCTGGAGTTCAAGAGTCTACTACAGACTCTATAGTTCTAGCTACATGAAGAATGTCTCTGAACTCCCTTTCCACATTTGCTGGGGAGAGAATGTGAAAATTCCAGCTTGGACTGAGAACTCTCCACCTTTTTCATCAGCCAAAGTAAGGGAGCAGAAGCAAAACATAAACATGACTGCTGAGTGACCACTCTTCCAGTAGAAGTTGGACCAAATCTTTTTGTTAAGTTCCGGAGACAGTATTTTATCTCTGAACCCCCAACTTCCACAATCTTGGTATATACCTTTCCAATATTTTTGAATGAATGAATGAAGAGAAAAATCAAGTTTCTCTTACATTCACTAGTATTTATATTCCGAATTCGAATTTCTTAGGTTTTAATTTCTTTGCCATGACCGGAAAGGGCAATTGGCTTATTGTCACAATGATAACATTTTGAAAAAATTGTTTAACGTTTTTTGCTTGATTAAATAATTTTTTAAAGACACATTAAAACAAATAACATTTTTCAATGGAGGGAAATTGTGATTATTGCCATGTGTTCATTTTAGGATTGTGATAAATGTGTTATTACCTCTTTGTATCTAGACAGAATAATGGCCTAGTTGTTCCTCTCAGACTTGCACCCTCTTTTGCATTCTGTTGTTTCAAATATGTTTATCTGAAGATGTAAGTGACATTCCAGTGTTTTCTACTTTGAAGTTCCAACTGTCCCTGGAAAGTCTGCAGGCTTCATTTTAGTGGTTTGAGCAATTTTTTTTTGTTTATTATTTTCCCAAGAAGAAGCAACAACATTACTGCCACAGACAATGATCCATCAATATTACCAACACTTTCTTAGAAAATTCACTCTCTAGTTTAGACGTTCTTACATTTTTATCATGTAGTCCTTGCAACTAATATATGTATGTATCAAATTCATAAATTTAGAATATAATGGTGAGATCTAGTAATGTGAGAGAGCTTCTAAGAAAACCATTAAGAAGATTCCGGCAACCATGTAAAGATAAAGAATAATTAGAAATAATATTGCAAAAAACCACACTATAAGCATATTATATTAAATTTGGGCACCCATCTAGATGACTAGGTTGTAATTACATTTAAATAGTCTTTACAATTCTAAGTTTTACAATATTTGCATAAATTCTGTGAATTTGAGGCAATTCCTGTTGCTAAGACTAATAACTTGAAAATTGCTGTTTTATTTACTAATACCAGCAAAGATGCATATTCCTAATATTAAAGGGCAGTCCACCTCCCAGAACTTTTCATCTGAAGCTTAATATCATAGGAATGTATTTAAAGGTCACGTTAGCTTGTATTCCCTTGGCTTCCACCCTATTGAATCATGTAGGAAATTAGGGCAGAGTTGATTTCCTGTAGCTTATGAGCAGTCAAAATACATAGTCTGTGCAGATGGTGTTAGCTTGCTATTTAAAAAATATGCTACTTACTTAAACTGAGTAATCAACTCAGGAACCACACCCAGATCCCAGCACCCACCGTAGAAAGACACATTCAAGGACATTAACAATCCATCTATTGTTTTACAGAAGCATTTTTTTTAATCCTAGGAGTAAGGCATCATAATTAACAAGGGCAGTGGAAAGTATGTTTCAATATTAATATCTCATGCACTAGGGAATTAAGGTTGTGACTTCTCACTTAAAAAGAAATGGCCAGACTTTTCCCCACACATGTACCCACATGTAAAAAGGGAAATAGAAATTTGAGATAATTGTAACTTTTGTGTATTCTCGTTAGATAAAACTTTGTTTTATCCTCTGAGAAAAATCAGCTATCAGTCTTTACGTTTTCTATTCAAATTGCCTGAAATACTTAGATTTTTGAGTTATCTGGGTTCTTCTTGCAGAGCTCTAGAAATCTAAGAGATGATATAATTGGACAAAGAAACAACTTTATGAATTTCATATTATTTGGTGGAAAATGAATTCTGATCTGCTTCTCCCTTTGTCTGGATGTCCCTATAATGCCTGTACTAAGGAGTGTCTAAAGACAAAACAGAGGGATTAGTAAGTACAAAGGCCTTAAAGTAGGAGTAGGCAAGATCAGAGCATAGATAGAAATGAAAGCATGAAGGGGCTTGACCGCCATGGTGAGACATTGGTTCTTTACTAACAATGGACAGTACTGGAGGTATTAGAGCAAGGGAGGGATATAATCTGATGTTTGTGTGTTAAAATGATCTTTGGGGGTAAGTCAAGAAATTGAGGGCGTTGGGAAGTGGCAGCAGAGTAACTGGTATAATAAAGTTGAGAAAGGATGGCGATTTAGACCAGGGGAGTATCAATAGACATGAAAGGAAGCAAATAGATCGAAAATATACTTTGGAGGCAGAGTGAATATGATTTCTGTTATTAGGTCAGGTCTTGAGGTAAGTGGCAATTACCCTTTATCTTTACATAATAGATAATTAATATTAACATACATTTGATAAAAAACTTTTTTTATTGGTTAATTACACTTGAGGTAAAATAAAAAATCCTTATCAAATCTCACTAAGTCTCAACCTAAGTCAAGTTCATTGGGCTCACCTTCTGGTGGTATCTTTTCATTCTTCCTAATCTAGCTGTGCTGGACTTCTCATAATTACTGAATCTACCATTCTATTAACCTCAGCGTCTTTGCACATGATGTATTTCTGTCTGGAAAATCTTCACTTCTCTTAAGCTAAGTAACTCATTTTTCTACTGATTTTATTTCAAAAACCTTAAATGTCATTTCCTACCAAAACTTCCCTGAGATTACTTTTTATATCTTTAAACTACACCTTGTATTTCTTCTTGGCCCTTATTATTCATGACTTCTCAAGGAGACATATATATACATGTCATTTTTGCTTCCTTAATTCCTAGCCCAGTACCTAGAATATAGTGGTAATTCAGTAAATATTTTAGCTAAATAATTGTCCACACCCTTTTCTTTCATGAATTGCAGTATACATTAGTCTATTAAAGACTAAAATCTTCATGCATATACATACACACACACATGAATGCACACGCGCACACACACACACATAGATATATGACACACACACACAGCTATATTTGTTTTTTTTTTTAATTTTTTTTTAACGTTTATTTATTTTTGAGACAGAGAGAGACAGAGCATGAACGGGGGAGGGGCAGAGAGAGAGGGAGACACAGAATCGGAAGCAGGCTCCAGGCTCTGAGCCATCAGCCCAGAGCCTGACGCGGGGCTCGAACCCACGGGCTGTGAGATCGTGACCTGAGCCGAAGTCGGACGCTTAGCCAACTGAGCCACCCAGGCGCCCCACACAGCTATCTTTGTAAAAACCAACATCTCTTGGTGTTTTGTGGGCATGGAGTTCTTTTTCCTACATTGCTTATTATATTGTAATGGGAAAGGAAAACATACTTGGAGAAATGCCATGTTAGGTTATGAGTTTTGAGGGAAATCTTATTTTCTACACAAGTTTAACCAGTTAATATTAAAGAATGTTATTTCAATTTTCTATGACCTTGGAGAGATTATTTTAACTTCCCTATGCCATAGTTCCTCTGGCAAAATGAGGATAATATCAATAATTCTTTCATTGAACTGTGAATGTGAGCTCACATATATGAACAGAGTTCAGAATGGTGCCCTGCACATAAGAAGTGCTCATTAGGTATAAAGTATTTTTATAATAAGTAATTTGCTACAATCTAATTGTATCTTTGAGGGGATGAGATCTTAAATTATAAATAAACCTATATATAATCCAGTTTTCCTTGAAATGTGTTTTCTAAAAAACAGTTTCATAACAAAATGTAGAAAACCTTGAATACTGTTTAAATTCCAATTCTCTCTCTTTTCACCTCAAATATTTTAATCAAACACTTTTTGATTTACTTCAATTTCTGTAGAACCTAAGATAAATATATAACAATGTGCTAAAATACATATTTTTGGTTGCCCATGTTATAAGTATATAAATTATGGGACTAATATAATTTTTGATGTAGAAAAATATCAGAAAATTTATCTGTAAAAAAAGAACCTACTAGTATGGATTTTAATAACATAAAACTGCTGAGGTTTTCATAAAATGAACTTGGAAGTTTTACTTATTAATTTACTCTGGTAACACTTTGCCTAGTTTAATTAAGCATTACAATTATCATCTATTTTCTAAGTTTGCAGTGATTCATAAATTAATAACCTTAATGATAGCAAGAGAAAAGTAATAATGAAAACATATTCACATTTATTAAATGCCTATATTGTGTTGTATAAAATATAGCCTCTATTCTGCTTTGACTGCTATTTATTCCTGCAACCTCCCTGAGGTTAGTTTTTGTTTTTCTATAACTTACTTTCTTATGGTTTAACATGTTTCGTTGTTATCTCTTTTATCACTTATTTGTCTTATTAAGTCTCCATCCTACCTCAAAACTTTGCAATTCCAATGGGTACAGTTGACAGTATGGAGATGTAGCTCTTGTCTGAAAAGGAAATATAATTTAAAATCCTAAATTATCAAATTATCTCTGGAAAACAAATACACCTCCTCTTCTCATTTTGTACACAGAATTATATAATAAGCATTGAAAATCTTTCTCTTTCGCTTATGTCTACAATTTTCACAAGGGACATGACCTTGTGCACCTTTCTTTAATCTTATCACACTAACCCACTACAACTGAAGATGCATTCAACCCTTTTCCAGTAAGAGACAACCCAGACACTACAAGAAATCCTCTGCGAACCAAACAATTTTTGTGCTTCTTTCATTTTGAAGTGAATGTTTTGCTCAGAAGAAATTTTGTTTTGATTCGGTTGATCCACAGAAGGGGATGCTAGCAGAGATCTGACATGTAAAGAAACCCGTATTAGTTTGCTAAGCTGCCATAACAAAGTACCACACACTGAGTATCTTCAAATAGCAGAAATCTATTCTCTCACAGTTCTGGAGGCTAGAATCCTGAGATCAAGATGTCTGCAGGGTCATGTGCTCTGAAGTTTCTAGGGAAGAATTTTTTTCATACCTTTCTGTTAACTTCTGGTGGTTGCCAGCCATCTTTGGGGCTCCTTGGCTATAGACACATCACTCAGTCTCTGTCTCCATCTTCCTGTGGTGTTCTCTCTTTGGGTCTGTGTTCCCACAAAGGAAAAATACTTCTCTGGGTCTCTACTCTTAACATTACACTCACAGCACTACTGGCTGTAATTCTCTCTCGTTCAGCAAGATAGCAGATGCAGAATTGAATATGAGAGAGGCTAATGTCCTGGAGGAGACAAGAGCCCTGAGTAAGGGTCCTTTCTCCATACTTATTAGGATCAGAAGGCTTATATATATGATAAATGTGCAGAAAGAGACAATTAAACAGTGATCATTAAGTCATGTGTGTGAGCAAAAGGGGGTTTCGAAGGCATGCGGTGTTAGAGTCAAGGCATTAGAGTCAAGACAAATCAAAATCCTGGAGCCAAGCAGACGGCCATTTACTGCAGGTATCAGGAACCATGTCTGTTTATCTTAACTTTTTTAGGGGCTAAAATAGATAGAGCATGCTACCTAAGAGTTAACAAGACATTTTTCTTTCTAATTAGCTCTGGGTGCTTTCGCCCTGTAGAGGCTTTCCAATCCAAGTCTTGTTAACCCATTGGTGTAAGCTCAGAGAATTCTTAAATTTATTCCCCACACTGGGCCACCAAGTGTGTGTGTGTGTGTGTGTCCCAAACCAAGCAATTCTCAGATTCTTTGGACACCAGCTGGGTGTCCTACAATGTAACTGAATTCTACACTAATTAGAGATTACATCAGATCCCGCATCTTAAGGGCTCAGTCCCACAGATTGCCTTTCCTCTCCCCCACTTCAAATGCCAACTGTAAATCCAGGTTGTTATCTGTACTTCTGTCTGGCTACAGATCATAGGTTCCTACGACTCCCTTCTTGGGTTCAATTAATATGCTAGAGTGGCTCACAGAATTCAGGAAAGCCATTAACTTACTCAGTTACTGATTTATGATAAAAGGAAGTAACTCAGGAACAACCAGATGGAAGAGATGGGCAGTGCAAGGTCAATGGGAAAGGGCTTAGTGCTTCCACACCCTCTCTGGGCTCACCACTCTTCCAAAACCTCCATTTGTTCACTGGCCCAGAAGGTCTCCAAAACATGTCCTTTTGGGATTTTTATGGCCAATTCATTACTTAGGCATGATTGATTAAATCATTGGTCATTAGAGATTAAGTCAATCTACAGTCACTCTCTCCAACTCCAGGGATGGAGCTCAAAGTTTCAACCCTCTAAATACCTAATTGGTTTCCCTGGAAACCAGTGCAACCTTAGGGGCTTCATAAAAGTAACCTCAGTAACATAAACTCAGGTGAAGTTGAAAGGGGCTTACTATAAGAATAACAAGACATCCATTTAACCTTTAATTGCTCTGGAGCTATTTTAGGAACTGTGAACAAAACTAAGTATTATAACAAAAGATGCCTCTATTGTTCTTATATAGGAAATTATAATGTTTTAGGAGCTACATGTCAGGAACAGTAGAGGATGACCAAATATATATTTTGATGACTTTGAAAATAAAACAGCCAGTTATTTTACCAGCAAATTGGGTTTATTTGGAAATGGCATGGGTATCACAATTTGGGACATACATGCAAGCCATGGGAAAGCCATAGGCAAATCCAATGAATAAAGGAGAGGAGCATTACTTGATAGAGAAAAAAGGAGAAAGCTGGGAGAGGCTGCTTTGAATGAAAATCTATTGGAAGGAAGTGAGAGTTCTGGGTGGTGACTTTTTCTGATTGGCTGCATTGTGACAGTTTCTCATTGGCAAGGCTGTGTGGGCATGGACAGAAATCTTCCTCCTGCTGGAGGAGCAAAGTAGGCTTCTTCCCGTAGGTGATGAAATGGTAGCATGTGAGAGCTCCCCCTTTTGGCCTCCTAACTCTATTTTAAGTGAAGTTTCCTTTATTCAGCTTCACAATTTCTTATTTTACAAATCAAAATATTACAGTTTCTGTGTCCACATTTTCTTATTAAGATACCAGTCATATTGGATTTAGGGCCTATCCTAATCCAGTATGGTCTTGTCTTAACTAATTACTAATTACATGTGACCTTAAATAATTTAGGGTACAATATTCAACTCAGTACACAATCCAAATTCAGAATAATCTAAATGACTCTAAGGC
The DNA here is from genome assembly GCF_014898765.1 of Herpailurus yagouaroundi. Classification (NCBI taxonomy): domain Eukaryota; kingdom Metazoa; phylum Chordata; class Mammalia; order Carnivora; family Felidae; genus Herpailurus; species Herpailurus yagouaroundi. Next base: position 66,918,011 of record NW_024412388.1, read on the forward strand.
ATTGTTCCAGTGAGGACATAATTCTGTCCTCCTTCAATTAATCAAGCCGACACCAGATGTTCTGCAAGTTTTTTGACATATAAGGAATTTAGAGTTTGTTTCTATTCCAAGAAAACAAAAAAACTTGGCAATTAAAGTAACCAGGTCAGTGTTGAAGGAAATACATGTTTTTTAGTCTGTGCATTGCCTTTTTTGCATGGTTGCTTTGTGGTGTGCCCATTTAACAATGAACTGGTCATCTGATTGAGTGAAGAGGATGACAAGATTTACAGAGTGTTTGCCTGGTCACCTGATTATGAGGAGTCTCTTTAATGAGAATGGGGAGTAAGGGTGGAAAGGATTTGATGAGTGATCACATCAAACACAGACATGTTCAAATTCCAGACTTACTTTATGTGGTTCAATTTCCCATTCCCAAATCTTGTCACTAATCCTCCAATCTTGTTTAGTCCAAGGTTCTTAACAATTTATTGAGCATGGTAATCTCACTTTTCAGTAAAGTAGGAGACAAATGAACTGACCTATTTATGTCCACTGAAAATCACTTTATATAGTCCTTAGAGGCCATTCTTTAGTGAAATTGAAAAATCTAAGACGTCTGCTTCCAACTAGAGTTTGTGAAGTTTATTGGGTCTTTTGTAAATGAGGCTAGAGGTTTTTCAGTCTCAATCATGCAGTCATAGGAAATTCTTCACGGGACCATACTTGTGGACTGTGGAACAGGTGACAATATGAAAACAGTAGCACATATGTAGATTGGACAACTTTCTCATTCACATCTCTGCCTTTACGACTAAAATGGTGTACTATTGGGTGTTGATCTGATATGCCTAGTTTATGATGGGCATTTGCTGGTGTCCTTGATGGGCATCAGGATATGCTACCTCATAATATGATGTATCATATAGCTTAAGCCAAAGGAATTAAAAAACACACCACACACACACACACACACACACACACACACAACAGCAGAAGCAGGAAGGTCACTCTGATATCCACATTTCACCACCCCCACCCTTCTTACCTGAATCGGGTCATAAGACTCCCCTGTGAAAGGTGATGTCTGTATACCAGTAGGAGGGAAGACATTCTTATCATCAGAGATAGGGAATTTGAGGCCAAGACATCTGTACAAACAAACCTTATTAAACTAACCCTTATCTTCCTACCTCTTCACCATTTACTACCTCTAGACCAAACCCATTTGTCTTGACAATTCTTTACGAATTTATCGTTTCTTGGTCTTAAAGGTTTGAAAGCTTCTTTCTTTGGTCACTTCTTCAGGTCTTCATTGTCTTGTGAAGGCTTCCATGTACATGTAAAAAGTTAATAAAATATGTATGCTTTTTCCCTGTTACCCTGTCTTTGTCACTTAATTCTCAGTCCCAGCCAGGGACCTTATGAGGGTCGATGAAACTTTCCTTCCTGCATCTTGTCATCAAACATTCAGTCTTCAAAAATTCTCAATATCAAACCAAGAGGTGTGTATCAAAAAAAAAAAAAAAAAAAAAGAATGTTTACTTGGTGAAGACAGCATGCTAGTTCCTGTTGCTCCTCTGATCTGTTTGGTCAACTCCCCCCACCCAGTCTTATGAATTACGCATTTCCTTCTAATTATTTACAATTTAATATAAGGTAATTTATCTCTAATAAATAGTAGTGAATGATTCTAATACAAAAATTGATACTAGGAGGTAAATAGGTAGTAGGCATGTGGCTTCAGGTCAACAAAGGAAGCAGTAGAATATGAGCTAGCATTTCAGCCTTTTGGCTCATTTCAACCTAATAACCAATTCCCAATACTCCATATTTCCAAGGTTAGGTTGCCCATAACCTACTCTTGTTACTGATTTTGAGAGTCGTTTAAGTTGTTTGATAGCAATCAGAAATAAACTCTGGCTAGCTTTAACACATTTTAAGATAACTTAAGCGAAAAGAGAAAATTTATGGGGAAAAAAATCACACAGCTCACAGAGTTGAAGGAGGAACTGAAAAACCATACATGTCTTTAGGCAAGACAGCCAGGGACAGAATGAATTAGCATACAACATACACCTGGGAAAATTTGCAGAAGGGTGTCTTCGGTTATGCATCTTCAGGACCTGAATTAATGACTGTCTTATGCAAGCCTCTCTCATTACATGTTTCCAAATTAAATCACAATCTCACTTCGTGAAGTCTGTGACAAATTTTCCATTATCCATGTGTGATTAAAGTTCAAAAGGTTTTCATGCAATGTGCCTGATTTGGTTTTATCAATGATATTTGTATATTCAATAGGTGAATATGAACATCTCTAATCCCTAGTTTTAGACTCTGTACCTACAAAAATAAAGCTGACATTTAACCACAGCCAGTGTCATTTACCTAGTATGTAGACATCTTATTTTATTAGTATTATGCCAGGTTTCTTCCCAGTAGTGATTATTTTGGAGATTAGTTGTATTGTAATATGTTGTATTTCTCCATTCTACCATTGACGATGAAAACAAGATTGACATAGTTAAGTATACCCAGAGAGAAAAATACTCTTACAGCAATATTAATTCTGCAAGATTTAAGAAATGTATTATTTTATATTTTTAAATAAAAGCTATATGGTAGATAAATCTAAGCCCTAATTTAAAATATATTCTTTATGGAAAAGCTCAGGTTCTTATCAGTCAACTGATTCACCTTTCAGAAAGTTTTTTTAAAAATGTGGTCAAAGTTTCTGCAAGCAAATTTATAAATAATCTCATTTTGAATTTTGAAAAAGAGATAATGAATACTTTCCCCCTTTTGATTTAATTCTTTAAAAAGTTCTGATGAAAAAATATGCTGATTCTTCCATAGAAGGGATTACCAATTTTTAAACTGAAAATGTAACAATTTCTCCTTTCCTCACCCCCACTAGATTAAATCGTTTCAGTGACTATAAAAAGGAGGTCACTGCAAATGCCAAGTAAAAGTACTCATCTACTTGAACTCAAATTATCTGGATATTTGTTAATGTAGACAATATATAGAGGATAACTACTTCACGGTATTTTTGTTATTAATATTATTACTGTATTCATTCCACAGGAAGAGGCAGTTTCTGATTAATGGTTGATTTTGCATCCTTGGATTTTGACAATGAAAACTTGGGCTTCACTGACTTTTTCAGGCAAGTAGGAATTTTTTAAAAGTTCTTTTTATTTCGTATTCTACTTCTATGAAAGCTAAATGACTACTGATAGTGTTTAAATTATGTTAGAGAATAATTTAGGCATGAAAAACTTGCAAATACAAGAAATCAAAAGTGTTTGTGTCCTTTTATTCACTCAGTAATTCAGCAGACATTTATTGTATCATTAGACCTTTGTGTCAGGTACTTGGCTAGAACTTGGGAATCAAAGATTTTAAAAAAGACTAATTAAATACAATTTTTTAATTACAGAGATGAACATTACCAAAACCTTTCATTTTTCTCAGAGGTAAATCTAAATACTAGTAAATAAATACTCTTCCCAGGTACCACCATAGACTCAGAATGAAGACATAGGAATCTATCTTCCTCTGAGGTTTTATCATCATCATTTTAAAGGATATCAATAAGTTTGAACATTGAATATCTTTTTATCTGTTCATTCATAGACATAGTTAAGCGTTCATTTGGAATTTATACATACATATATATTAACACCCATACATGGAAGTTATTCTTTCAAAGGTGGATTTATATTCTGATCAATTTATCTATTTTGTTTCTATTAGAATATAGAAATGAGCACAGAAATAGAGTCTTTGAAATGGATAGGTTGCTTAAATTTTTGTGTTAAAATCAATGCCTTTTGAGCTAAAAAAATTATTACAGCTTAACATCCTTAGATCCCACCCCTTCACCCCCCCAGTTTTAATTCCAGACAGAATGAATATTAGCATTTTGGCATGCTTGGCAATATTATCAGGGATCTTGGAATACTCTCAGGAGTCTGCAAATGACAAAAATGGTAAACAAAAAATATTTATGAAACTCAATAAAAGAACAAAATCCACCTTTTTCTGCACATTTGAACGTTGGGTCTTATTGTGAAATTCAGACAAGAATACACATTGAGGCCTAAAAGCAAATTTCTCATACCTGCTGATGTTTAGCAAATGAGGAACACTGAGGACCATAGTGAAATAGTTTAGTCAATTGGGCCCAATATGTTTCTTTCCAATTCCAGCATTCTATGGTTGGTTAGACCAAATTTCTATGACCAAGCTACAGTTTTGCACATACAGACGAAACCATTGCTTTTCCTCTGACCTACAGCACCTCCTCTGCTTTTTTGTCTTTGTCACCTGGGAATTTCCATGGTTTCCTATATTGAACGGGGCTCTAATTTTGTAACCTGGGAAAGGAAAGGGATATAGTTCTTATGAACAAACACAAGGTTACAGAGAAAAAGTTATAAGAATTTTATTTGCATAAAATACCTTATGATAAGCCTTCTTGAGAAAAAAGATGAAGGTTACTTTGGGGGTTGTTGTTCCATTCTCTGGACAGGCAGGAATAATATTTCTTAAAGAAAATAAGGCACAAAGTGTGTGGGTGAATGTCTAGAGCTTATACCTGAGAAAGTAAGCAAAAAAAAGGCATGTACTAGGTCTAGAAAAACTATCAGTTGAGAAGAATGTCTTTTAAAAATAATATAGGGATGTCTGGGTGGCTCAGTTGATTAAGCATCAGATTTCGGCTCAGGTCATGATCTCGTGGTCTGTGAGTTCCAGCCCCATGTAGGGCTCTGTGCTGACAACTCAGAGCCTGGAGCTTGTTCGGATTCTGTGTCTCCTTCTCTCTCTGCCTCTCCCCCACTAGTGCTCTCTCTCTCTCTCAAAATAATAAACGTTAAAGAAATTAAAAATAAATAAAAATCATTTAACAGATTTGCATGAGGGAGAAAGTTAAATGTGAATGAAGAATTTATTAAAAACAAACAAGTGATCATTTATAAGTATGGTATATTGATCCATTAAACATTCACTCCAAGTGTGGTCTTCAGAGCCACGTTTTTATATCTATTTCTTTCCTTTAACTCTTGGGTATTTCTGTTCCACAACCTAAAAAAATATACATGCTTGTTTACTATTCTGTTAATTTTTATGTGTGCAATGAAGATGCAATGTGAAGATGAAGATTTGTTCACTCACACTGGTCCCTATTTCCTCTTCCTGAATCCACTTTTTTTAAATGTTCATTTATTTATTTTGAGAGAAAAAGAAAGCACAAGTGAGGGAAGGGCAGAGAGAGAAGAAAAGAGAGAAAGTCCAAAGCAAGTTCCACACTGTCAGCACAGAGCCTGACCTGGACTCGAACCCACGAACCGTGAGATCATGACCTGAGCTGAAATCAAGAATTGGCTGCTTAACCAACTGAGCCACCCAGGCACTCCTTCCTAAATCTATTCTGAAAGCTTTATTATTGTTCAAGATTTTTTGTTGTTGGCTAACTTACCAAATTGTATACTTGTATCTCTAATTTACTTTTTTCTTTCTTTTTTTTTAGTGACAATATTATTTTGTTTGACTTATACACAATGTTCACCTTTGCAGACTATAATTCCTTTCAACCCCTTCCCAAACAACACTCTACTCTCTATCATTACGCGTTAGTTTTCATTGTCTTGAAATTTATGCTACCAGAGCAATATAGTATGTACTCATGCCTGGCCTTATTTATTTATTTATTCATAATTTTTTAAAGTTTATTTATTTATTTTTGGGAGAGGGAGAGAGAGCATGAACAGGGGAGAGGCAGAGAGAGGGAGAGAGAGAATCTCAAGCAGGATCCGTGCTGTCAGCACAGAGCCCAATGCTAGGCTTAATCCCACCAACCATGACATCATGACCTGAACTGAAAACAATCTCTTGAGTCACTCAGGTGTCCCTTTTATTTATCTTATTTTATTTTTATTTTTATTTTAGTTTATTTTAGAGAGCATGAGTTGGGGGAAGGGGCAGAGGGAGAGAGAAAGAATCTTGAGCAGGCTCCAAGCTCAGTGCAGAGCCCAATGTGGGGCTCTATATCATAACCCTGGGATCATGACCTGAGCTGAAATAAAGAGTCAGACAGTCAACCAGCTGAGGCACCCAGGCATCCCTGGACCCTTTTATTTAACAAAATTATTTTTAAATTCATTCACCTGTTAAGTGATGTAGTATTTCTTTCCTTTTTGTTGCTAAATAGTATTCCATATGGATACACTATATTTTGGTTATCTTTTCACCTATTCGTGGGTCCTTGGGTCATTTTAAGTGCTTGGCTACAGCAGTAATAAAATAATTGGTATTAGTCGGAATGCCAATGAATAGAATTTCTGAATTGTACGGTGGGGATGTGTTGGACTCAGAAAATTCCAATTCGTGAGATCATGACCTGAGCCTAAGTCAGATGCTTAACCGACTAAGCCACCCAGGCACACTGATCATTTGTATTTTAATATATGTTTTAGAGTCAGCTTGTCAAATTTATTTGAAAAAAAATCACACTGCAATTTTGAAAAGGATCATGTTGATGGGGCGCCTGGGTGGCGCAGTCAGTTAAGCGCCCGACTTCAGCCAGGTCACGATCTCGCGGTCTGTGAGTTCGAGCCCCGCGTCAGGCTCTGGGCTGATGACTCAGAGCCTGGAGCCTGTTTCCGATTCTGTGTCTCCCTCTCTCTCTGCCCCTCCCCCGTTCGTGCTCTGTCTCTCTCTGTCCCAAAAATAAATAAACGTTGAAAAAAAAAATTAAAAAAAAAAAAAGGATCGTGTTGAATCTATAGCTCAAAGAGAAATCGAGTCTTAATACTGAATTTTCCAATTCATAAACATAGCATAGTTCATTATTCATTTGCAACATTTGCCTCTATTTTGCATATTTTGCTAAATATGCTTGAGTAATTATGTGTTTGAATTTATTGTCAATTAAGTCATATTTAAAAAATGAGACCTAGTATGGTGCATAAAGTATGATATCATTTAAATGATTTTAAAGTATGAAAAACAATATTCATATATTTTAATTTATGATGAACGTGTGGTAAATTTATTTTAAAAACATACATGGAAGTGATAGACACCAATTCAGGACAGTGCTTAGTCTTGGAAAGAGAAGATAGGGGTACAATCAGAAAGAAGTATAAAAGAATTTTAGTTATATTTTAATCTCATTTTTCTTTAAAATCTCTGTGGTATGTATGACCAAATAAATACCTACCATTGTTTTCAACAGTGTTCTTGATGTTTAAAGATTTCATAATGAAAGTGAGAGAAAGAAGGGGGTGGAACATGAAAAGTGACACTAGTTCAGATTATGGGAGGGATGGTACTTCCTTGAACTGAAGTGACAGCTTTGGAACTGGAGACGTATTTAGGAGAAAGAATCAATAGCACATGTTGGAGAAAGGAGGTGGTTATCAATTGAATGATGTTATATTCAGTCTTTAAAGATGAATGCATTTGAATACCAGCAGCTCTGTTGGTGGCAACTAGAATCTTATTATATAAGCACTAAGGGTAAAAATGGCAACAAGATAATGGGACCTAATGCTCCAGGTTGATTCCATGTCTCTGCCCATTTAATTCCTGTGCCAACATGGCTAAATGTAGCTGGACAAAAGCACACAATTGTACTGAAAGGAATAATTTTAATATATATATATATATATATATATTATATTATATATATTAACTATGTTTAAATTATATAAATTAAATTATATAATATATATTAAATATATATATGTGTATACACACACACACACACACACATATGTACATATAAACTCTGAAAAACTTACCTAATGCAAGTCTTCTAAACAAACCCTTTACCCTAATTTCACTTTTATTTTAGTAAGACGAACAAATAAGCAAAAAGACAAATTGGAGTAATCTGGTCTGAACTCCATTAACAAAACCTTATTGTCTAACATAGTTATATTTCTGCCATATCTGCTTCTATTCAACCTCAGTAGGATATTACTACCTCTGCTTCTCAAGACGAATCCCCTTTATCAGTGCTTTTGATTTCCATTTTCTCTTCCATGATTTCTTTCTAAGAATTATTTTTTCTGACTCCTTTACTTTAATAGTTTTGTATTGATTTATTACATGCAACCTACAAATATTCTAAGCTTTACATTTTTTAAAATTTATGCCTCATCTAGATTTTCTCTTAAACTTCTTTTCTTCATGTGTAGACTTCTTCAGAATAGTCTTCAGTGTTATTTCCATTTCATCACCTCTTGTTATCCCGCGGACACTTTCACGTGGCTTTTTCTTTCCAACACTTCCTTAAACTTCTTTAATGATGGTACTCAATGACCTTCTAAATCCCATATCTAGTGGCAAGTGCCTTCTCATCTTTATCTTATTTTATACAGTCTTATGTGGCATCGTTGACATTTCTTGTTGGACTTTCACGATTCTTTTTTGTCCAACTTCTCTAGTTATTAGGCTATCGTTTCTCTAATAGCTTCGAAGATCCTTCCTCTCCTTCTGACCATTATTTAATTATTGGCTCATTGTTTTTTTACTCCATATATTCTTCTAGGGCATTTTAATATGATTATCTAAAACTTCTGTGCTGTTGACTCTAATGTCTAGACCTCAGAATTCTCTCTACGCTTCCAACTTATAAATATATGCTTTAGTTTATATTTAAAATGGTGTTTTGGACATTGCAATTGCACATCCAACAAGAACCTCAAAAGGAATTTACTCACACTGCATTAGTCATTTCTTCTCCAATCCCAGGTCCATAAATTCTTCTCCTTTGCTTTCTCTTACTTATAGTACACCACTATAGGCCTAATTGCCAAGATGAGAAATGAGGAATTGTTTGGGTCTTTCTCTCAATACTGGCAATTGTCAAGTCTTGCCCACCTTTGCCTCCTCAATGACAATTCCTCCTCTTTCTCCTGGCTGTGGTACTGTTGTAATACCTCATTCCCTGTTATCTCTGACCTGAATTCTGCAATAACGGTATTGCAGTAATAGAGTATATTGTGGTATAAGAGAAACTACTCTCTTAGTTTCCTATTCACAATAGAGTAAGTTGTCACATTATACAATGGCATTCACTCTTCTCAATATAATACCAATGTCCATTTTAACAGTTTCCACTTCTTGTCTCCAACTTCAACCTCTAGAAAAATGAAAAATGGCTAGTATTTCATGACTTGCTACATGTTGATACTGTTAAAAGATAAAGTAAGGCATGTTTAAAATGTTTAAAGTCTTATTTGAGCAAAGATTGATCCAGATTGGCCAGAATCAAGTGGGTGTGGCCAATGCTCCACCCTGAAGAAGTTAAGAAAAGACTTACAGAGAAGAGGTAGCAGCAAAGCAAGAAAGTCATTTGACTGCCTATAGCTTGAGAAGTTGCATTATTTGGGAAAGGCTAATTGTCTGTGGCTGTTGTCCTTAGGTTTTGATTTCTTAAAGTTGATACACTTATAAGCTTGGGCTTTGGCTTGCTTAGTAGGTTGCTAAAAGCACCTCAGTCTAATGGCCTCTTAATCAATGAACAATATATACTTCAAGGTCTGTGAAGATTTTCTCTCTCTCTTCTCTTTTCTCTGACATCTGCTGGTTTTCTCCTTTCTCTAACTTTTAACCTGAACAACTTTTACTCATCTTTGAGATTTTCACCTCTTAACGTCGTGACCCGTATCTTTCTTCTCCCGCAAACTGGATTAGCATTTCTCCTCTACTGACTTGTTGCATTCCGTGACTATTTTTTATCACAGTACTTATCCCATTGCCTTTATTTACTATCTTTACATATGCCTTCCAAATTAATCTCTCTAAGAGTAGAGATAAACCTTCATTCATCTCTTTATCCCAATTGCCTAACATAAGGACTATAAAGTAAAAATGAAGGATGTCTTTTGTGATAGACGGAATTTTAATTTGCTCTTCAATTTTCGCACCCCCTGGTGTATACACCTTTTATAATCCTTTCCCATTGAGTCTGGATGGGACCATGAATATGATGGATTATCACCCCCATGATTAGGTCCCAAATCAGTTGTGTTTTAATTAATCAAAAAGGAGATTATCCTGGATGAGACTTACCTAATTATGTGAACACGTATAAGGAACTGGGCTTTCCTAAAGTCAGAGAAATTTCCTTGCTGTCATTGAAAAAGGAAACCCCATGAATTCTACAGATTCAAGGAAATTAATTCCACGAATAATCTTGTGAGCATGGAAGAGTGAGTACACAGAAGAGAACTCAGCCCAAGACAACACTTTAACTACCATCTCGTGAGATCTGGGGCAAAGGACCCAGCCAACTGTGTTATACTTCTCACCCACAGAAACTCTGAGATAATAAATTTGTATTGTTTTAGTGTGTTAAGTTGTAGCAATTTATTGCACAGCAATTTTTTATTTTTATTTTTTTAATTGTTTTAAGTTTGTTTATTTTGAGAGAGAGAGAGAGAGAGAGAACACAAGCAGGAGAGGGGCAGAGAGAATCTCAAGCAAGCTGTGCACTTTGAGCATGGAGCCCAATGCAGGGGCTCAAACTCATGAACCCTGAGATCTAAGCCTCAATCGAGAGTTGGACACTTACCCGACTGAGCCACCCAGGCGCCCTGAAACTAATATACTTTTTTAAAAGCTACCCTGCTGAAAGAGCTATAGTTTGTTGAGTTGGTCAAAAGAATTGTAGTCACAGGAGAAGGCTCTCCCTTTCTAGGATTTCTTGTGGTGGCCATGGCAATGATGGCAGTTGCAGGAAAACTAATGGTGAATAGCTAACAACAGTAGAATCCTAAGTGGAGTCATGATTGATTTCCTTCCAGCGATGACTGAGTCAAGGAAAGCCATAGAAAACCGAGATAGCAAGTAAGGAGTAAGAAAATGAAAAAGGGACAGAGTTTGGAAACAGGGAGCATCTTTAACAGTAAGGTAAAGAGGCCTAAAGCAAACCCCTTTCCTACTTAAGTTCTGATTAGGCCAAGGACAGTTTGAATCCGGGAAGAAGTTATGGCACTAAATGATATTTTTACTCTAAATGATAACGAGTAAGGTTTAAAGGACTGAGGTATGAAAAAAGTGCTTTACAACACAGGTTAAGAAGTAAGAAAAGGTCTGGCGTCTGGGGTGTAACTAGTGACCAGGTTGCTATGCTGGAGTCTTTGGAAGTTGATAGGAACTTGTTAAATTTGATTCAACTTATGAAATTTTGTTGCAAAGATACACAGGATAGTAGGCTCAGAAAATAGAATCATTTGCATACTTGCAGCCAAGTTTTAGGAGGATCTGATAGGTTTTCAAGAAAAAACAATTCTGCTTACTGTTATCCTGACTCAGCTTTGTTATTCTATTCTAATTCTTTCTTTCTTTCTTTCTTTCTTTCTTTCTTTCTTTCTCTCTCTCTCTCTCTTTCTTTTCTTTCTTTCTTTCTTTCTTTCTTTCTTTCTTTCTTTCTTTCTTTCT
>NW_024412388.1:66929462-66938331 GCF_014898765.1 Herpailurus yagouaroundi
TCTTTCTTTCTTTCTTTCTTTCTTTCTTTCTTTCTTTCTTTCTTTCTATTAAAGTTTATTTATTTATTTTGAAGGGGAGGGACAGAGAGAGGGAGAGAGAAAATCCCAAGCAGGCTCCACACTGTCAGTGCAGAGCCCAATGTGGGGTTTGAACCCACGAACCGTAAGATCATGACCCGAGCCGAAATCAAGAGTCGGATACTTAACTGACTTAGCTACCCTGGCACCGTGTCTAATTATATTTTCTTACTCTCTTTGCTTTTAGTATTTCCTTCCTCATTGAAGTGGAATCTCCAAAATGCTATGTTCCTCAAACGAATCTTCTAAACTGGGTAAATCATGATAATCCTATTCCCTTTGCTAGTGATTTGGTTTTGAAGGATATGGGAGAGTAAATATCCTGGAGGGAATCTGGAAAGGTTTCCTTGCACTAAAGACAGTACAGCCAGAGAAGAAATGGTATCTCTACTTTGTTTTCGGGTATTGCTGGCTCTGGAGGTTGCTTATTAAACCACTGTAGGCATTTTGCTTCCATCTGAGAGCAAAGCCATGAACAGTGTGTGTTTCCCTGGGAAGTGAAGCTGGAGCCTTCAAATATTTCCTCTAGACCACACCTGCTTCTGGAATTTTTATTTGAGAAAATGTGGTTCTCTCATTATTCAATCAGTTTGGGATAGAGTATTTTATTAGCTGCAGTCAGAAAACATCCAAAGTGACAACAGTCCAAATGGTTTTTGGCCTCTAAGGCACTTAGCTGTCTTTGTATTTCTGTGTGTCTCATAATTAAAAGCCCTGAGAGAGAAGATATGGTTTATTTACTAGTCACAGTGTGGTACAGAGCAGCTCTCATAGGCAAATTTTGGTACTTGGCAGGATTCATCATAAACCAGTGCCTCTATAGCCATTTTGACATGAGAATTCGATCCCTACAATAGTCAGGAATAGCCACACATACAGATTCTCATTCCGATTCACAGTAGCTTCCTTCAGGGACAGGCATACAACTGCATTGCACAGAGATGGGCATTGGGAATGATGGGCTGTTTGAGATGCATGGCCTGGCCAGGAAAGATGTTTCATAGGACAATGCAAGAAATCTGAAGATTAACTTCTCATTTAGTTGGTTTCTCTAAGTTTGCTTCAAATAAGAAATCTCCAAGTGAGGCAATGAAAAAATGATCTTACTCCACTGAGGTCGTTAAAATAGCCATTAATGAAAAAGAGAAATCTCTTTAAAGTTTGTTTTGCCTCTGAACATAGCAATACCCCCTTAGACCAGCTATTGTGTTAAAATCTATAGCAGCAGAATAGAAACATGGAAATGAAATGACCCATGATGCTCATGTGTTTATTTAAATTAAAAGGGGAAAACTGCTGACTAATGTAAAATCAAATACCAGGCCTCTATTATTATTTTCCCTCAGATTTTTCAAGATAGCTAAATTGCTGAGCAAATTTCATCAAATATATATTTATGCACACTTTATATATTATCTTCAAAACAAAAAGCCACTTAAATCTTTATTTTTTTTTCTCTAGAAGCCAGGACTTTTAAAATTATAAGAACAGAATAATACACAATCCATTTTATGGATTAGGAAAGAAACCTTAGAATAACTTCATCATCTGTGCATCAGAATAAAACATTTCAAACAGCAACATCTTTCTTTTTCTTTTCCTGTTTTTTTATTTGTTTGTTTTTTTAGAGTGACTATACATGACAGAACACCGAGTTTGTGAATGCAAATAAATTTCCAGTTGGCTGATGAATAAAATCACTACAGAGTTGATCTGATAAATGATTATTCAAAACCTAAGAGATATTTCATATAATGATAGAGCTCTGGTAAATAAGTGCATGTTAAAAAAGAATAGGTGTTTTCTACAGGAAAGTCACTCTGTTAATATGTTGTTTCCATTCTTCTCTGACACAATAAGTGACCACCTGAATACTAAACAGTATCAATTTGGTATGATGGTTTCTGACAGTTGTATTTGAAAGAAACCTTATGTAAACACATGCATGTTAGTGGGAGATGAGAAAAAAAATGATGCTCACGGCAATCTGATGGCATTCTCTAATATATAATGCTGTTTGTGTCTCTTCTTTGATTATCTTTATGTCACAATTATTAGCAGCCATTAGTGCCCTCAGGATAAAGCAAAGTAAAGCAAAACAAAAGAAAACAAAACAAAGACCTGTCAATCTGCAACTGACAGATAGGTCTTTGAGGTTGTAGATGGATTTATTGGCTCTCTGTTTCGAATGCTGTCCAAAAAAAAAAAAAAAAAAAAAAAAAAATCCTGAACAGTTTCCTGCCTGAAAGAGGCTGAGGACTGAGCACCTGGAGGCCTTTAATAATGATGATGGTAGGAAAGCACCATACTTTTGAAGTTAATTTTCAATGTGAGTTTATTGAATACTCTGGCTCAGAAAGAAATTCCTCTGGTGAGAGAGAGGAACATACAACATTTCCTGAAGAGCTTACAAATGTTTTGTTAGAATCTGTTCGTCGAGGGTATCAATCACCCTAAGAAATAAAGCCTCATTTGAGCTCCATTGAACAATATGACATAAGTATTGTTTCTCATTTTTTGTTTCAATATTCATACTCTTTTCTATAGTTTGAAGGACTGAAAAATAGTGGGTTTTTTTTTTTTTTTTTTTTTTTTTGGACTTTTTTTTTTTTTTTGTGGTAGGGTATGATCCAGTCCTCTCCTATTTCAAAAATTATTTGGCTTTATGATTTTACTAAATGCAAATAAAATGTGTCATTCACAACCTCTAACTGCAACAAACACTTGTTTATACCCACACATGAGTAGTATACTGTGGTTCAGGACTGGAACTATCATTCTCTGTTTATTAGTTTTTTCCAATAACATTGAACTTGTATGTGCCAAGCAGAGTGCTAGGAGCCAGTGATTCAAAAGTGATAAACATGAACTTGATCCCTTTATATATACCTTTTTTGTGCTTAAAATATTTTGAGAGGGACCAACAAATAAGAACTAACCAGGCAAGTATGACAGTGTACTAAGTATTTCTAGTTGAATTAACTGGGAAATATTTTTCAAAGCACTTGAGCTCCCAGAAACCCAACTGCGTCATCCATAATGTGGAATAATAACTTATTACCTGGGTGAAAACAATAAGAGTGTGCAGAAGCTTTTAGTCTGGACTCTTAAAACTGTAATATCTATGAGTCAACAAAATCATAATTTCTTGGAAGTTGCTTAAAATATGAAACGTACTTTAACCAAAGCTTCACCTGCTGAAAACAATTATGGGAGCAATCAAAGTCCCAGATTCTAACCTTGTTATCCCTTTAAGGTTTCTCCAGAAAAGGGTCTGTTTGGCATCTAGAGAGTCACAGCAAGGATGTGGTGGACTCCATGATTACCTTGGTACCAGCTGCTAACTGAAGCTGAAGTTTTCTCTTTTACGGGTAGGCAATTGGTATGCAGAAAAACAACAAAAGTTCTTGTAAGTTTCCAGGTATTTATATTCTTCTGAACAGATTCCATAAAGCCAGGTTAAAAAAAAAAAAAAAACTTATGAGGAAACAAATTAATAGAGTTCTCTGGGTCATGAATATCTTATGAAACTTCCAAAGTTGCATCTGGAAAGAAAGAAGACTGACATAAAAGAATTTAATACACTTTCACAGAAGGTACTAGTAACTGACATTGGTAGATTTAACATTGTGGCACATGTCAAACTTTGTTTCAGAGTTTGCAGAATATGGTACAAGTTCTACGCATTTGCCAGGTTTTCAGATAAAAGATAATACATGTACGACAACTGCCAGTATGTTACATCCTCTTCGTCTCTTAAATCTTCTAATTTACATTTTCTTCCTATATTTAATTTAAACAATATTCTGAGAACATGATTTAAAAATCTGCTGCCATATAGGATGGAACATCATGTATCTGAAATAATTGACACGAGTCGCACTGTTACTGAGAAGAACGCTGACTAGTCAAAGTCAACTTTGAAATTAATTTTAAAAATATATTCAGTTTCTTACAAAGGAATAAGATAATGAAATCAGTAATGTGGTGTTATTATCGCCATCATTATTATAGAAATAAAGAAATTGAAGTAGATGGCAACTTAGGTCGTTTCTAGTGATAATAGCTTTTGGGAGTTCTAACTTTCTCATAATACTATAAATTAAATAAAATAATCTGTGCAGTGATTTGAAAATTATAGTGTTTTGTTTAAGTGTGCAGTTCAGGCCATCTGATGGTCAGTTCTTTCTTAGTTGATTGGTTACATAAAACAAATGCTCGATTTAATGTTTTAAAACAACTTTATGCCTTTCTCAATTGCGTCTGTTAGTGTACTCACTTATTTTTAAGATATCGCTAGAGAACTACTATAGCACTATCTTGGGGGTCGGAGCTGAGAGGGTTTGGTTAGAATGTGAAGGAACTAAGCCCTCACCGTCCCTTAGTGTTTTCTGGTAGACAAACCTAACTATTACAGAATGGTTTGAGAATTATTTTACCTATCACAGAAGATTCGTTGGAACATGTGCCTGGCCATACGTTTAATTTTACATGGCTCTTTGGAATTTCATAGAAGAGAATTCTGATCATGTCTGTTGTTGCAGTTTTAGTAAGTATAAACTTATGAGAGGGAATGGACATCGTTAGCAGAAATGAATCTGGGTGGAGAAACAATGGGTCTTTGTTGTTTTTTCTTTAATTTTTTTTTAACGTTTATTTATTTTTGAGACAGAGAGAGACAGAGCATGAACGGGGGAGGGTCAGAGAGAGAGGGAGACACAGAATCCAAAGCAGGCTCCAGGCTCTGAGCTGTCAGCACAGAGCCCGACACGGGGCTCGAATCCACGGACCGCGAGATCATGACCTGAGCCGAAGTCGGCCGCTCAACCGACTGAGCCACCCAGATGCCCCACAATGGGTCTTTTGAAAAAAAATATCAGTTGGGGGAGACACCCGGCAGAGTCGAATAAGCTAGCAGCAGATCTGCTTGGGTGAAGGAGTGATGTTTCTAGGCACAGCATCTCTGGGAAGGAAAGGCTAGAATAAAGGAAGAGCCGAGTGCTCTGCAGAGAGAATTCCTTATGAAAACAGAAAAAAACAAAACTGGTGATCCAATAGGATGGCAGTTTCTGACTGATGGGGAAAAGAAAGGAACATAAAAGGATGGCAGTTCAGAGTAGGGAGAATATTGGTCCATGGCTATTTTGGAGTTATATTTGGGCATCTAGTCATACCACTCAGAGGATCATTGACTAAACAAGCCACCAGTAACTTTCCTTCAGACGTACATAAGCTGGAAAGATAAAAAATCGTCATTCCTTTTGTCAGACATCTGTTTATATGTTATACCGTGTACTCTGTCAGTTCATTTAATCAATATGTGCCTATGTTACACTAGGCACTGTTCAAGGCATTGGAATTAGTGCAAAGACTAAGATATACCAGGTTTTATTCTTGTGATGTTTACCATCCAGTAAAGTGAAAATTAAAAAGAAAAAAGCAAATTATGATAATTTCTGATGGCATATGTGTTATGGGGCAATGTTAGTATAATGTGGTAGAATGACTGAGGCATCTCTGATTAGAAGTGTCAAAAGTTCCACTGAATATAGAGCTGCAGAATGAAAAGGGAGATCAGATTAAGTTCATCCAAAAAAGAAAGAAGAATCCAACTGTATCAGATTCTGCTGAGCATTTCCATGAGAGAAAGACAAAGTGTCATCAGATTTAGTAAAATAGAGGTTATGGCGAACTTTGACAAAATATGATTGAAATTGAAATACGGTAAATGTAGAGGGGAAACAGTTTATAGCAAATGCGTGGGGAGCCTGGGTGGCTCAGTCGGATCATGATCTTGTGGTCTGTGGGTTCCAGCCCCATGTGGGGTTCTGTGTTGACAGCTCAGCCTAGAGCCTGCTTCAGATTCTGTCTCCCTCTCTCTCTGCCCCTCCCCACTCGCACTCTGTCTCTCTCTGTCTCTCAAATATAAATAAATGTTAAAAAAATTTTTTTTAAAAAGAAACAAAATGCTTAGTGTTGTTATGACAGAAATTGGGGATAGGGTAACAGATGGAGAGAAATTGTGGGCCAAGAAGTAACTTTTTTAATGTTGGGAGATTAGAGTTTAATGATAGGCATTATTGGAGTAGTAATGATACAGATACTAGCCATGATGAAATAATCATAGTGCTGGTTTATCATCTGCCAGGTGATTTTCTAAAGGATTTACCTGAGTTATCTAAATTTATCCTCACAAAATCCCTTCAAAGAAGGTTCTACAACAAGCTCAGCTTTACAGAGAAGAAAATTGAGAAACAAAGATAAATGACTTTGCAAGGTTATTCACAAAGTAAATACAGAGTCATAATTTGAGCCGAAAATATTTGACTCTAGAACATTTGTAGAACTTTATCAAATGCCTTATCTTTGTCAATTTGTCATAATTTATGTTTTTATTTTTGTGTAGTCAGTTGACAGTGTGGACCAGGTTAATTGATTCATAGTGTTAAACTAATATTATTATTCCAAATGCCTTAAATTATGTGAAACCAAATTATCTTTTTACATATGGCTTAGCCAGATTGCTAATATTTTATTTGGGGGTTTTGCAACTTTTTCCATGAACATAATTTTTCCTTCTCGTTCTAACTCTGTCTTATTTTGCTATAATGTCTATGCTAATCTCATAATTTAAATTGGAGAGTGTTTTTATTTCTCTGTTAGCTAAAAAACAAACAAGCAAACAAAAATGTAGAATTTGAATTACATCTTCCTTCTGTATTTGGTAGACCTCATCAGAAAGATATTAGGATGGGTAGTTTTCGTTTTGGAAAGTTTTTAAGTTACTGATTTACTTTGCTGGTTATGAGGCCAATCACATATTTTAATTCTTCTTAATCTATTTTGGAACTATTGGTCCTTAGGAAATATTACTGCCTCCACTTTATACCTAAAGAAAGTAGGCTTAGAGAGCTCATCACTTCCCTGTGGGGACTCTGGTGGCAATCTGGGAAGGTAGAAGTTGAACCCAAGCAGCTGATTCCAAAATCCAAACTTTTTCAGCTTCCGTACTGCACTGCCCATTAAGTTTTACATTGCGAGAAATGTGTCCATTTCATGTAAGTTTTCAGGTTTTTACAAAGGTGTTTATGTTTCATTTTCAAACACTAATGACCTATAATTATAACTTTATTTATGTTACTACTTTTGCATGTGTACCTCCTTTCTTTTCTTTTTACTCACCTAACTAGACATTTATCATTTTTTTCAGCTCATCCAGTGAACCGACCTCTGGCTGTGCGCTACTTTATCATTTATTGTCTTTTATTTTGTTCATCTCTGCTGCATCCTTTTATTTATCCCATCTTCTCATTTATATTTTACTGTTTTTCCTAATTTAAGTTACCAGTTTAGATCATTCATATTGACTATACCTTCTAGAATCATCAATATTTCACATAAAAAATTATCATTTAATTTAGTTCCATTTCTTTTTCATTTCCCTTTTGATTTCCTCTTTGGTCAATGAGTTATTTAGAATTAAAATACAAATATTTACTATTTTGTTATTTTTATTATAGCTACTTATTGTATGCTTGTTGTATGCTGTTCTTAGTTTATATTCTTAATAATTACGTATTTAAACATATAATGTCACCAAAGGGCAATTCAGGAGACAGAAAGCATATGCTATTTCAATAAGAAAACTTCAAAATAAAGAATTATTTACTTAGTACAAAATTATTAGCTACCAAAGGAATAAAAGAAGACTTAAAAGTGTCCCTTCATGCCAGCCAATATGACTGCTTCTCCTAAATGACACTTTCTCAACGAATAGCAGCATTATTTACCCTGTGGACCAAGTTAGGAGCATCTAGTCTTTCTTCTAAATCACCTTCTTCATCTCATCCAAGTCACCATGTAGTGGAGAGTCTAGGACCATCCAATCAATTTGTGCACTGGCACCTGGGGAATATTTTAGAAATGCAAATTCAGTAAGTTTTCTCAACTCTTTATAATATTTCCATGCCTCTTTCTTCCCTTGGGGATAAAAATCTTTAATCTGATTTCTAAGAAATCTTTATTCTTCTGCCCATGCTGATTTACCATCCATTTCCTGCTTTTTCTAAATGAACTGCTTGTAGTCTGCTAATGCATGATGGGCTTAGGCATGCATTTTTTCTCTACATTCTATCTTGTATAAGATTTTTAAATATATTGGTTCTTTGCACTTGGAACACTCAACTTGGAGCTGTTCTACTCTTTCCCCCTACCTCTAAGATAAATTTATATCTGAGTTCTAAAATTCATAGTAGCTATTACATCAATTCAGAAATCTTTCTTCTCCTCCTTCTGGGATGGAGATTAAATGTTCTCCTTTGACATCCTCATCATATCTATATTATAGAATTTATATACTGCACTCTGTTATTATCTCCAATTTACGAGAATAAAACTAAGAATCAGATAAGTTAAGCTGTTTAGTCAAGACCACCTAAAAAGATATAAATTAAATTGTACTGTTTAGTTTTCTGGCCTTCTTATTATGCTAATGTCTAAGGGACAGAGAAAAACCCAAATCATAGCATACATAAAGTGACCTAGTTCTAAAGGAAATTTTTAGATAGGAATTTCAAATGTTTTATTTTTTTTTTAATTTTTTTTTTCAACGTTTATTTATTTTTGGGACAGAGAGAGACAGAGCATGAACGGGGGAGGGGCAGAGAGAGAGGGAGACACAGAATCGGAAACAGGCTCCAGGCTCTGAGCCATCAGCCCAGAGCCCGACGCGGGGCTCGAACTCACGGACCGCGAGATGGTGACCTGGCTGAAGTCGGACGCTTAACCGACT
>NW_024412388.1:66938731-66970763 GCF_014898765.1 Herpailurus yagouaroundi
TTTTTTTTTTCAAATGTTTTAAAAAGAAAGATAGCACTGTTTTGAAAAAAAAATATGAAACTGTAGTCAGAAACTTAACATGGAACATCCACTCCTCTCCCCGGCTTCCTGGGTGTAGCAGTTTGGAAAACATTGCCTTATTTGTTTTTCTTGTAGTATCAGAAACAATACAAACCTGCATGCCTAACAAATCATCTGTGAGATAATGGCAAGGGGGTAGAAAGCTTAAGAAAAACAGGAAACAATCCCCATGGTACTTTAAATATTAATCAAAACAAGTTTTCCTTCGGAAGATTTACGGTGAAGCTAAGATCAACAGAATGAGTCATATCCAGTCCAGAATGCGCCGGGGGGAGGGGAGGGGAAAATGTCAGTTTACGATTCATTCTACTATTGGGAGGAAAGTTCTACAATTATAACGAGTATAAATTACAGAAAGCACAACCGAATCTTATAACATATGTTTGTACAAATTATTCACAAGTTCCACGACTTCGTTATTCAATCATATTTATTTCAGTGTTTTGGGATTATTTGCCCATGTGCCTGAAGCCAGTAAAAACAGGTGACAGAGAAGTTACAAGGAGTTCTGATTTTGAAATCACATTATTCTCTCCACCCCCCTTTTCAGGGAAGCTTTTATCTTGTAAGGTTTAAGAGGTTAAAATTTATAGTGAAGTGGATATAGCTTTAAAGCACAACTCTGTTATTTACCAACTGGTGACCTTTGGCAATTTGCTTAATTTCACTAAGGTTAAATTTCTTCGCTTCTGTAAATGTAAACAGCAATATCTACACCATATAATTGCTGCGAAGATGAATAAAACTAAATATCAATTACAAAGTGACAAAGAAGTGACACAAAACTCAAAATGGCTATGGAAAAGGAAATGTATTTATTGTTTTTCATAACTCTTAAGTGTAGCAATAATTCTGTTTCATAGAAAGCTTAATCCAGGTTCAAGTAATATTACTAGGTTTCAAGGTTCTGGTTATTTTCTCTATATATCTTAGCACATTCCTTCATGCAAGCACATTCACAGCCTTTTCCTCCTTTTGTCATATAAAATGTTCTTGACGATTTTCATATCCCTTTCTATTTAATTTAGCCAGTAGAAAATTCAGTATAAAAGATAGATCTTGGTTTTAGATATATTTACCAAAAGTCTTAAGATTCACTTTTTAAATGTAATTTTTTAAAGTTTATTTATTTGTGAAAGAGAGGGGTGGCAGAGAAAGAGAGAGAGAGAGAGAGAGAGAGAGAGAGAGAGAGAGAGAGAGAACCCTAAGCAGGCTCCACACTGTCAATATTGAGCCAGGTGTGAAGCTCAAACTCACGAACCAAGATATCATGACCTGAGCTGAAACCAGGAGTCTGACGTTTAACAGACTGAGCCACCCAGGACCGCCCCCCCGCCATAAGATTCACTTTAATTAACTTTAATTATATGGTTATATGCTGTCCTTAGAACCATTTACCATCACTAATGGAATACAGTGACCTGATTAAGTTGGGCCTGACTCACATTCTCCATCCTAGAGCAAATGATTGACAGGTCTCCTTTCTGGATGTCATGAGCTGAGAGGGAGGGATGAATCTCTGGATAAAAATTAGAAAGACTGAAGAACTGTTCCAGAACGAGGGTGAATGGGTTCCTGAGAGTGGCTGGTGAATAACCAAAATTCCTCTCTCTGCTAAAGATGTGTTAATCAGAAGTAATTTTAGGGGTGACTGGGTGGCTCAGTCTGTGGAAAGTCCGACTTCAGCTCAGGTCATGATTTCACGGTTTGTGCGTTCCAGCCCGCCATTGGGCTCTGTGCTGACAGCTTGGAGCCTGGAGCCTGTTTCGGATTCTGTGTCTTCCTTGAGTGGATTCATGTGTCTTCCGTGAGTGGGAGCCCCTCTTCCACTCATGCTTGCTCTCTCTCTCTCTCTCTCTCTCTCTCAAAAACAAACGTTAAATTTTTTTAAATAAATAAATAAAAATTAAAAGAAAAAAAATTAAAAAGAAAAAGAAATACTTTTAAATCTTCTGGTTTATGACCCAATAGGTACGGTGAGTCTGTGTTTCCAGTCACATGATGCAGTGAGTGCGCAGGCTCAAATAAGACCGTTGTGTGAATAATTTGGCATGAGTGTGCCTGGTACTGGCTAACTAATAGAACTGTTTGGAGATTTAACAACAAATCAAGTTGGTAGTTTTTTTTTTTTTAATTTTGCTTTTCCTTTTCAATTTTTTATTTAAATTCTAGTTAGTTAACATACAGTGCAACATTGGTTTCAGGAGAGTTGGTCGTTTTTAAGTACAATAGTGCCATAATGGAATTTCAGTTACACTAGTTATTTACAATGGCACAGATCCACCCATAATGAAGAAGAATTAACTGACATCTAAACAAATTTAAGGCACTTATGTGGATAACATACTTCCTGAGGCTATCTGTGTTTCTTGCTTGGGTAGTAGGAAAGACTGGGAAACATTCTCTGGACTTACAAATAATTTGGGAGGTTGGATTGTGTTTTGGGACCATCTGGGGAAGTATAATTTTTCCTATTTTGACCAAAATTTGAGTTCTATGGAAGAAAATATAGCATGATTCAAATTCAATATACCTTTCTTGCCAAAAAGGTAAATGGCAAGAAAAGGTTCTCACTTGTTATTTTCATAAAATAGTTATGAAATAGTTAAGGACATAGAAATATGTCCTTAGATTCTCAGACATGGACATCAAACCATCATTGGGTAAGCCATTTGGTTGTGTGTCCAAGAAACACTTGACAATTTTAACCATCAGGCACTGCACTGAACTTTCTGGTTCCTCTCAGAGAGGGTTGAGAACATGATCCTACTCAGGTATTCCTTTGTGGCTTAAAGGACAAATGATAGCTAAAAGTTGTTCGTGTTCAAAAGACTTGAACTATCACTGAGTCCTGCTCCAGATGGAAAACAGCATGGAAGCTTTAAGGCATTTTCAGAAATGTAAATGCTTCTTCAGTGTCTGTTTTGACTTGACAACTACTTCAACATGGAGTTTTGACTTTGGAAATTTAGATCTACCACTATTTACCATAAGTTGACAGAAGCTCTATGCTGTCTACATAAAGATTTCACTTTCCTAGGTCACTGAGGCACAGTTTAGAGAAATTATTTCTTTTGGTATGATGGAGGGTACTCTGGAGGACTAGAAGCAGGAAATTACTCACATGGTTGAACATTGTGTGCTAAGGGAGTAATATGCTCATTTCAGTCCCCTCCAGGATCAGCCCAAGTGTAAGAGGATATCTCATAGATTTATCGGTTAGTGTTAGCAAAGGGCACTGAGGAAACTGCTAAAATTAAATTAGAATTTTCTAATTCAGCCTGGCCAATTAAAACCGATTATCATATTACCTTGCAGTTTCATAAAGGTTTGTTTCTAAATATATTAAACTGTCCTTTGAGTATTAATTAAAGAACACTCACAACTCATTTAAGAGATTTTATCTTTTTATGCTAGGGCTATATATAGAATATATATTTATTTTCATGAAGAAACTTTAAGCAAAAAGAACCATAGCAGTTTGTGCACTGGTCATTGGTGAGTCAGAGGCCAAGGAAGAAACAGGGCTCTTGACTGCTGTTTTGTTCTGTGCTGGTGATTACAGTCTAAACTGCTTCCTTATATCCTGCTCTTGTTTTCTGACATTGAAAAGAAAAAAAAAAAAGTCAACAAACACATACTTAAAATCTGAGCCATTAAAATCACTCCTTTTTAAAAGTATTACATGTATTCTTGTTTTATCTTAATCATTAAGCGTGACTACTTTTAAATCAATCTTTCAGAATGTGATGGGAGATTGATCACATTGAGGTCAAGTGCATCGATGAGGGTTTAGAACAAAGACCTTCTGCCTTGAGCACACCTCCCCTAGTCCTCCCCCCCCCCGAATCCCGCCCCCAGAAGCCCACACTGAGAGGCAGAGACTACAGCCATTCCCCCCCTCCCCCGTGACTCTTACCCCAGCCGCTGAGTAGTAAGAAAAGCACTTAAGAAAGATGAAAAGTGATTCTGACATTTTGCCCAGATGTTGATTAACAGCTAGAGACAGTACAAATAAAAATGTTTAATCACAGTTTTAAAGGAGCGATATAAATACAACACCATCTGACCTTTGGAGAAAAGGGAAAAAAAATGACCTTTGCAGTGTGCAGTTTTTACCTTTATCACAAAAGCCACACCTATTTAATGTGTTGTGTGCTGGCTCTAGTCTAGAATAACTTTCTTCTTGCTTGTGTCTGTAAAAAATATTAGAGTTTAACTTTTGTGACAACCCATTTTAGGCACAAGGATGTGCCAAGTAACTCAAATCAAATATTTTTATATTGTCTATTGTACATCAAATGTACCGCAAAAAGTTCAACTTTTCTTCAGAAATTCCATTGTATGTTATTTGTCCAATATGAAAAAAAAAATACTTAAACAATTCTGTATGTATATTGACCTCTAAGAGAGCCTGCTGTGGCAAACTTTATAATGCAGTGGTTTGAAAAGTACAATTAATTTTTTCTTAAGAACTAACAAACAAAACAAACCCTTTCACAGATCCTGAACTACCCCACCCACCATTCTTTATAGCTACAGTTAATGACTTCCCCAATTCTCTTCATGTCCTGCTCTCCTCCCATAACCTCGTTAATGAAAAATAGAAGTGATATTTTATTGTTTTATATCTATGTATTTCAAGATGCAGTCTTGTCAAAATGCACATTAAAAACTCTTTATTTGCCTCAGTTGAGTTGTTTGAATTGTGTATACAACCATTTGTAATGACCCGGCTCTCTACATGTGCATTAACTTGAAAAGAACCCTTCCCTCATCCCCAGTTGCTGGACACAGTTTTTCATGACAATTTTTTTTTCAAGAAATAGATCCAAGAGTTAGAAGAGTGAAGTATGATGCATATATTCTCCCTGAGTCAATACTCCCCAAAATGAATCTCACAAAAAACTCCTTGAAAGTAATATATAACTCTAAATGTCAGCAAGCCTTATTATCTTTCCTAAGGTCTTGGTCATTGGGGGTACCAAACAGTGGTCTAGTTGAATTGCTTCATCAAATTGCTTAATCTTAGAAGAAGGGACTCTTTCAAAAATACCACTTTATGAACATAATTCCATTACAACCAAAAAGACACACAGAATAAGCAATTCGGTTAAAACAAACTTAATGATCACATGCTGCTCTTCCTCAAAGCTGGCTCATCTAGTAAAATAAAGTGTTATTTTATTCAAGCCCCCACCCCTTTTTCTTAAAGGTTTATTTATTTGGGGGAGAAAGACCGCAAGTGGGAGAGGGGCAGAGAGAAGGGTATGGAGGATCTCAGGTGGCCTCTGCGCTGACAGAGGCAAGCCCTAAGTGAGGCTGGAAGTCAGGAACTGTGAGATCGTGACCTGAGCCCAAACCAGATGCTAACTGACTGAGCCATCCAGGTGCCCCTTCAAGCCTTATTTTAACTCTTGGCCCCAACTAGAAATGGAACCCAGAATGGGCTTTTAGAAATCTCTGAACATGAAAAGGTTAGGAATGCCCATAGACTTTACATGGGAAGCTCATTTGTTCGGCCAGGTAGTCGTCCTTCACATTCCTTAACACTCCTGTTTCCTTATCCCCTCCCTTCATTCTCATCTGAGTCAATGCACAGTGATGGGCTTGGAGACACAATTATCTGTCACTAGCTTAAAGCTATTTATGCTTAGTAGGATTTGCAATATCCTTCTTCATAAAGGAGCCACCACCATTGTTGCTGTGTGTGTATTTAATGTGCATCATTACAAATGGACCATCTGTGCTATTAGGCTAAGTAAGTAGACAGGTCTTGTGGCTACTAAAGTATCTATTGCAACCCTGAAGGTGAAGGAAGAGGGGGTGAGAAAACTTAGTTGTTATCGTATAACAGCGATATTTGAGGAAATAGGTATTGATGGGGAAAGGAAATAGAAGAAGATGAGTATTACGATTATGGTTTAAAGAGAAGCATTTATTTCATGTACTTCACACTGAATATTGATTCGGGATAGTGTTTTTATCACACCCAATATCACTTGTCCCAAATCCTTTAATCCAGAATTCTTGCTCATTTGGCTATCTGTACACTTTCTGTTTCTCTTACAACGGACTGCCCTTCTCCTTTCTCTGTCACTCCACAGCAAATGCTTATCCGAGAACAAAAGGGACTAATGATGGGTGTCATTGTAGAACAAGTGATATGAAAGCATTTCTAGCAAGATAGAGGGAGCAAGAGCTTCAAGATTGGGAAGACAGATTTTCCTTGGAACTTATAGTACATGAAACCGGAGAGAGAACGCTAGGATTGACGGGTTCGTGGACCCTCAGCCCCAGATGGCTCTGGTTTACCCTGAGCAGAAGCAGTATGCTGCTGAGAGGGAGCCTGTTCATTTTCCACTTGAATGGAATCTGAAAGCACAAAAATCTCACAAGAAACTTGAGTCTCACAAGGTTTCAAACCAAATTTTGCAGATTCAGGAGTGAAGTCAACTGAACTTGATAAAATTGTGTGCTTTGGTTTTTTTCCCCATCTCTCCAAATGAACCATCTGTGCTATTATATCAAGTACAGGGAGAGAATCATGTCTTACTCAACCTCTCCCAGATCCCTAGTTAGCAATAACCATCAGCAAAGCCATTCACATGCATTCTGTCGAGGGTGGGGAATGACATTTACCTCCTTTTCTGTTCACTCTCACCTGTCTCTTGACCTCATGGAGGCTGATTACTCCTTGATAAGTATTCTCTTTCTCACTACTCCCCTAGACTGTATTAAATTGATGTGGAGTTTGTCCCTGTGTTGCCTCAGGAAAAGGTGCCACGTGCTTGTTGACACTGGTTCTGTTCTTTGCCACTTGATAGGATGAAAGGCTTACTCACTGGCAACTGGCAGGTTTTCTGGAGAACAGTGGGCAGGGCACCAAGTGCGTGATAGACTCAGTTCCTGGGCTTCATAGGCTTCATTAGCAGGACACTTAAAATTACTCCTTTTATCTTTACTTAAACCCCGCTGGGTTCCTTTCTCTCATTTTTTTGAATGTCTGATTACATATTTAAATTTTGAATTTAGCTTGATATTATTCATGCATTTTTGTCTTAGCCAAAACAGTAGTTAATTTGGGGTTAGATACTCTAAATACATTTCTTTTCTCTTTTTTTATTCCTTTGGAATTTGCTATGATGTAATCGTTGTGTTTGGGAGATAAAGACGTTCAACATGCTTAATTGTATCTAATGCATGATAATTTCCCCCTCAGCCACCTCTTCATATTTTTCCTCATCCTTTGTAGGTATAACACCAGAGAAGTTCTGTTAAATAAATAAAAGAGCGTTTGTCATGTGTCAGCCGTTGTTTTAAGCCCTTTATCGTGTATTAAGTCATGTGATGCTCCAAACTATCCAATAAATAGGGACCATGGTTATTCTCCACATGAAGGTTAAGTACTTTGACCATTCTTGTCACATGCTAGTGACAAGAATTCCACTCAAGCAGCTGCTATAGAAGTTGTGCCCTTAACCACTGTACCCTGCTGCCTCTCGAGCCCTATCATTTCTTTCAGGAATAATTTATTTTAGCCCTCTGTAAAGTGTTCTGGGAGGTTTCGTATAGGACTTGTTACAGGAGGACACAATCCTCTTGTGTTCTTTTAACTGGCTGATTCCACGGGAACAGGTAAGGAAATCTCCGTGAGGTAAGGAAATCTCTTGAAATCAAGTGGTACGAGAAAGCTCTTGTCACAAACACAATCCATTAAAAACCACATGCACCAACTCCACTTACACAGACCACGCAATAGGACTTATTTTTCCCCAGATCATTTTAGACAACTATCCAAATCAGCAAGACAGGGGAGCTAAGTGGACAGGCTAAAAAGTGGTTTGCATTGAAAAGAAGAGTGGAAGGTAAATTTGTACTGTATACCTTCACTTAAATAATTTCTGCAGGCTTTGTTATTATTGAAGGAATGTAGGGGATGAGAGAATTTCAGAAAGAGATGTTAAAATTAAGCTTGAGATCGTACTGCTTTGACTGCTCCTTCTGTGATGTTGAGAAACAGATAACAAATTACCACTGGATATGTTGTGATTTCATGATGACACTTGCCTTTGATCTGTTGGTTGAGTCCCCCATCTGGTGGCTGAATTTCTCATGAATGCTGTGACAGAGGAGATTTTAGGTCTGACGTTAGCCACAAGCAGGGTTTTGTAACCCCAAGGGCCCTCAGAATGAGTTCTCTTTTACTTGGAATTTGTCTTTAGAAATATTAAATGTTTTTCTTTTATTTTGACCTTAGTGAGTAATTACTTCCTGAAGGATTTAAAGTTTATACATCTTATACCACATTGCTGGGCTCTCTTCACAAATATTTCTCAAACTGTGATATGGGACCAACTCATCAGCCGGGTGGTTTATGAAATGAAGATTTCTGGACCTCATCCTAGACCTACTTACTCCTCTGAGATGAATCCTTTGAGATGAAACTCAAGAACCTATATTTTAAATAAATATCACAGATGGGTTTTGCATACTAAGCAGAGAATCTTGGGAAAGGGTCTTAACTTGTCCTCTTTTTTTTGGCTATTGTTAATATTTTTCTGAGGTAGAGGAAAACTTTAAAATACTAAATAAATGAAAATTATTATGTAGCCATCAGTGAAGTAAAGAGGTTTTGTCTTCTCAAAAGGATTCTGCAGACAAGAGTGTTGTCTGTACTTGTCCATAGCCATCAAATCTGACATAACTCCTTTGGCAGCCACTTCAAACATTTTTGGAGGAAGGTTATAAAATTATACACACTCTCTCTCTCTCTCTCTCTCTTTAATTTTTTTTAATTATTTTTGTTTTTTATATTTTTATGTCAGTCACATTCCTCCATGCTCTTTCCTGGAAAAAATCTGACAGAATTGTTGTGGACCTGCAGCCTTGCAAAATAGAAAATTTCTCCTCAGAGAATACTGTCTTTTTTTTTTTTTTTTAAGGTGACCTTTTTCTTTGAATCATTGCTTCCTATTTACCAGTACTGTCAGCAGGTGACATACTTTGTACAGGATGAAGTGACAGAGGCTGGCGCTAACCTGGTGAACCCTGCACATAACTTAGGATGCAAATCCAAACATTTGAGAGGAGGTCTGCCAATCAAAAAATCTTTTGAGTGTACTAACAGATAGTCTTTTTCTCTTTGAACAGAGGACCTGAGCTATACTTGTGTCAGCTGGATGCCTTTCCTTGTTTCTCTCTTATGATTCCATCGTAAACAGCAGATACTTTAGGGTGATGAAAACACATTCACATCAGTGTGAATTAGAAAAAAAAAAAGGCTTTTAATTTCAGTCTACCTGTTTCACAAAATAACGCAAAAGAAAACATAAATATGCATTAGCTTTAACAACAACAGAAAATCATCTGCATAGAGAGTTACACATTCTTTCTGTACTGCCATTGATTTCCAGTCTAAGTCAACATTCCTGTAAAGCTTTGTAAAATGATTTTCTTTTTTTAAATTATTTTTAAAATATAATTTATTGTCATATTGGCTTACATACAACACCCAGTGCCCATCCCATCAAGTGCCCTTCTCCGTGCCCATCACCCACTTTCCCCTCTCCCCACCCCCCATCAACCCTCACTTTGTTCTCTGTATTTAAGAGTCTTTTATGATAAAGAAGATGTGGTTTCTATATACAATGGAGCACTACTTGGCAATGAGAAAGAATGAAATCATGCCATTTGCAGCAACATGTATAGAACTGGAGGGTATTATACTAAGTGAAATAAGTCAGTCAGAGAAAGACAGATATCGTATGTTTTCACTCATATGTGGATCTTGAGAATCTTAACAGAAGACCATGGGGTAGGGAAGGGGAAAAAATAGTTACAAACAGAGAGGGAGGAGGGCAAATGATTTCTAAGTCGGTAATCTTCTTGGCCAATGACTCTGCATTAGAGGTAGCTGATTCTATCTGGCCTTTGAAATCTGGGCGTAGTCACATTACTACATATTCCTCCCATTGTTTGTTTACTTTTACCTCTTGTAGATGTGATGGGATGCAGTTGACTACAGGAGCATCGTATCCAAAATTAAAATTTCCACGGACATGAATATTCAGTGGATATATTGTGGTCAAGGCTTAGGCAATGAATAAACTACAGAGTAATTTGTAATTAATATTTATTTAAATTGAAATTTAATGACTAGATATTCTAAAAGGATAAAATAATACGTAAAGATAAAACTGGATCATTGAGGATTTCCTACATCATGAGTTTCTTGAAAGATTGTCTCATTTATCTTCGTTTATCCCTGTAGTAGAACACATTGTCTAGAATTCAGAATACTGAAACCAACAACTTGAGTTTGCAAGCTAGTTCTGTTACTTATTATATGTGTTTGGTTAAGTTACTGAAGTCCTGCCATGTACACACTGGGAATAATAATAGTGCTTATCTCCTAGGGTCTGTAAGCATTGAATGACATAATAAATGTAACACTTGACATTCTTCTTCACATATTCTAAACTTCAATATTAATTATGCTATTTATCAGTACAGAATGAAAAGGGTTAATATTTAAATCAAGGAGGTTTTTTTTTTTTTAATGTTTATTTATTTTTGAAAGAGAGAGAGAGCAGGACACTAGTGGGGATGGAGCAGAGATAGAGGGGACAGTGGATCCAAAGCGGGCTCTGTGCAGGCCGCAGAGAGCCTGACCTGGGGCCTGAACTCACAAACTGTGAGATTGTGACCTAAACTGAAGTTGGATGCTCAACCACCTGAGCTGCCCAGGTGCCCCTAAAACAAGATTTTAAGACTGTCAGATATACTCTAATCTGTCTTGGCTCTGGATTTTCCGCAACTGTTCGCTGATTCCATATTCTTTTGCTCACCTTGATCTTTCTGATTGAAATGCCTTTTATAACTATTTACTAGTGCCCCTCATACAGGCAAATTCTTATTTATTATCGAAACATGGAGAATAAAGACTAGAAAAAATAGAAAAAACACATTGTTCTCACAAGCTTGAACTTGGAAATCAACACAATGCATGATGATAAAGCCTACAGGGTTACCTTAAATGTAGAGACTAGTTCCTATGTCACCAATACTTGACTCCAACTTAGTGATCCCCCCCGCCCCCACCCCTTTGAAAAAAAGTAACTTTGCTCCCAAAAGGTTATTTGGCAACATCTAGAGCCATTTTTTTTTTTTTTTCTCACAACTTGGGAGACAGTTAACTCTACTAGAAGACAGAGATGCGGTAAACATCCTACAATGCACTTCGCAGCTCCCATAACAAGTAAATATTCAGCTTAAAATGTCAGTAGTGCTGAGATTGAGTAACCTTCCAACCCAATAATGCATATGTATCTAAATAATGAATATAATTTCCAGAAGAGATATTTATAAACCATGGAAGTTTACAAAAAGAGAATCACAGAGGCAAATGTTTTGAGTGTATGGGGCGCCTGGGTGGCTAAGTCAGTTAAGCGTCCGACTTCGGCTCAGGTCACGATCTCCCGGTTCTTGGATTTGAGCCCCGCATCGAGCTCTGTGCTGACAGCCCAGAGCCTGGAGCTGCTGAGGATTCTGTGTCTCCCTCTCTCTCTGCCCCTCCCCCACTGGTGCTCTGTCTGTCTCTCTGTCTCTCTCTCAAAAATAAATAAAATGTAAAAAAATAAAAATTAAAAAAATATTTTGAGTGTCCAACCAATTATCTTCCTGGGGCTAAGTTAACCTCTGAGGCTGACATAATGTCTTTATCCTCCTGGTAGCTGCTCCAGTCTTGTAGAAAGGCATCATTTGAATTCTAAAATGACTTTTTCTAATTCCATTCTCATCAAGAAATCTACCAATATGTATTTTTTATAGTTTGTATGGAAAAGATGTCTTTGATAACTTGTGTCTTTCAAGATATTGGACCATTTCCTATAAGGTGTCGAAGTTACTGGCATAAATTTGTTCAAAATATTTTCTTATTATCCTCTTAATATCTGTAGAGTCTATAGTAACATCACCTCTCACATTCCTTATATTGTAACTTTTTTTTCCTTCTTTTTTTGTTTTGATCAGTGTGGGTAGAGTTTATCAGTTTTATTAATCTCAAAAAGTCAGCTTTTGGTTCCATCGATTTTCCTTATTTTTTCCTTTTCTTTTTTAAACATTTATTTCACTGATTTCACTATTATCTTTCTTTCTCCTACTTACTTTGAAGTTAATGTGCTCTTCTTCCTCCAGTTTAAGGTAAAAGCCAAGATTATTGAGTTGATACTGTTCTTTTGTATTATAAGAATTCAGTGATACAAACTTTCCTCGAAGAAACACTTCAGTGGCATCCCACAAATTTTGAAACATTGTGTTTTCATTTTCACTCAGACAAAATAATCTTTAATGTCTCTTTCACGTCTTTGACCCATGAGTATTTACAGTATGCTCTTTAATTTACAAATATTTAGGAATTTATCAGAAATCTTTCTATTTTTGATTTCTAAATATTCCAATTGTAATCACAAAGCATACTTTTAATGGCTTGAATATTTTAAAATGTATTAAGATTTCTTTTATGGTTCAAGATATGATCAATCTTGTCCAGTGTATGCAGCGGAAAAGTATGTATATTCTCTACTGTTGTGTAGGGTGTTCTTTAAATAAATGTCATTGAGTAACATAGTGAATAGTTTTGCTCACTGTTCACTTCATAACAGTTGAATTGTCAAAGTAGATATTAAATTGTAGGCTCCTGTCTAGGAAACCAACCTGCTTAGTCTAGCCAATCTCTTCTTTTTTTCGTATTCACCATTTTAGGAAATTCCAGTCCAGCCTTCCCCATGATTCAACCCAATGTTAACTATTTGAAGAAGCCTTCTTGCTTTCTTCGAATAGCATAAGAACTAATAGTATTGTTTATATTGATAGCATATTTAATTTTGTATATATTTATTTTCATGTTCTATTGTACCTTGAAAATAAAGACTAGTTCTTATCTATGTGCATATTCATAGCAGATGGTAAAGAACTTGGAATATGGCATGTGTTAAAACAGTGGAATAGAATTGTTATCTCTTAAAGCTTTGTGTTAATCGTAATTCCTTTGCACAAAAATTGATCTTCCTTTGATTAAATAGATTCCTTCTAAAGTATTCCAAACCAGTGACCAACCATCATTACTTTGAACACTTCTAATAATTTGCAACTTGTTATTCCTAGAACTAACTTAATTTATGCTTTGAGAGTTCTATTAACTTTCTTCCCTAGGTTATATTAACACCTGCCTTGTTGTTATCTGCATCTAGAAAAAAAGATGCACCTTCTTGTTTTGTTTTTTCTTCCTTGATTCTCTTTGCCATTTTCTTGTCATGCTAAGAATTTACTGTCCTTTCATGCATTTCTTCTATATGACATGGCCTAGTGACCATCACCATTGTAGTTATTTTACACCATGTGTAGATGCATACTTCAGGTTCTCAAAGCATATTCTGTGGTACACATAAATGTAACCAGTTTCCTATATCTGGGCCAATCATAAGTTCTCTTGTACTGAACCCTATGCTTCTGTATGATAGTCACAGAAAGAGTGAATAGTGGGACAGATGAAGAAATGAGGGGCTATTTTTCTAACACTTTTCTAGAGATATTATGCACGTTTCTGCAGGTTGCTCACTGCACAAGGGTGTCCCCTAAAGAAAAAAAGTGAAGAATAAAGCCAAATTACCACTCTGTTGGTCAAGTCTTTTACTCAGTTGTGGGGTTGTGTCTGTCCAGCGTAAAAAGTGCCTTCTGATGGAGCTGTGCTCTTAGGGTTTGCATCTATCTGGAGAGAGACACCCTTGACCAATTATCACAACAATGCTGTATTGTATATTTTCATCTCAGCCCTCTTTGCATCCACCCCTCACATCACAGATGATGAAACTGATGTCTAAAGTGGCGACCTCAAGCCACACAAGTCATGAATATTTTGCACAAAATGTACTATGGAAATCATATGCTGAATGAATTCTCTTTTTAGCTTTTGCCTATATTTGTTCCAAATGCTCATTTAAGCAAGACTTTGTGAACTTAGATTATGTTTCCTATAACATGTGTCTGATGCTGTAAAATAATCTCTAATCCTAATAGCTTGAACATGAAGTTGTTAGATGGGAAAGTGCAGAATGCAGATATTATCAGCATAAAGGGTACACATGATGGCTTCAGGCAGGTTGATTCACTGTTATGGTTAAAACCATATTTCATCTTAAGACAGCTTCACTATGGTGGGTTAGTGAACACAGATCATATACTATAATAATTTTTACCATAGGGTTCATAGAGACATCAGAATAAAAGTGGACATCACATCATACTCAACCAAGAAGTTACAAAGTAAAATGTATTAAAAATTAATTTTCTGAATTCCATTGTATTTGTCATATTAACTTTATGTATCATTTCATTTTCTTTCTGCTATAAAATTCATTAATTTTAATCCAGGATTAACACAATAAGAAGAGAGAAATTGGTTTTCTGTAGCATCTTCCACACTCAAAGTATCCTAATATGCTTTATAAATAATGAATGAGATACTGTTAGAGTAGGGAGTTGGTAGGCAAACAGAGTAGCCATTGTACAAACTGGTGATAACTCTCAAAAAAAAAAAGATAAAAGATAAATACGAAAATGAAAGCACTTTCATGCCGTCTTTTGTTCCTCTAAGTTTTGGTGAAATTTTTAAGTAAGTTGTTATCTGGGAGTAAATGTCATGTCTAAAGAGAGGGATCAGAGAATGGCTATTAGAAAATTCATTAATCAGGGTTGTATTTGTAAGTCATGATAATCATTTATTAGCCTAAGTAAGACTCCTGAGGTTTTTCACTTCTAAAACTTATCCTTCTATAATGAAAAAAAAATGGGCCCGAGGTTGAAACCTCAACCAAGCAACGCAAGATAGTTTAGAACCCCTAGAGCCCATTTAATTCAAGCATAGTATCTTTTCCTACAGGCAATAATATATATATTAAACTCAAATGAATTTACCCCCAAATATTTTTTTGACTTGGAAACAGAACTCAAACCCAAACAAACCCTATCTTATTAGGCCTCAGTATGTTTCTCTCTAGTCAACAATTTGAGGAAATATGGCAGGAGCTTGAACACCATGATGAATGAGGGAGCCACAGGGGAACCTGGGGGGGGGGGGGGGAGTTCCTTTACTTTCTAGACAAAGCTTCTTGAATACTTAAATTTACTGTCTTTAAAGGGTCTTTGCAAGTTAAAGAAATTTAATTTGCCATTTCTTCTTTGGAAACGTAACTCAACTGTTGGAAGCCTGTCTACTGTTTCAAAGTAGAAAAATGTCATATGGGGAGGGAAGATTAGACAGGACAATATTTTTCTACATCTGTATGTGTTAATTTAGAAAGCTAATTCATTAGCTGCCAGAGGCCTTATCTGAGGGAAGGGGTGAGTCCAAAAGGAATTCTAGCTGTGTGGGCAGAAGCTGAGTAGAAGTCGGACTGGATCAGGCTTAACTGATATTCAAGTGAGTGAAAGTGCTTGTAATCTAAGAGGCGTGCATTGCAGTTGAAGACAGGAGCCACACGGGTTGTAGAGGAATTATCTCAGAGAACATGTCCCTGGAGCAAAAGGGAAGTCAGACAAGAAGATGGGAGAAGAGTTCCAAAGCTGAGATGCTCAAAACCAGATCCTGGGGCAAACTGGGAGTCAGACACAGAAACTATATATAGAGGATGTGGTTGGAGTGATTCAAGTACAGTGGTGATCTAGGGTCAGCAAATTTCTGTAAAGGGCTAATGAGTAAATGTTTTATGCTTTGTGAAACACGTGGTCTCTATGGCCTATACTCTGCCACTGCAGGACCATAGATAATGCCTAAGTGAATACCGCATGTGGCTGTGTTCCAGTGACACCTTACTTGCATAGAGAGATGACACTCTGCCTTTGGCCCACAGGCCTTAGATGGTCAACCTTTGACACGAACAACAGTGCTGATTTAACGTAATCCATAGTCAGACAATAATCATGTTATATGGGCAAGGGACACAGGGCACAGGTGGTGCATATAGACTCCTGGCACCTGGACACTCTTTGCTGAAGGCAGTGCTGCTGAAAGACTTGCATTGGGACTGGTCTTTGGAAAATGGGAGGCCTGGTATGGTCTTTGGGTATTGGAGACAAGGATTAACATAGATTCAAAACTTGAAGTGAAGAATGCCAAGGAAAAATGTACTCATTTTAAAACCTTATTCCTTACCTTATGGTCATCTATCCAGATAAGCATGGAGAACTCTTCCTGAATCCCAGGGAATGTATGTAGACAAATAATGTCTTTGCCACTTTGGTGGCTTTAGAGATTCTGTTTTGCGCTTTACATTTTAAGTTTTGATAACTGTATGCATCTCGCTGTGGGTTAAGCTGCCTCATAGACAGAGCTACTAGCATGTTCTCCAGGATGTGTATTGCATCGTTGTTAGGAAGGGTATTTGATGAAATTGTGATATATACTAGTGACTATTTAAAGCAATATGCTGCCTGACTGAAAATAGAATCAATGTGTAAACATATGTGTGTTTATGGGGTATGAGAATATACAACCAAACTTCACCAACTGGGGAAGAAAAAAAATCAGTGCTCTGAGAGCAAGGAGAGAACAGGGACATTAGTAAGGTCATCAGTCTCTATCTGAGCTTTAAAACAAACTCCAAATGGAGGAATAGTCAAATCTATTTTTTGAGGCCTGGAGGCAAACAAAGAATTTTTATGTAGGGATTTTTTTAAAATACCAACTTTGAGTTATTGTTAAAATATTTTTTATCTTTAAAGGTCTTTTAGATATTTGTGTGTTTTATTCATAAAACAATGCATATATATTCTCTATTTCATTTTTTGTTGTTTCAGCTGCAATAATTCTAAATGATATCTAGAGTCATATCATCCACTCTTACAGAATTACGTCAAGGTGTTGGAAAGAACTGTAGGTTTTCTTAAGGTTTTTCTCACAAATTATGTTTCTCCCTAGAAAGAAAACTTTCCTTAGTATGCCAACACTTTAGTCCATTCTATTTAAATGACTTTAATTTGTATAAATCATCATTGCCATTATAATCATCATCATCACTATTTATCATATCAGACATGGGTAAAGTGCCTTGATACATTACATCTCTTAGCATTTACAACGATTCAGGGAAAGAGATGAGAACACGAGATTTAGAGAGATTAAGTACCATGGTCACCATTTGGCATACAGCAGAGCTAGGATTTGAAACCAAATCCAACGGACTCCCATTATCTTTATACATAATAATCCATAAATACACACATATATGTAGTGTAACTAATACCAAAATTTGTAATATGAATACTAATTGCTAACATTTACTGAGCACTTAGCCATTAATTGAGATAGAATTCTGAATCTGATGCTTTTTCTATTACAATGCAATCTTAAATCATCAGCTTATTATGTAGAACTCCATATTTTTGCTTCTGATTTTCAGAGCTGACTTCAGTATCAGTGATGGTTGCATTATTTAGCATGGTCCAAAATGTGTCTGGCTTAATAACTAAATCCTTCTTCCCCTACTTTATTTTGCTTCCCAGGCAGCATATAGGAATTTGTTTTTAGTGAACACAGAGCCATGCCTCCTGCAATAGTTTAGTCTTCATTTGCCATTTACATTCTATAAAGAAAGACTATGTTGTTGATAACGCCCTTCAATGCTAGGAGAGAAAATCAGACAGCTTCTTTCGAATATAAATCTTTTCTCTTTTATGTTCACACATTTATTGGGCTAATATTTCATGAGCGTATATAATGTACAAGGTGCTAGGCTAGGGCCAAATTGGGTAGTGAACAAACAGGTTAAGTCCCTACTCTAGCAAGGTTTAAATTTTGGTTCATAAAGAGAGACAATAAATGAATCAATGAATAAATCCATATTATTTCTGGTGGTAACAAGTACTATGAAGAAACAAAAGGAAGAATAAGAAGTAGAAATTGATAAAGCTGGATGGAGATGTGATATTTTGGCTGTCTTGCTCCAATCCCCTAATTTACTTAAGTAGGGAATCTTGCATACATGGGGTCTAAATAAATTTGAACTGTCTTGTCTGTGATTCTCTAGGGGCTTCTTAAATATTCATTTCTTTCTCTGTAACCTTTTTCATTTTCCTCTAGGACATCGACTTTGAAATGTTGTGAATAATGCAATTTACGATGGAACTGCATACAGGAAAGTGGGCCGGAAAATCTGCAATGTCCTATAGCTGTCCAAAGAAACATACTTTTAAAGGTTTTTCAATGCTCATAAAAAATGAGCAGCCAGGGCTTCAGATTTCCCCATCTAGGAGTTACATGATTGAAATCCCACATTCCCACCCAAGGAGAAATTGTGGTTAAAAGTTTTCATGTGTGTGCATATGTGTGTGTGTGTGCGTGTATGTGTTACGTGGCTGTTTGACTCCAGCTGGAATACAGATTTGGTCCTAAGTCAGAAGAGAGCAATAAGATTGTTTTAAGGTTATTGATTTTTAAAGATGGCAGGGGAGAAATTCTGGGCCATTACATTCTTGAGTCCTAAAGTGAGAAACCTGTCATAAGAAAACAGGATTCAATAGTATCTGAGCGGGTTTGGAGATTGATGGAGGAACCTAGAAAATTATAAACAGTAGAGCATGGAGGTACATCATTCCAACTAGGGATGGCATTTGAATGGTGCCATTAATGTGCAATGATCTCTGAGTAAAGGACCTGGAGCCAACATTAACCATAATGATTCACAGAAGTGAAAATACTCGTGTCCAGGTGCAAAATCAACATTCCTTAAGAAATCTGTTGAGTAACTCCAGATGTTTGTATTGAGGTTCCCTTGTAATGAATGTCACTTTTCCAGGTTTTAACAACCTTAGACCTCATATGGGCCTATCTTAAAGCAACTTTGGTTTTTTGTTTGTTCTGAAAAGCAACTGAATGCTTATATCTGTGGTAATTCAAATTTAACAAATAAAGGTAGACATGATGTGTTGATACTTTTATTAGCTCAAAACTTTGGAGTTTTAGTTTAAACTAAAATCATGGAGTGTAAATTAACTTGTATTCAGAAAAAATATTTCATAGGATTTCATAGGAGAACTGGTTCTATGGGGGAAGTATAGAAGGGAATTTATAAAGACACCATATCTCCAAGGATGTTAAATTGCCATAATATGAAAAATTAATAGTTAACAAAAGAGCATTATTTTAAAATACTAAGGAAATTAATTTTTAAAAACTCTCCCATTCCTGAGATATTTGGAGAAAAATGTTTAATGCATAAACTAAGCAGGGGTACATTTGTTTCTGTTTTGAATGTTCTCCCATGGAGGTTTGGCCTATCTTTTACACATACAAATATAAGCTGCCAGGAATCCTTAGGCACTAAAGAGGATTCGAGGTACTTCAACATGGAGGTAAAGCTTATAAATACAGGACATTAAAAGTCAGGAAAATATATCACCAGAGCCCAATGTGGATAAAGAATCTAATACCATACAACCTTCAGGTTTTTTATAAAATCCCCAACTGTAAAATATCATTTACAAAGTAAGGAGACATTCACATTTTTTTTTGGAAAGCCCTAAAAAAGAAAAAAAAAATAACTAAAACACATAAACACACAAAATTCTATTATTGTCATGTTCTGAAAAATGTGGGAAATAAAAGCCATCCAGAATGTAACGTTGATATCCTGTTTATTGAAGTATAGCACTAGAAATTTTTTCACCAAGGATTTTGTATTAAGGAAAGTTATATTTGAAGAAATTAAATTAAAAGACATAATATAGGACAATGGAAAAGCTACTGTCAAGTTTCTCTTCAGAAATTTGTTTTAGCCTGCTTGTTGTTGATGGATATGTTAGACATGCAAGTTTTCATTTTTCTAGTTTTTAACTAAATCCTTGTATAAAATAAGGCATTTGTATTTAAAGGATAGCTTTGCTAATTAACCAACCTTATAGGAATAGTGAAATTATAGTGTATTTCACATTTAGAGTGAAGATATCATATCTAGAGTTTTAAAATAAGGGGTGCCTGGGTGGCGCAGTCGGTTAAGCGTCCGACTTCAGCCAGGTCACCATCTCGCGGTCCGGGAGTTCGAGCCCCGCGTCAGGCTCTGGGCTGATGGCTCAGAGCCTGGAGCCTGTTTCCGATTCTGTGTCTCCCTCTCTCTCTGCCCCTCCCCCGTTCATGCTCTGTCTCTCTCTGTCCCAAAAATAAATAAACGTTGAAAAAAAAATTAAAAAAAAAATAAATAAAATGAAAACAAAAGAAGAGTAAAAAAATGTCTACGGGGTTCCTGGGTGGCTCAGTCAGTTAAGCATCTGACTTTTGGTTTAGGCTCAGGTCATGATTTCATAGTTCATGAGTGTGAGCCCCACATTGGGCTCACTCAGAGCCCACTACCCATCCTCTGTCCCCTTCTCTCTCTGTCCCTCCCCCACTCATGTTCTCTCTCTACCCCTTCCCTGCTCATGTTCTCTCTCTCTCTCTCTTTCGAAAATAAACATTAAAAAAAGAATGTCTATGATTTAATGTAAATTACCATTACCAGCATGCATCATCCCCTTTCCTTGATTTAATGACTCATTAAAAATCTGTATATTTCTTTAAAAAATCTATTTCTAGCATTGACGATTTTTAAAAAATCCAATTCCAGGATGAGAAAAGGTACGCCTCTGTACCCAGCAGATTTACAAACTTGGATGAAAGGGAAGTACTAACAAATAATTTTTATTTTGTTGGTAAATGCTAAAAGATTGATGCTTAGGGAATTACAGAGGCATGAAGTTTGGCATATGATCTTTGCCTTATGGATATCAAGGAAGATTTTATGTGGAGGAGGTGATATTGAGTTGAACTTGAGACACGCCTAGGGAGTTGGCCAAATGAAAGAGGGGCAGACAGGAATTGTAAGCAGAGAGAATAGTGATAAAGCTAGGAGCAGCAGAAATCTTATTTTCTATCTTGCCAGGTTACCACATAATCACCTCAGTTCAAACCTTGGGTCAAGTAAACTAATTATTCTATTACTGAGGGAATATTTTATTATATTATAATGTTTGCTGAGCATCTAGTATGCACCTAGCATTATGCTGGAGGCTGGGGACATACAGAGAGTCTGCAAAATCCTGTCCCTATTAACAAGGAAGTTAATAACCGAATGGAAAAAATAGATCAGTTCAAGAAAAAAGTGTTAAGAATAATAAAAGTTATGCACAATTGAATCAAAGCAACTAAGACTTTGTATCTTATTGTAGCAAAGCTTTACTAAATTACAGGAAGATATTTCTCTTCATGCTTTGATAGGTAGAAGATGTTTGTTTCCCAAGCTTGATGTTTTGTTTTATACCCTGCTGATTTAAAATATGGGAAACATGCTCTGTGTTTAGAAAGCAACTTGTAGTTTGGGGCTGGAGGAGAGTGTTTTCCTATCCCACTTGGCCCCTTAGCTATTTACTTCCTCACTTGCTGCTGAATTCTTCAGAATGTTTTTATCAAATGGTCTTGTTCACTTGGTGACTCTGGGAGCAGAGAAGGATAACATGATAGTTCATGATCTTTACACAAGAGTTGTTGTTAAGAAAACAAAGTTAAATCACAGATGTGATACCTGTACTTGAAACAAGTTTGTTGTGCAGTTTGACAATAGAATGTGTGATTTGGTTACTGGATAAATCCAGCTCTCTTTTAAACCAGTTGACTGAGTTTATTTGGGGGGGACTAATACTACAGATGATTTCTGTATTTAGAAAAAAAATGGGTCAAATGTAGACATATTCTCAATCTCTTCTCTGGCTAATGGGTCTATCTTACTATCACACCTGCTTTGAGTTAGGTATGGACACAGTGGAATCATGATTTGAATACGATCTAAGACATTACATAATTATGTTACATTACTTAGATACAAGCATCAATCTTCTTTGTCAACCACTGACATTTTTTGAGAGGCCTAGGAAAGTTAAATTATGGATATAAAAAGACACCATTCATACTGCACATGATTTTATAGTCCTTTGTGTCCTGGTAAGGTTGAATGGGCAGTGGCTCTGGCTGGTGGATATCAATGACCCCACTGGAAACTGTTAGATGATGAACAAATGGGTAAGACTTCTATCGTTTTCTGGATGTGATAATTGAACTGAGGTGAGTCCCTTGAACAAGAAGATTAGATAGGTTAGAACTAATAGTGAAGAAAACTCTATTTTCCAGTTTATTCCAACTTAACTCTAGGGACAGAAAACTTCAATTTACTGCCATAGCAAAGGTCATGAGGTGATGTGCAAGCAATGTTACAGTCAGATTTCCAGGTATCTGGAGTGGCTATCATTTAGAATCCAAAAGCTTAGAGTTAGAGTAGGATAATTTCAAGTATCGACAGCACATTTGTACCTGTGTTCAAAATTCAGCTTGGAAAAAGCAGTTTCTCCAGCAAGACGTCTGTAAATAAGAGACATACACTGGGGACCAACAAAAATCATAACTGTGATAACTAAAGTGGATGTCTTTTTTGTTCTTACTGAAACTAATTGTTATTTTAGAAAACTTATTTGGAATTAAGCACAATTACTCACGTAAACTTATTTACACATTTCTCTCTTTTGTTTATCGTTGAGTCATCCATTCTTCCATTAAAAGTACGTTTACTGAGTTTCAATTATGTAAGCCAGAGCTGCAGATATGGGCATAAAAAAGACAAGCTCAGCCCTAGTCCTCCTGAATATCATATTCAAGGAGAGCACATAGACAAAACAATTAATTCCACAAATGGCCATTACATTACAATAGAGATAAGAGGTGCAAAGGATGGTAAAGGGTGCTTGGAGATAACTGGAGGATTTGATATAGTCTGGAGTTAAAACAGTTTCCCTTGAAAAAAGAAATTCCACTGATCCCTAAAGGATGGAGAGACATGAATAAAAGAAGTAGAAATTAATGGACATAGTGCTGTACAGAAAGGAGCACGTGTAACCATCCTGAAGCTCATGGCCTGGGGAAGGCCAGAGCCTTGGGACGTGGGGTTACAAGAAGAGACAATGGAACACCACAGGCAGGTAAGGGGGTTCCCACTCTGCAGTGCAGCATGCAAAGACTATGGTCTTTATGACCAATAAGAAGACTGAAAAGGGTTTTAAATGAAGATTGACATAGCCATACTTTCATTTTAAATAAAGTGCTCTGGAGGCAACATGAAGATGGTTCTGGATGGAAAATGAGAAGAATAAGTAAAAAAGACTAGCTAGGAAACTATTTCTGTAATTCAGAGAGAGTCCAAGAGAAGCCTTGACTAGTGCAGTGGAAATATAGTTGGGGAAAATAACCAGAGAGAAGAGACATTCAGGAGGTAAAATTGATAGGATTGGGTGATTAATTGAAAATAGGGCTGGGAAAGGATGATTTGAAGAATGAGCTCCATATTTGGGGTCTGTGTAATTAGGCACAGTGGTGCTATTTATTGGCTAAAAGAAAACACCAAAGAAGGAAACATTTTGGGAGCAGTCATTGATAAAGTGGAATAAATTAATGATCTATAAAACATATTACATTCTAACAAGTAGATGGAACATGTTTTGATAGCACGTTTCTGTCACCTGGGCAGTGAGCAACATGTTTAACACAAATGTTTCTCCTTTCATGGATAAAGTCACTGAGTACAGGTCTGGAGAGAAAAAGGATTTTTCTTTTTTAGAAAGAGTTATTCTCCTACTGTACTTCATTCATCATTCATTCCTTTCTCAATAATTCATCAAATACCTATTGGACAACTTACATATTACTGACTTTTACTGGTCATCGGAGATGTGGCAATGAACAAAGAAGATGCAGACCTGGACCATTTTTCCCTCGTGAACTTTCCAGTGCGAAAGGATTTAGAATGTACCAGGCGTGGCGGCACGTCACCTTTTCTGAGGTACTCATGTAGGGGTGATAGAGATGCCATGCTCTTCAGATTCATCTCCTGGAATGGCAGGTTACAGGACTGAGAATTAAAACTTCCAAGCTTCAGATTAGTCTCCATGAAAATAACATTCTCCCCAAGAGGCCTAATGCAGAGATTTCCAACATTGTGGGGATTAGCCATAGCTGGTGCTAAAACTACCAAGTCCTACTGTTTAGAGGGACGTGGAGGCAGGAAGTGTAGCTGGCACATAAAAGAGTAGGAAATGAAATTGAATCATGGTGAAGGGACCGTTGGCTGGAACTGCGCTAAGAACCAGGCCTAAAGTTAAAAAACAAGAGTGGGCCCGTTTTGTCAGTGAGCAAATCTATAGGTGCAGAGAAAGAAAATCTGGTTGTCAAGGCTCAGAA
This sequence comes from Herpailurus yagouaroundi, assembly GCF_014898765.1. Taxonomy (NCBI): domain Eukaryota; kingdom Metazoa; phylum Chordata; class Mammalia; order Carnivora; family Felidae; genus Herpailurus; species Herpailurus yagouaroundi. The sequence goes on from NW_024412388.1 coordinate 66,963,123, forward strand.
TTAGTAGGCAGCCCCTGGAAACTAACTCACGGTCCAGAAACACCAAGGAGTGATGATTCTAAGTGAGACCACTCAGGATCGGCCTGTTAGGGATTATCTCCAAGAGAGAAGCTCTTTCAACATCTCAAAGTAAGCAATGTTACCTTTTAGTGGTCTGGTCTCTCACTCCATCTCGTAGAAAAGAAACTTTATTCCTCAACAAATATTAACAAATTGTTTACAGGGAGAGGGAGACTAAGACAGAGGACTAAAATTTTTATGAGAGCCTTAAAGGAAGAAATGAAATAAGGGGACTGACTGAGAATACTACTACTACTCATATATTGCATTTATATAGGTCTGGTGCCTTATAAAGCACTTTCACTTACGTTACCCTCCACTTCTGACATTAAGCTATATATGTTAATGTGTTATATATGTATGTATAGGTGTATATATATGTACACAATATGCACATTATATATTATATATTGTATATTATTTATTACACATAATATATACATTACATACATAACATATATATACCATACACACATTGTGTGTGTGTGTGTATGTATATATATACACACACACACACACACACACACACATACACACTCCTGCTCAATTGGCACACTGTGCTTATTGTACTTTCTACTTACTGAACATGGCTTATGCAAATGTGAGTTTAATGCCTAAGCATCAGGAGAACTGAGATCGTGACTGTTTTCCTGCTGTATCTTCTTTGATGGTAATTGAGAGGAATCAAGTAAACCTATCAAAGGAGGAATTATTTTATTTTGTAGATGAGTAAGTTGAAACTCAGACATGTAAAATGGTTTGTATAAGGCTTCAAAATGTGAAAACAGTAGACCCAGGCCTCAGTACTTCAAAGTCCTTGCTGGTATACAAGGATGGACAAGATCAAGGGAAGTACCTAAAAGAGAAGTTTGAGCAACTGGGAGATCTTTGAAAGGAGGTGGATTCAGGTAGGTAGGAGAATACAGAGAAGAAGGCATAAAACACAGAATATGCTGTGGAAAGTTGTTGAATTTCTTTTACCTTCTCAGTATTGCTGTCGGTGGGTGTGTTCATGCCTATTAAATTTTAATTAGGTGATTATGTAGCTACCAAAATAGATGAAGTTAGAGGAAACTAATCTTCACTGAGCAACTACTATGAAGTTATGTATATTACTTCATTGACTCTGTAGGCCTATCCTGGAAGAAGTAATTACTAACATTCTTGTTAAGGATGGAGAATCAAGACTAATAAATTTTCTAAGTTCTTGCAGTAAATGGCAGGCCCAGTCTTTATAATCCCCTATCTCTTCATGGAATCAGCAAATACACATCAAGTGCCTACCATGACAACTTAGTCTTCAGTATGGGAGGCAAGTACAATTCGTGAGAAGAGCTGAGACATTTCCAGATGCTAAGGGAACATTTGCAGGAGTAGCCCCTAAGGCCATCCTGGGGGTATCAATAAAAGCTTTCTGGAAGAATTATCTTCAAGTTTAAAACCTGAAGAACGCAGAAAGTCCTGAAGTCTTTTCACTGTATCTAAAACTATTGGATACAGGAAAACAATTTCCTGAAGGAAATTGGATATCTTTAATTCAAGTTAATTCTAGATAATTAACTGCCCATATTGCCTAAATTTTAACTTCCTACTTCATCGCCCACCCATGCGAGTGTGACTTCATAAATGGAAGTGTTACCACATGGCAGAGAACTAAATGTAAATTGATTTTATAATGATATGATTTACCAGTAAATACTACCCAACTTTATTGCATAATCATCTACACGTAGTGATCTATGACACTTTGATCAATACCTTCCACGGTTTCTCTCTTTATTCAATTTATGTGGCTTTTTCTGTTTCCTTCCTAGATGTACTGACTTTCATTTTCTATTCTACTTTTCTGTGTAAGAAGATTCAAGATTACTTTGTCTTTATTACATCCCTGAATCATATAAACACAAAGTATATAAATATGCCTCTGTAGTTTCAATTGTCCTAATTTGGTGTCTGTGAGTATCAGTGACTTCCAACTACAGCCCCTCCACCCAAGCATTTATTTTGAAGACCGTGTAATAAATGAGGAACACACAATTGCACTAAGCACTTAACTACATGTCTGGTCTTGCTTTGCTATCTTCAGCTAGCTTTTAATCTCCACGAATGTTAAAAGACTTTCAGTTTTTAGAGTGAAGTATTATGGTACAGTGCCAGATACATGACAGTTAAAACACCCACAGACTTTTGGCAGGGAATAAATCAGTGAATGTTCATATGGGTGAACAGTGTCTTAACAAGGGAACCATATGTGTTCCAATGAAAAGTTTTATAGAATTATATATATAATTAAAAGAGTAAATATATATATGTATATATGTATATGTATATATGTATATGTGTATATATATGTATACATATATATATATTTAAAAGAGAAAAAATATACCAAACAATTTCTGCCACCTGAAAACTTAGATTTTTAGAAGGTGAATGTTGCAGGGCATGCTTGATAAGGGCAGTTTTCCTTTATCTCTGATGGCTATTTTTGGAGTGGCCTTATGTCCACATAAAAACTTGCACATGTAACTGCCAAAAACTAAAAGTAGCCAAGATGTCCTTCAATAGCAGAATGGATAAACTGTGGTATATTCACATAATGGAATATTATTCAGTGATAATAAAGAAATGAGCTTTCAAGCCATGGAAAGACAGAAAGGTGTGTTCTTAAGTAAAAGAAGCTAGTCTGAAAAAACTTCATAGTGTATGAGCAAAACTACAGAGACAGTAAATATATCAGTGATTGCCAGGGGTTTGGTTATGAGGAAGCTGGAATCAGTGAAATAAGGGAGTTATCTAGGGGCAGCAAAACCATTCCGCATGCCACTGTAATCACGGATACATGTCACTGTGCATTTGTCAAAATTCATAGAACTGCAGAACATAAAGAGTGAATCCTAATGCATACAAATTTAAAAAAATATTTAGGAGGTGATGGCATCTGTGGATGGGATGCAGAATGTGACAAAATCTAACCATATTACAAATGTACGAAACAGCTTCACTAAAAGAGGTGAGAGAAAAAGATACTGACATAAAGAACTCTAGAAACATGTGGTTATCTGTGAGGCTAAGGCAAAAAAGACACACAAAAAACAAAAAACAAAAAAACAACAAAAACAACAGCAAAACAACAACAACAACAACAGCAAAAAAAAAAAAAAAACCCACAGACAAATGAAAAAGAAACTAAACATAAACACTGTAGTCTAGTCGATACCATTATACATACATACTGGAACCGAAGACCTCGTGGATTTGACAGCGGATGCTGTGAGATTACATATCAGCAAAGAGAAGGGTATAGAATGCTTCATGTGGTAATGGATTGAAATTCGAGACTTTAATAGAAACTTATTTTGACAGTGTAGATACAAATTATTACATATAAAATACTTATAGATATGAGCATATACATGGATTAGTACAGATACACACATTTCTGTGTTTTGTAAGCGGAGAGGGTTCAGAAGCAGAAACACCCAAGTAGCAATGTGCATACCTAGGCCCAAATCTTCATTTCTTACTTTTTAATGTTTATTTATTTTTGAGAAAGAGAGAGAGAGACAGACAGACAGAGCATGAGTGGGGGAGGGGCAGAGAGAGAAGGAGACAGAATCAAAAGCAGGCTCCAGGCTCCAAGGTGTCAGCACAGAGCTTGACGCAGGGCTTGAACTCACCAGCCATGAGATCATGACCTGAGCCAAAGTTAAATGCTTAACTGACTGAGCCACTCAGGCACCCCCCCCCCATCTTGATTTCTAATACCATTCTCTAATAAAGGGAACCAAGTAACCTTGGAGAAAGGATTGATTCTAAGAATGGGGTAGGAAATATACAAGATGAGCCTAGTGCATCTTATAGTGACAGAAAGTGAGGAAGTAATAAAATAAAACCCTTAATAATGGGACTATGTGAAAAGGATGCAGAAACTCTGTTAGCAACAAAAGAGTTCCCAATTGTTCCAGCAGGAATTTGAGAAACAAAATAAAGTAGAACTGGATTATAACCCAAAGTATAAACTAAATATCCATTAGTCTGTACTGATATTAGTCATAATTTAATAAAGAAATAATAATTCACATAAATAGGGGATAAGAGACAAATCACCATGCAGAAGAATTCCAAATAATTTATGTAGATAATTTGTCCTCAAAAGGTGGTGTAGGCTACCCATAGTGAATTCCTTTCAGAAAGTACAATTTGGAAAGTGGGAAAAGAATTACTTTACCATGGAGAAACCTGATAAACATTTCTTCAGTTAGGTGATCAGATTCAATATCTACAGTGGTAAGTCATGCTGATAGCTATACTCTTGATATGATGTGTTAAAATGGTAATTTTGCCCTGTGATCTTCTTCTCCAAAACCCATTAGCCCAGTCTAATCATGAGAAAAATATAAGCCAAAGCCTAATTGAGGAACACTCTACAAAATACTTGATCAATACTCCTCAAATCTCTCAAGGTCATCAAAATCAACAAAGTCTGAAAAACTGTTGCAAACAGGAGGATCCTAAGGAGACATAACTACTAAATGTAATGAATCCTGGATGAGAACCTGGAACAGAAAAAAAGACATTGAGTAAAAACCAAGGTAATCTGAGAAATATGGACATTAGTTAATTTAGCAATACTGGCTCATTAGTTGTAACAAATGCACCTTTCTAATGTAAGATGTTAGTAATAGAGGAAACTCGGTGCTGGGTATATGGGAATTCCATGTATTAGTTTTGCTAGTTTTTGGTAAGTCTAAATCTGATCTAAAATAAAAAGTTTACTTATGTTTTTAAATGTTTATTTAATTTTGAGAAAGCACAAGCAGGGAAGGGTAGAGAGAGGGGGACAGAGGATCTGAAATGGTCTCTGTGCAGACAGGCGTGAGACCTACGTGGGGCTCGAGTTCAAACCATGAGATCATGACCTGAGCTGAAGCAGATGCTCAGCCAGCTGAGCCACCGAGGTGCCCCTAAAATAAAAAGTTTGTTTTAAGAATAACCATTTTTTGTCATCTGACAGCTTGAACCTGGAAGATGACAAGTACAAAGACTGAGAAGTAAAGGAGGGTTTTCTGTCTTCTCTGAAGTCTAAATTGAGAGATCTGAAAGAAGAATAGTAATGATAATTTCTATATGTTTTATAAATACATATGTGTGTGTATGTGAGTAAAGGAAAAATTAATCATATGATTAATATATCAAGATAACTTCAGTCTTTAATTCCCAAACAGTAAACATATTCCCAATTTATTCATTCATTTTTTCTTTCACTCAGAAAACATTTTTTCAAAGCCAACAATATAGTCTGTGCTATTCTAACATCTGTGGGAAAGAACACAAACAAGATCCCTGCCATCACAGAACTTAAATTATAATGAGGGAAAAGGGACAATCAACAAGTAAATATTACTTTAAGTTTTACATTGGAATGAGGGAATATATAGAATGTCAGAATATTTTGGTAGTCTGGGAAGGCCTTTTTTGAGAGAGCGCTCTTTCAACTGAGACCTGAAAATAGGAGGAGTGAGGCACAAGAAATAACTCGAAGAAGGGTGTTGGATACAGAAGAAACAGCTCAATAAAGAAAAGTCTTGGTAGTCGGAACAAGACTGATGTGTTAAAAGAACAGCTTAGCTCGTCTTTGTTCTTTCAATACGTCACATACATATATGTAATATCACTAGCATAAGACACTATATATATATTAGACAGTATATATATATAATATACATATATATTATATATATATATGTGCGTGTGTGTGTGTGTAGAGAGAGAGAGAGAGAGAGAGAGAGAATGAGGAAGACGTAGGAAGCACTGATCATTTAAAGGGTAGAAAGGCTTTTACTACAGAGTATTAAGAATTGCTCGAATGACTAAAGAAAGATTTAAGTTCTAAATTTTTGAAATGATCCTCAGGCTGCACCATGGAGCCCAGCCACCATGGGAACTGTGCCTCTTCTAAGATCAGGCAATGTGACCACAGAATTCCATTGCTCCTGGTGTGCTTAAGAAGAATACTATTGCAGCAAGATCTGGAATCAAACCTCTGTGACACACTCAACAGAAACAAAATGGACATCTCACTCTTGAGAACCTTGAATGTAATGGCTGGCCTTTGACAACTCTACCAGTGATTCCATGGAAAAAGAAATTCTCTAAAGATTATACCTGCCTGGTGGAACCAGCAAAAACAGAAGTTCTGCCCTCACGTAAGTCTTGCCTCTTAATTGACATGAGACAACACTGATTTGTTCAAAACTATATCCTATGTTTGTTTAATCACAGGTTCCAGCAAGTCTGTTAAACATAATTTTAGCTGTATGCACACTCCATTGTGGAAAGCACGTTAGAAGTAGGAAGGGCTATGGTTTCAAGAATAGCAAGTTATTGTGTCAAAAGTTGCCGAGAAAAAATGGGGCTGGAGATATGCCAATTGAATTTAAAAATATAAAGATCACTAGTGCCCTTGACAGATGTAGTTTCTGTTAGAATCATGGAAACAGAAACCTTACACACTAGTTAAGACATGCAAAGGAATGTACATGAATTAAACTCTAAGCCAAAGCATTAGGAGAAATCAAGGATTAGGTCCTAACACCCAACTCAATGCTTCCCAGCAGACATTTATTGTGAGGGCTATGAAAAAAGCACTTCAAAGATCATGAAGTCAAATTGATGGGCTGGATATGTCTTCAAAGTATGAACATCAATGTTTTAGTAAGCTAAACAAATCTAGAAATATGTTAAGAGGGGAGTATGTTTTTATTTCTATGGCTGGCCAGGTTGAAAGTGAGAATGTAGACAAGCATCAAATCCAAGTAACAAAGATAAAGGTGCAAAGTAGATAAACAGTTTATTTAGGACTTTTGGAACCAAATGGAATTATTTCAAGCAAAGGTGTAGAAAAATTTTCCATAAAAGGATCAGGAACTAATGGTTTGTGTTCCAGGGCTTTCTTCCCTACCATGTGAATGGTGCATCATTTAGAAATGAACATAATTATGGTTAGAGGTACCTCAGTTTTGGAAAAAGTTTGTGAAATGATTAGCTGTGTGGTTGATGTAAAAAAAATCTTACAGAGTGGGATATTAAAAAAAAAATCAAGGGACCTTAGTTCAGCTTTGGTATCATAAAGCAGTCATTGACAGGATTCTACTTCCAAAAACTCATATTTTACCCAACTGAGAAAGAGTATTCCAAGATGCAATGTACCATGCTCTCTTTCTGACTCCGAAGTCAATACAAACATGCTTACATTCCATAAACACACATTTTAAATTGATCCTTTCCTTTTACTACCTATCACAAGCTTTCCAGTCGCTTCTTTGTCTCTATCCTCCAATAAATGATTTCCCAAGAACAAAAACAGTATCATTTGACTATAAATTTCCTGTTTGGGAGATAGCTAAGGGTAACCCTCATATGAGAACTTTTCTTGGTTTCCTACAATTTCTATTACGAATGGCAAAAATAGCATCATACTTTCTACTTATTAGACAATGTAAACAACGTTTCTTTAATTTTCTCTCTTCCTTCCTTCCTTCCTTCCTTCCTTCCTTCCTTCCTTCCTTCCTTCCTTCC
>NW_024412388.1:66970773-67040218 GCF_014898765.1 Herpailurus yagouaroundi
TCCTTCCTTCCTTCCTTCCTTCCTTCCTTCCTTCCTTCCTTCCTTCCCTTCTTTCTTTCTGTCTTTCTGTCTTTCTTTCTTTCCCCCCTATAATTTGGCTAGTTATTTCTTTCTAACTCACAAGCATAGCTCACTTTATGAATTTCTTCCCTCTATCTTTCACTCTAAACTATATTAGAACATTCTATGTTCCCTTCTTTCTTCTATTCTCCAGATAGATTCCTTTTCTTTCCTCCTTCCCCACTGCTCTCCAATGTCTTATTTTTCCATCACTTTTCTGCTCAGATGACATTTCCCAGAAGACAGAGAAACTTCTGTCCAATGTCCTGAAGGAAAGTGTGCCAGGATCACTTTTTATTTGTAGTCAAATTTTGTTCCCCTCTGCCCTGAAACTATGGTCATAGGATTTGCAAGTGATGAAGAGATCATTAATATAAATATGCACAACAAATTTTACTCCTTTGTCTTTTATCTTTTCCTAAGTTATGTTTCATTCCAAAAACCAAGATTCTAGCTTCTATGTCATAATGAATTGTTTTTGTTTGTTTATCCTTTAAAACTACTAGTATAAGATGCTACAAGTCACTCCAATAACTGATTTTGCAGCAACAGTGAAATAGTTCATTTCAGGGCTTAGCCAGTAGTGAGACTAGTAACCTGCATAATCTTGATTTTTCTTATAAGCATTTGAAAAATGTTTTTTCCATAAATAGTTTAGATATTGTCCCTAAATGATTAGAATGGTTTTTCTATTTATTATACTATATTAAAATACAGATATACAATCTTTAGAGTACTTTTCTTTTTGCATAGTTTCTCATTCTACGGTGAATTTTTTTTGAAGGAAAATCTGTGATTGGCATATTTAAACATAAGTATATTCTCTCTTTCTTTTCACAAGGTACCAACATCTGCAATGGGTTCTTTGAGTGTGACATTCAGAGTACTTCTTTACAAAGTTATGTTAATGTAAAACTGTTTTCTTTCAACATACGTATTCAGTTATAATTATAAATACAAATCCCTGAGTAGCTGTGGTTTGTGACACTCAAATTTATATAAGAGATCATAGAACCCACAGATATTAATTGAAAACTCCCCTCTGCAATTTTTCAACAATTTTTCAACATTTTTCCATTTTTTCAATGGAAAAATGTTACAGTCAACACATCCAGAGCCAAATTATTTGGATATCGTTTTGTAGCTGGTCTTTGAAAGGTTTAATCACATTGTTAAGGTCATCTAAGTAAGCAGTGACATAGCCATTGTTCTTCAAAATATTCACTTTCCTTCTATTTTTCTTTTTTTTAAAGTTTATTTATTTATTTATTTATTTATTTATTTATTTATTGAGAGAGAGCACAAGCAGGGGAGAGGCAGACAGGGAGAGAGCGAGAGGGAGAGATAGAGAGAGAGAGAGAGAGAGAGAGAGAGAGAGAGAGAGAGAGAATCTGACCATGCAGAGCCCGATGCAGTGTTCTAACTCATGAACCATGAGATCATGACCTGAGCTGAAATCAAGAGTTGTATGCTTAACCCACTGAGCCACCGGGTGCCCCTTCCATCACATTTTGATCCTGCATGAACCTGGGCAAGACAATTGACTCTCTCCAGCCTTGGTATTTCTCATTCATTAAAAAAAAAAATACAGGCCCTTTCAATAAAATAATGCAGGTTGAAATCATTTTATAAGATATAAACCTATGATGATGCAACATTTCTATTTTTTTCTTTTTGAGATTAATATTTTTTTATTTTTTTATTTTAAATTTTATTTTTTAAAATTTACATCCAAATTAGTTGGCATATAGTGCAACAATGATTTCAGTAGTAGATTCCTTAATGCCCCTTACCCATTTAGCCCATCCCCCCTCCCAAAACCCCTCCAGTAACCTTCAGTTTGTTCTCCATATTTATGAGTCTCTTCTGTTTTGTCCCCCTCCATGTTTTTCTATTATTTTTGTTTCCCTTCCCTTATGTTCATCTGTTTTGTCTCTCAAAGTCTTCATATGAGTGAAGTCATATGATATTTGTCTTTATCTGACTGACTAATTTCACTTAGCATAATACCCTCCAGTTCCATCCACGTAGGTGCAAATGGCAAGATTTCATTCTTTTTGATCAGCAAGTAATACTCCATTATATATAAATACCACATGTTCTTTTTTTTTATTTTTTTTTATTTTTTTATTTTTTTTATAAATTTTTTTTTTCAACGTTTATTTATTTTTGGAACAGAGAGAGACAGAGCATGAACGGGGGAGGGGCAGAGAGAGAGGGAGACACAGAATCGGAAACAGGCTCCAGGCTCCGAGCCATCAGCCCAGAGCCTGACGCGGGGCTCGAACTCACGGACTGCGAGATCGTGACCTGGCTGAAGTCGGACGCTTAACCGACTGCGCCACCCAGGCGCCCCTACCACATGTTCTTTATCCATTCATCCATCGATGGACTTTGGGCTCTTTCCATACTTTGGCTATTGTTGATAGTGTTGCTATAAACATGGGGGTGCATGTGTCCCTTCGACACAGCACACTTGTATCCCTTGGATAAATGCCTAGTAGTGCAATTGCTGGGTCATAGGGTAGTTCTATGGGTCGTAGAGTAGTTCTATGGAGAAACCTCCATACTGTTTTCCAGAGTGGCTGTACCAGCTTGCATTCCCACCAACAATGCAAAAAAGATCCTCTTTCTCTGCATCCTCTCCAACATCTGTTGTTGCTTGAGTTGCTAATGTTAGCCATTATGACAGGTGTAAGGAGGTATCTCATTGTGGTTTGATTTGTATTTCTCTGATGATGAGTGAGGTTGAGCATTTTTTCATGTGTCGCTTGGCCATCTGGATGTCTTCCTTGGAGAAGTGTCTATTCATGTCTTTTGCCCATTTCTTCACTGGATTATTTGTCTTTTGGGTGTTGATATTGATAAATTATTTATAAATTTTGGATACTAACTAATTCTTTATCTGATATGTCATTTGCAAATACCTACTCCCATTCTGTCAGTTGCCTTTTAGTTATGCTGATTGTTTTCTTCGCTGTGCAGAGGCTTTTTATTTTGATGAGGTCCCAGTAGTTCATTTTTGCTTTTGTTTCCCTTGCCTCCAGAGACGTGTTGAGTAACGTTGCTGCGGCCAAGATCAAAGAGGTTTTTCCTGGTCTCTGCTCGAGGATTTTGATGGCTTCCTGTCTTACATTGAGGTCTTTCATCCATTTTGAGTTCATTTTTGGGTATGGTGTAAGAAAGTGGTCCAGGTTCATTCTTCCACATGTCGCTGTCCAGTTTTCCCAGCACCACTTGCTGAAGAGACTGTCTTTATTCCATTGGATATTCTTTCCTGCTTTGTCAAAGATTAGTTGGCCATACGTTTGTGGGTCCATTTCTGGGTTCTCTATTGTGTTCCATTGATCTGAGTGTCTGTTCTTGTGCCAGTACCATATTGTCTTGATGATTACAGCTTTGTAGTATAGCTTGAAGTCTGGGATTGTGATGCTTCCTGCTTTGGTTTTCGTTTTCAAGATTGCTTTGGCTAGTCAGGGTCTTTTCTGGTTCCATACAAATTTTAGGATTATTTGTTCTAGCTCTGTGAAGAATGCCAGTGTTACTTTGATAGGGATTGCATTCAATATGTAGATTGCTTTGGGTAGTATTGACATTTTAACAATATTTGTTCTTCCTATCCAGGAATATGGAATCTTTTTCCAATTTTTTGTGTCTTCTTCAATTTCTTTCATAAGCTTTCTATAGTTTTCAGTGTATAGATTTTTCACCTCATTGGTTAGATTTATTCCTAGGTATTTTATGATTTTTTGTGCAACTGTGAATGGGATTGATTCCTTGATTTCTCTTTCTGTCGCTTCATTGTTGGTGTATAGGATTGCAACTGATATCTGTGTGTTGATTTTATATCCTGCAACTTTGCTGATTTCATGAATCAATTCTAGCAGTTTTTTTGTGGAATCTTTTGGGTTTTCTGTATACAGTATCATGTCATTTGCGAAGAGTGAAAGTTTGACCTCCTCCTGGCTGATTTGGATGCCTTTTATTTCTTTGTGTTGTCTGAATGCAAAGACTAAGACTTCCAATACTATGTTAAATAACAGTGGTGAGAGTGGACATCCCTGTCTTGTTCCTGACCTTAGGGGGAAAGCTCTCAGTTTTTTCCCATTGAGGATGATATTAGCGTTGGGTCGTTCATATATGGCTTTTATGATCTCAAGGTATTCTCCTTCTATCCCTACTTTCTTGAGGGTTTTTATCAAGAAAGGATGCTGTATTTTGTCAAATGCTTTCTCTGCACCTATTGGGAGGATCATATGGTTCTTGTCCTTTCTTTTAGTGATGTGATGAATGGCGTTAATTGTTTTGCAGATATTGAACCAGCCCTGCATCCCAGGTATGAATCCTGCTTGGTCGTGGTGAATAATTTTTTTAATGTATTGTTGAATCCAGTTGGCTAATATCTTGTTGAGGATTTTGCATCCATGTTCATCAGAGAAATGAGTCTATAGTTCTCCTTTATAGTGGGGTCTCTGGTTTTGGAATCAAGGTAATGCTGGCTTCATAGAAAGAGTTTGGAAGTTTTCCTTCCATTTCTATTTTTTGGAACACTTTCAAAAGAATAGGTGTTAACTCTTCCTTAAATGTTTGGTAGAATTCCCCCGGAAAGCCATCTGGCCCTGTATTCTTGTTTTTTGGCAGATTTTTTATTGCTAATTCGATTTCCTTACTGGTTATGGTTCTGTTCAAATTTTCTATTTCTTCCTGTTTTAGTTTTGGTAGTGTATATGTTTCTAGGAATTTGTCCATTTCTTCCAGGTTGCCCTTTTATTGACATATAATTGCTCATAATATTCTCTTATTATTGTTTTTATTTCTGCTGTGTTGGTTGTGATCTCTCCTCTTTCATTTTGGATTTCATTTATTTGGGTTCTTTCCTTTTTCTTTTTGATCAAACTGGCTAGTGGTTTATCAATTTTGTTAATTCTTTCCAGGAACCAGCTTCTGGTTTCATTGATCTGTACTACTGTTTTTTTTGTTTTGTTTTTTTTTTCTTTTCTTTTTTTTTTTTGGTTTCAATAGCATTAATTTCTGCTCTAATCTTTATTATTTCCTGTCTTCTGCTGGTTTCGGGTTTTATTTGCCGTTCTTTTTCCAGCTCCTTAAGGCATAAGGTTAGGTTGTGTATCTGAGATCTTTCTTCCTTCTTTTTTTTTTATTTTTTTCTTTCTTCCTTCTTTAGGAAGGCCTGGATTACTATATACCCTCCTCTTATGACCGCCTTTGCTGCATCCCAGAGGTTTTGGGTTGTGGTGTTATCATTTTCATTGACTTCCATATACGTTTTCATTTCCTCTTTAAAATTTTTTTTTCAACGTTTATTTATTTTTGAGACAGAGACAGAGCATGAACAGGGGAGGGGCAGAGAGAGAGGGAGACACAGAATTTGAAACAGGCTGCAGGCTCTGAGCGGTCAGCACAGAGCCTGACATGGGGCTTGAACTCACGGGCCGTGAGATCATGACCAGAGCCAAAGTCCCCAAGTCGGACGCTTAACTGACCAAGCCACCTAAGCACCCCTTCATTTCCTCTTTAACTGCTTAGTTAGCCCATTCATTCTTTAGTAGGATGTTCTTCAGTCTCCCAAGTATTTGTTACCTTTCCAAATTTTTTCTTCTGGTTGATTTCGAGTTTCATAGCGTTGTGATCTGAAAATATGCACGGTATGATCTCGATCTTTTTGTACTTAGTTAGGGCTGATTTGTGTCCCAGTATATGGTCTATTCTTGAGAACATTCCATGTACACTGGAGAAGAATGTATATTCTGCTGCTTTAGGATGAAATGTTCTGAATATATCTGTTAAGTCCATCTGGTCCAGTGTGTCATTTAATGCCATTGTTTCCTTGTTGATGTTTTGATTAGATGATCTGTCTATTCCTGTGAGCGCGGTGTTGAAGTCTCCTACTATTATGGTATTACTATCAATGAGTTTCTTTATGCTTGTGATTAATTGATTTATATATTTGGGTGCTTGCACATTTGGCACATAAATGTTTACAATTGTTAGGTCTTCTTGGTGGATAGATCCTTTGATTATGATATAATGTCCTTCTGCATCTCTTGATACAGTCTTTATTTTAAAGTCTAGATTGTCTGATATAAGTATGGCTACTCTGGCTTTCTTTTGTTGACCATTAGCATGATAGATACTTCTCCATCCCCTTATTTTCAATCTGAAGGTGTCTTGAGGTCTAAAGTGGGTCTCTTGTAAACAGCATAGAGATGGATCTTGTTTTCTTATCCATTGTGTTACCCTATGACTTTTTATTGGAGCATTGAGCCCACTGACATTTAGAGTGAGTACTGAAAGATAGGAATTTTTTGCCATTATGTTGCTTGTAGAGTTAGAGTTTCTGGTGGTGTTCTCTGGTCCTTTCTAATCTTTGTTACTTTTCAGGTATATATATATGTGTATGTGTGTATGTGTATATATATATACACATATATATTTTTTCCCCATCTTTTCTCTCCTCAGAGAGTCCCTTTTAAAATTTCTAGGCTGGTTTAATGGTCACAAACTCCTTTAATTTTCGTTTGTCTGGGAAACTTTTTCTCTCTCCTTCTATTTTGAATGACAGCCTTGCTGGATAGAGAATTCTTGGCTGCATATTTTTATGATTCAGCACACTGAATATATCCTTCCACTCCTTTCTGGCCTGCCAAGTTTTGTGGATAGGTTTGTGCAAACCTGATCTGTATTCCCTTGTAGGTTAGGGACTTTTCTTCCCTTGCTGCTTTCATGATTCTCTCCTTGTCTGAGTATTTTGTGAATTGGACTATGATATGCCTTATTGATGGCTGGTTTTTGTTGAATCTAATGTGGGTCCTCTGTGCTTCCTGCATTTTGATGTCTGTGTCTTTCCTTAGGTTAGGAAAGTTTTCCACTATGATTTGCTCACATAACCCTTCTACCCCTATTTCTCTCTTCCTCTTCTGGGACCCCTATGATTCTGATGTTGTCCCTTTTTAATGAGTCACTGATTTCTCTAATTCTTAAATCGTGCTCTTTTGCCTTAATCTCCCTCTTTTTTTCTGCTTCGTTATTCTCCATAAGTTTGTCCTCTATATCGCTGATTCTCAGTTCTGCCTCGTCCATCCTTTCCACTGCTGCATCCATCCGTGATTGCAGCTCAGTTATAGCGTTTTTAATTTCATTCTGGCTATTTTTCACTTCTTTTATCTCTGCAGAAAGGGATTCTAATCTATTTTCGACTCCAGTCAGTATTATTATCGTGATTCTAAATTCTGGTTCAGACATCTTGCTTGTATCTGTGTTGGTTAAATCCTTGACTGTCGTTTCTTTGTGCTCTTTCTTTTGGTGTAAATTCGTTCATTTTGTCATTTTGAAGGGAGAAAAGCAAGTAATGAGGTAGAAAAATTAAAATTAAAAAAATTAAAATTAAAAATATATTAAAATTAAAAATTAAACACACACACACACACAAATCAAATAGATGATGCTAGATCCTAGGTGTGTTTTGGTCTGGGTGTTGAAAGTGGTTTGACAGATTAGAGGGAAAAAAAGGTGTGGGGGGAAGAAAAAAAAAGGAAATCATTTGAGAATTTGAAAAAATGAATAATCTACTCAAGTAGACTAAAATGAGATGATGGGGGTAAAATAGAATTGGAAATAATTTACACAAAAGTAAAGAACATAGTAGAAAAAAATTAGAGAAAAATATTTTTAATAAAAATTAAAAATAAACATGAATTTTTTTATTTTTCTGTATTTAAGAAAAAAGAAAAGAAGTGAAAAAGAGAAAAAAGAAAAAAGAAATCATTTGAAAATTTGAAAAAGTGAATACACTATAGTAGACTAAAATAAAATTATGGAAGTAAAATAGAATTTGAAAAAATTTACATAAAAGCAAAAAATATAGTAATCAAAATTAAAGAAAAATATTTTTATTAGAAAGTGAAAGTAAAAATGAATTTTTTTCTCTTTTTGCATTCAAGAAAAAGAAAAGAAATGAAAAATAGAAAAAAAGAAAAAGAAAGAAAAAAAGGAAATTGTTGAAAATTTGAAAAGGTGAATGCACTGAAGTAGACTAAAATAAAATGATGGAAGTAAAGTAGAATTTGAAAAAGTTTACGCAAAAGTAAAAAATATAGTAATAAAAATTAAAGAAAAATATTTTTAATAAAAATTGAAAATAACAATGAAATTTTTCTCTTTCTGTGTTCCAGAAAAAGAATTGTAAAAGAGAAAAAGAGAGGGGTGCCTGGGTGGCGCAGTCGGTTAAGCATCCGACTTCAGCCAGGTCACGATCTCACGGTCCGTGAGTTCGAGCCCTGCGTCAGGCTCTGGGCTGATGGCTCGGAGCCTGGAGCCTGTTTCCGATTCTGTGTCTCCCTCTCTCTCTGCCCCTCCCCCGTTCATGCTCTGTCTCTCTCTGTCCCAAAAATAAATAAACGTTGAAAAAAAAATTAAAAAAAAAAAAAGAGAAAAAGAGAAAAGAAAAAAAGAAAGAAATTTGAATAGCTGAACCTGTGAACAGATTGAAGCAGGACTGAAATTGCTTCATTTTCCCCTAGAAGTCAGTCTATGTAGCACTTTGTAGTCCATAAACCAAGCCGGCGGTGAGACTTGTGTTCTTGAAGAGCAAAGTTGGCCCAGTTGGGCGGGGCTCAGTGTAACAGCTCCGCTCTCCCCTAGATGGCGCTGCTAGCCTATTGGGGTGGATGGTTGCAGTCCTCATAGGTGCGTATGCACATGCGCATGCTACCCACTCTGTTCTCTCGGATCAGGTATCGCGCACCTGTCCTCTGTCTTCACCTGTCCTCTGTCTTCAGCTCTTGTCCACTCCCTGCTTTTTCACTCTTCATGACCAGGCCTCACGCAGTACCTCTCTACTGAGTTTTTTCTCAGGTGCAGCTGTTTCCCCCAGCCCCTTACTTCCAAAGGACTGCGGCTTTGACCCATTCCGCCCCTCTGCGGGAGGGTCTCACTGAGCAATGGCCGAATGAGCAATGGCCGAATGTTGGCTGCACCCAGGAATGCCCGCTGGACCCTGCTGCTGCCAGTGCCCCGAGACTGTGGGCAGGTGCCAGCCCACCCCAGAAAAAGTTCGTGAGACAGTGTAGCAGCAGCGTTTCAGGGATTATGGAAAATCACAACACACATCTGGCACCAGGCTTCACCCTTAATGACCTTGTCCCAGCACCAGAGAATGTGGCCACCTTCCAGGGTCTGCTGGGACCAGGTGGCTTCAACAGTCTCTACCAAATGTCCTTCCAGCAGCGGAACCGCTTTCCCCGTGTGGCCCGAGAACCTCCCGGATCCCACTCTGTTCCTGGGGATTCGCCCTTCCCACCAGAGCATCGCCAGGTATCGAGCTGCGGAGTTGCAGCCTTTGCGCTCCCCTTGTTTGCAGTCTTATTGGAATTTAAACCCTCTCCTTTCTCCTTTCTCCCTTTTTAGTTTAGTCCCTGTGGCTATTTCCAATTTTCCACTTTCTCTCCAGCTGCTTTTGGGGAGGGGTGCTTTTCCCATATTCTCCCCCCACCCCCAGTCTCCATCCTCTCTCCACCCACAAAAGCAGTTCCCTACCTTTTGCGGCTTCTCGCTCCCCAAATTCACCTCTCCGCACCGCATACCTGCTGAATTCTGTGGTTCAGATTGTGCTGATTGTTGTGTTAGTCCTCCAGTCAGTTTTCTAGGTGTGTAGGATGGTTTAGTGTTGGTCTGGCTGTATTTCATGGACGCGAGACACACAAAAACCTTCCATGCTGTTCTGCCATCTTGGCTCCTCCCTATTATTTTTTAATGTTTTTTGTTGTTGTTTTTTCGAGACAGAAAGCGCCATTGAGTGACTAATGAGTATAACTTCCTCCAACTTCTGTACAGATACTCCTCACTGAAATCAGAGGGAATCCTAGGAAAAGTTGCTTAGCTTTTTTTGGCTGATGTTTACTACAGGGAAGCAAGCCGACTGGTGTTTTCTTCAAGGGTTGCAACCTGGCAAACATTGGCTTAACATGATCTCTGGATGTGCTTCGTTTTGTTTTCATTAAGTCCACACTACATTGTAGAGGCAATGTGGGTAGAAGGCCTTATGCTGGGTCGTAATACAAGCAGCTTATACCCATATTCCTTGTATTAGACTTAGTGACACTGTCAGGTTGACTGGATACCCCCAGCAGGAGGCGGAATTTATAAACCTATTCATTCATCAAATATTTATGATCTCTGTGAAGACATTTTGAGGCACCGGAGAACAGGAGCATGGGACTTGATGTATGTCTTCTCAGATTTGGCTAATGCTCTGATGGGAAAGCAAAATTAAGTAGACAACAAATTGCAGTACACAGCAGTGTTCAATAAATTCCATATGCACTGTTAAGAGAATAGGGCTGTAGGAGCAATCTTATTCAGAGGAAGAACCAGGCAAAAAAGAAAATAACTTCCACTTGAAGGGATGGGAGAAACCGTGGAGGGTGGGGAAGGAAAGGTGGGGAACGACGAAGGGCACCGTGGACAGAGAGCCTGCTACAAGACTTTTGGAGACTCTTAGAGACAAATCTACTCTCTAAATGCCTGGATGCGTTTGTATTATGACCAGACAACCTTTCTATTTTTACATTGTAAATCACCCACACACAAAATACCCTGAGGGATCAATTGATGTTAAATGTAATTGTTATAATAGCGTACTAAAATATTGGGTCTTGTTATTACTATCTATGCTGGTATGGTTAAATGTATATTTAAAAATAACTATGATTTTATTTAAATTAGTTTAATCAGAGTGGCCACCATCACTCACATTACTGGCTGTGGTATGGTGGTAATTTATGGTATTCTCAGCCAATGACCATGACAAGTCTATTAAAAAGTTTTCAATGAAAATTTCGTATCTGTAACATAAAGGATCTGAAAGCATAAGGTATTCTTTTCCCTAGCCAGATCATACCTGAACTGAGCATAAATCCTTGTCTGGTTAAAACTGGTAATAAGGAGGGGTGCCTGGGTAGCTCAGCTGGTTAAGCATCTGACTTCAGCTTAGGTTGTGATCACGCAGTTTGTGGGTTTGAGCGCCGCATCGGGCTCTGTGCTAATAGCTCACAGCCTGGAGCCTGCTTCAGATTCTGTGTCTCCCTCTTTCTCTGCCACTCTCCCACACACATTTTGTCTCTCTCTCCCTCAAAAATAAATAAACAATAAAAACAATTTAAAAAAAACTGATAATAAGGACTAGTAAAGACAGTTCTGAACAAGAAACCAGAAGACCTAGGTTTTGTTCCCAACTCTATCCTTATGTAACTGGGAAGTTTTGATTCAGGATTCTTTGAGATCAACCTTGACACCTTACTGATCAAATGAACAGAAAATAAATATAAGCCTTCATGTGCTGTTCAAAGAAGGGCAGGGTTGGAAATGGAACCAGAAATTTCTGGAAACTTTGTGACCATCTATGAACCAGGAATTCACCAACTTTGTCTACATTGCTTATACTGAAATTTCTTTGTTTTCCAGTGACACACACTTAGCATTGGATTTGTTTACTAACCATGTTGGTCTGGCCTAACATGAAAGGAAGGCAATAGAAAAAGCACAAAGTACAAGAGACGAACTATGGATATGTTGCAATCATTGGAGCCAATGTTTCTGATTTTCTGGGAATCTGAAGCTGAACATGGTATAAAGAATTGTGGGGAAGAGGTCCGTCTATTTGACAAATGTTTGGAGCAGGACTTGCCGCACATGTGAGAGTGGTCCCTTTTCTGTATATGACAGGCACAATCTTGCCACACTGTAATCACATTTGTAAGATAGGGCCACCCTGCTCCATGGAATCTTAAATGAAATTGTGTGACAGCCAGGGTTTTACTGCAGGTAGCAAAGCACATTCCAAATAGTTTAAACAGGAATGAATTTACTAAGGCATAGTTGATAGTTTATGGAACCTCAGGAAAGTCAGAGAACCAGACTGTGTTTCATGGTTAGGAAAATGCTCAACCACACCATGGAATTTTTTAGGGGAAATTACCATGAAGTTGATACCCACTCTTAGGAATCTATGGCTGGCCTGGATACCCATATTCCACCAGGCTGTCCAGAACATCTGATTTCCCTTTGACCAGTTGCCATGTTATGCAGGTGCGTTGATTGGAAGAAATTGGACACAATCCTCCAGCCTAGCTGGAAGGGAGTCAGTGAAATTTGGTGGTGCATGTGCTAAGTGAGCCAAATATCAGGATCTACTACAAGTAATATCAAATAGTAATAATAATAATATAATATAACAGTAGTTTAAATGTATATAGCACTTATGCCTGCAAAGCCCTGCTCTAAGCCCCCTAGCTGGTTATTTTGTTTTTTGTTTATGTTTTGTTTTGTTTTTGAGAGAGAGAGAGAGAGAGAGAGAGAGAGAATCCCCAAGCAGGCTCCACACTGAGCCTGATGTGGGGTTCGATTCCATTACCCTAGGATCATGACCTGAGCCGAAATCAAGAGTAGGACACTCAAACGACCGAGCCACCCCAGTGCCCCTATACATTCAGTTCTTAAAAACAAATTGCAATGTAAGTAGTCATCAACATTTTACAGAAAATGAGGTTTAAGAGATGTGGTTAGCTGTCCCAGGTCACATAATTGCTAAAAAGCAGAGTCAGTCAATGGACCCTGGCAACCTGGCTCAGAGGCCACGGTCTTTAGTGCTATCACACACTAGTTCTCATGCACAGAAGGAGAACACTCTTGACAATGAGGGAAGGAAGGAGTGTGGCAAACGTTAACAGATAAATAATCGAAATCACCCCAATTTTATTGACTTTGTTAAATGGACGGGCTCTGATCTAGAATTTGGCCCTAATCTGGAATTTGACTGTAGGAAAGAGAGCAGAGCTCTCTTCTAGGTTTCTCTTCTAGGACACAGTAAAGATTGTGCAGCTTGGCTGTGCTATGCAGGAGAATGAGAAGCATTCTGGCTCTTTCTATTCCTTCCAGCGCTGCCTTTTGCTTTACTGACATAAGAAACCTTGAGTGGTGTCATAGAAAAGCAATATGTTTAGGAAAGGTCAGAGGAGATTGTGTACTGCCCCTTGACATCATCAAGAAAATCTTTGGTTTCATGGTAATTACAGATCTTTATCAATGGCCAGGAGAGGGGACGACGAGAATGCAGTTTGGATTCCAAATCCCAGGCTGATTACAGAACGTGAAAAATTGAGAAAAATCATCCCTGACTTGCAAACAGAAAATTTGAAATGGAAATCATTGAGAAAAAACAAATATTGACTCAGCATAGCAGTTTTTATAACTACACTTTCAAAATGCATCAGACCGGATTTGCTAGAACAACAATAGCTGCCCTTTCCTAGTTGATGTTTTTATTGTTTGATTTTGATGTGAAATTTTTGTCCTTTGATGTCGAGATCATCAGGACACATATGCCTGTTAATTACTTTATTTAGAAATACCATTGTTCAGATGTTAACATGGATCATGTTTGGACTTCCTGGGGACACTAAGGCTCTCTAGGGGGTACTTGGCCTGATGAAAATGTTGTTTCTGAACGATCATTTCTTCCTTGCACAAGTCTGCTAATAAATACCACTAATGAGCATATTAAGTATGTTTCTTCCTTCATTATGTGGTAGGTCACCCCTGAGCACAGATTCATTTTACTTACAAAATGGAGCCATTTATTTACTTTTTAGGCAAAAGACTTTCTGTTTAAAATCCGGTTTATTATTATTGTTTTCTATGGGAAGACTACAACATTAGAAAGATGTAACTCTGAGTATCAAACATTACAAAGAGGTAAACTCGAAAAGGAGAAGTTGGAACATTGTGGTAAGGTTACAAATAAGATATCTTTTTTCCTATTTAATAGGTAGGGAAGAAGATTTTTTTAATAGCGTGTTCATGTAACATTTTACCATCACGATGGGTTGATTTCAATAAATACATTTGAGCCAACTTCCACATTTATTCAAAACTAAGTTAATTTCTTGTGGTTTGTCTTCATATTCCATGGGTTTTCGACATCAATTATGATTCTTTATGTGCACATTATATATAAAGGAGTACCTACAAATTAAAGATCTTTTTGCTCAATAAGAAAAAATACTCATTAATGATTCTCAAACTGTATTCTACAGGATTGTTAAGATAGCACAGTTACAAGCTCTGCTTAGCATAGCACAGAATCATTACCACAAATGTTTTTATACTGATAGATGTTAAAAGATAAACTGAGGCTTAACATAATTTTAAGAGTTGATTTGAAAAAAAAAAAAAATGCTTCCAGCCAGATGGTGCCAAACTGGAAGTGGTCAGGAGCAATTTACCAACAGGAGCTAGGGGAAAGACTTTTATAGAGAAAAGGTGGAAGCAAAACAAGGAAATTAATTACTTGGCTATGGCTTTTGCCTTATTCGAAAAAGCCTGTTTGGCTGTTGGTGACTGGCTTTCCTTAGGATATGATTTCTTAACCTTGAGTCATTTTCAGGCTTGGGTTTTGATTTGCTTAGGTAGACTGCTGAGGTATTAGAGCCACTTCAGTCTAATGGCCTCCTTGTTTAATTCATTTAACCTAGAGTACTGCATTCCAGAAAACTGAAGAAGGGGCGATTATCTTACTTTCAGTAAGTGGGTCATCCTTGTTGCTGATAGACATTCCCGTTGCTCTACACACTCTCGTTTTCTATGGTTCTTTTACTTTAAAACCAAATGCCACCGATTGTGTGCACCAACTAAAAGGGTTTATAGACTCTTTCTGAGTCAGATTTTTATGGTCTCTGTTGTATTATATCATGTGACATCAGTACAAATACAACTGGTAGTAATCAAGTTGTTTGGTGAAATCTTTTTGCTGCACTTAGGTCTTGTAATACAAAGTGGACCATAATCTCTTCCTGTTTAGGCTCCATATCTCACAAGTGAAGGAGGAGTTCAGAAAGAATACCCCAGTCTCTTACTTATTTATACCCTATAGAGTGCACACATCAAAAGGACCTTGGGGGGTTTTGGTAAGATATGTTACTGGGAGAATTTAAGTCACATAGAAAGTTTAGATGTGTGAATTATAAGAAGAAATGAGAAATACTTTTTTTTCTGTTTTAATAAGTGAGTATCCAGAAAGATTGAGTACTCCTCATTAGAAACTGAGACATCATTTTACTAGCATGGGAAATATCACGAGACAGGGGCAAAGGGTTCTTTGGTGTGTTCCCTCATTCAGCTGACGGCCCCTTGAATGGTAGGCAATAAAAGCAGGCTATCACCATTAGCACCACTCATTACAGGGCTAGAAAATATTGATTACTTGGTTTTCAAGAAAATTACATAATAAATTCAGACTTGATCCACCATTTCCTTTCTCTATATTTGTTCTGATTTGCTGTTGAATCCATTTTTTACACACTCAAAACCAACTGTTTTCCCCATAGAGGAATGTGGGTTATACATAATGAACAAGATTGAATTTGTGTTCAGATTATTAATGGATTGGTAACAACTGTTACTGTGCCATGCTTCTCTCAACAGCTGTTTATATTTTATTTAAAATCTGTAAAAACATTTCCTTGTAGTCCCTTGATCTGTATAATAATTTCCTTTTGTTCCAAGCCGCTGAAGGTGTCTTTGAACCCACTAGGCACTATTCATCTATTCCTTCAAGACAGGTCCACTTTCATCATAAAAATGAACATCATAAAAAATGAACTCTGAAATCAAAGTGAGAAAACAAAGGTGGGTGAACTCTACAAGGCGATAGAATAAAAGTCGAGGCAGCTGCTGAAAAAGATCACTCACTATTGTTCCAAACTGCCCTTGATTTGCACCAGGAAGCTGCCTTCCTGCACTACACCGAATCTTTTCCAGAGTTATCTTTTGTGTTCATTCTCTGCTTACAGCCTCTCTAAAAATTCTGCTCACTGTTTGTCACAGTCAGGAACAAGTCTGTTAAGCTCCCCCTAGTTGATAAGTAGGCGTTGTTACTTATGGATATCCTGTTGTGTTCACCTCCCGTAGTCTTGAATTTTCTTATTGTTCAAGCCAGAGTGATCTCAGAAGAGCATTCTTTGTAAAGTACAATGTCTGCTTAAAAATTTGTCAATGTGATTCCAAAAATAACCTGGATATGAGTCCAAATGACCGTTCTCTCCACATGCTTCATTGTGATTAAAGTAAAACCAGAAAAAAAAATTCTACAAATTGGGAAAGGGAGGCAGAGCACCATCCTGCAAATTGCTATATCACCTGCAAAATGCCATGAAAAAGGGCCTTTCCTTTTTGAAGCAAAGGATGAATAAGAAAATATGAGTCCATCATATGCAAGTGGAGAAAAAAAAAGATAAAAGGACAAAATCTTTTACTGCTGTGTCAATGAAAGGTACAGGATAAGTTGGGTTGGGGTGGGGCGGGGTGGAAGGAAGGAGAAGACTCGATAAATGTCAGATTTCTGAGAATGCAGGGTGGTTTTGAGTTTGCAAATTTAGCCAATGACTTTTACCCGTAAAATCAGAAGGTGGTCACTTTTAATCACTTTATATAGCTAACCTTGTTTTATAGGAAACTCTAGGATGACAGTGAGGAATTTCTTGAGTCATATTTAATACCACTCCCACATAATGTTTTACAGTGACTATTCCAGATATTTACTAGAAATCAGAGCCTGGGTTCGCATAACTTTTACATCTTAATGCCTTATTTGTACACAAAGTCGTTCTTCTTTGCATTAGGAAAACTGCAGTTCTATCAATGAAGGGGAAGCCAGTAAAGAATGGGTAGTGGAGGAAAGGAGGCCTCAGGCTGCCAAAGGAGATGTATGACTACTATCTAAACCAAACCTAGAAAAAAAAAGCAAAATATTTCAGAAGAGGAATATATTTAATTGCGGCCCCAGGAGAGGCAATTTATGTGCCAACAAGTTATGTGGGTTTTATGTGCCTATCAGTTTGCTATTCAATTAAAAAATGTGTACTTACCATGGCAACACCCATCTCTCCTGATACACAAGCTAATTTTGAGTCATGCAGAGCACCTTCTCAAAGCAACACACAAACAAGCCAGCAGATTCCAATAGATGCAAATTTCTTTAAAGCATATCATTGAAACAGATGTGCTGCAAATGCCGGTTTTATTTTAGGAATGCTTTTTGTGTTTCATGGTAATGATAACTCTGAGTTATAAAAGGCCTCTTTAAAAATCAAGCTGCAAAATAGTAAGCACTATAACAAGTGATCTTTGAAATAAGAGAAATATTTCCATTTATTAGAGAGTCAATTTCCTAAATTAATTGTCCTATTGGTTATGAGGTAATTAGATTATCTTCTATTTTCTCATGATACATGCTTCTATTTTCTTTGCATAAGTAGAATCCAAATATATTAATGAGAAGAGATGGCAAAAGAATATTTGCTCCTTTTCATCTGTCTTCATTTGTAATGACCAAAACCTAGTAAATATTCCAATTATTAAAATAGTTATCATGTTGATACATTGGGCAAGACCGATCTAAGGACTTTCAGATGGTTTCTGCTGAATTAGGTAGATTTTCTATTTTAAATTATTGCATTTGCATACAAATTTTTATATAATGCAAATGCTCCCTATTATCATTTGTATATTAAGAATAAGCTATTGCTGACGCAATTAGGTAGCTTAGTGGCTAAGACCAATGATTCTATTCCAAAGTGTTTGAGTTTGATTAAAAATTCTATAGTTTAGGGGCGCCTGGGTGGCGCAGTCGGTTAAGCGTCCGACTTCAGCCAGGTCACGATCTCGCGGTCCGTGAGTTCGAGCCCTGCGTCGGGCTCTGGGCTGATGGCTCGGAGCCTGGAGCCTGTTTCCGATTCTGTGTCTCCCTCTCTCTCTGCCCCTCGCCCGTTCATGCTGTGTCTCTCTCTGTCCCAAAAATAAGTAAAAAACGTTAAAAAAAATTTTTTTTAAATAAAAAAATAAAAAAAATAAAAATTCTACAGTTTAAAAGTGGCAGACTTTAAGCAAATTATTTAGTCTTTCTTTGGAACTCTTTTGATGGGCTGTAAAACTGAGATAACTAAGGCGGTTGTAGGGAAGACATGAATTGGAAAACATTTGTCATAGAACATGTTTGTAATAAATGCCTGCTCTTCTTTGCAATAAAGATTAAAGCCACAATCTAATATTTTTATTTGTTTACAGAACACTTAGTTAAATAATTTAAAGCTCAACTTATATACTCCATAGAGCAGATTACATACAAAACTTGTCTACCAAATAGCTTTTGATGACAAAGATGGGTTTATTTTCTACTCTTTCTGTCATAGTTATGTTAGCTAAGTTCTCTGAGCTGTGGTTTTTCCTTTGATAAAATGGAGATAGCATTGCTTAGCCTTAAAGGATTGTTATGAGGAGTCAATAAAATAATATAAATCAAATTTCAATGTAGTGAAAAGCATATGACATTCATTCAATGAATAAATTTTTCCTTAATATGTAGGGCATAGTTTGGCAATATCAGATTACTTCCAAAATGGAGAGTAAGTCAGTTTATCTAAATATTTTTAATGTATGAGGTATTTAAGAGAAAAGATCAAATTGAATTTGAAATAAACAACAACGAAAAAGAAATATAAAATTACAGCAGAATTAATGAAATTGAAAACAGGATATCAATAGGAAAATAAATGAGGCCAAAAGCTGATTCTTTGAAAAGATGAATAAAATCAATAAGCTTCTAGCTAGACTAATTAAAAGTGACAGAAGACACAAATTAATAATATCAGAAATGAAAGATGGTTATCACTACAGATCTACAAAACATTAAAAACATAATAAAGGAATATTATGAACAGCTCTATGCCCACAAATTTGATAACCTAGATTAAATGAATCCATCCCTTGAAAGACACAATTTGCTAAAACTCATACAAGAAAAATAAAGATAATCTGAATAGGCTCTATATTTTAAAAAAGGAATCAATAATCTTCCAAAATAGAAAGCACCAGGCCCAGGTGGGTTCACTGGTGAATTCTACCAAACATTTAAAGAAGAAATTATATGAACTCTGTACATTGTCTTTCAGAAAATAGAAGCAGAGAGAATACTTTCTATCTCATTCTATGAGGCCAGAATTACCCTAATAACAAAACTTTGAAAAGCTTTTAAATACCATTATTTCTAATAAACATAGATGCAAAAATGCTCCATAAAATATTAGCAAATCAAACCCAGCAATGTATAAAAGAATGATACACCACAACCAAGTGTGATTTATTACAGGTATATAAGTCTGGTTCAATAGTAAAAAATCAGTTAATGTAATCTATTACATCACAGGCTAATCAAGAAAACCACATATTAATAGCAATAGATACAGAGAAAGAATTGGATAAAATCTAACTTCCATTCAAAACTTCCAACAAACCAGGAATAGAAGAAAACATCTTCGACTTGATTAAAAACAAAATCTACACAACCCCTCCCACATTTAACATCATACTTACTGATATGAAACTAGAAACTTTCTTGCTAAGATCAAGAAGAAGGTAAAGATATTCCCTCCTATCACTCCTTTTCAACATTGTACTAGAAGACCTAGTTCATGAAATAAATGACAAAAGGAAATAAAAAAGATTGGGAGGGAAAAGATGAAACTTTGTACACAGATGACTTTGTAAGCTATGTAAAAAAAATCCAAAAAAATTTAAAACAACAACAACAACAATAAAAACCCTCTCAGAACTAATGATTACAGCAAAATTGCAGGATACAAGATTAATATATTAAAGTCAATCTTTTGCCTATATCTCAGCAATGAAAAAGTGGAATTTGAAATTAAAAGCACAATACCATTTGTATTAGAACCTACCCCCCACCCCGGATAAAGTACTGAGGTATAAATCTAACAAAATATGTCCAAGAACTATATGTGAAAAACTAAAAATTTCTGATGAAAGAAATCGAAGAAGAACTACATAAATGTAGAGATATTCCATGTTCATGAATAAGAATATTCAAATTGTCAAAATGTCAATTCTTTTAAACTTGTTTTATAGATTTGAATCAATCTCAATAAAAATCCTGGCAAGTTATATTGTAAATATCAACAAATTGATTCTAAAGTTTATACTGAGAAGCAAAAGAAGTTAGAAAAGCCAGCACAATATTAAAGGAGAAGAAAAAGTTGTATGTCCTATGACTGACACTACCCAACATCAAGACCTATAGAAAGCAAGACAGCATAGAATTTGCAAAAAGATAGTAAATAGTGCAGTGGAACAGAATAGAGTCCCAAAATAGACTCACATAACTATAGCAAAGTGATCTTTGAAAAAGGATAGAAAGTCTTTCCACAATTAGTGCTAGAACAACTAGCCATCCACATGTAGGAAGAAAAAAAATGAATGTACAATCTTCACACCCTTACCCAAAATAACTCAAAATAGTTCCCAGACTTAAATGTAAAATGCAAATCTATAAAAAAATATTTAGAAGATAACATAGGAGAAAACCTAGATGGCTTTGGGATTGGTAAAGACTTTTAGATACAACACCAAACGTATGATCTATGAAAGGACTAATTGATAAACAGGACCTCATTACAATTAAAAACTTCTGCAAAAGACAATATCAAGAAAATGAAGAGACAAGTTACAGACAGGGAGAAAAGATTTGCAAAAGATAAAGAACTTTTATGCACAATATACAAGAACTTTTAAAACTCAACCATAAGAAAATGAACAACTCTACTACAACATGGGCAAAATAACTTAACACTCACCTCAACTAAAAAGATATACTGATAGCAAGTAAGTATAGGAAAAGATATTCAGCATCATATGATATTAGGGATTTGCAAATTAAAACAGCAATGGGAACCACTACATGCCTATTAAAATGGCCCAAATCCAAAACACTAACAACACCAAATCCTGGCAAGAATGTGAACTAACAGCAACGCTCATCCACTACTGGTGAAAATGCAAATTAATACAGCCACTTTTGAAGATAGTTTGGCAGATTCTCACAAAACTAAACATAGTCTTGCCATATGATTCAGCAATTACACTCATTGGTATTTATCCAAATGAGTTGAAAACTTATATACACACATAAAATTTCTACACATTTATTTATTACAGCTTTTTAAGATAATTCTCAAAAGCTGGAAGCAACCAAGATGTCCTTCAGTTGGTGAATAGATAAATAAACTGTAGTACATCCATTTCAATGGAGTATTTTTTTAGCACATAAAAAAAATAAATTATCAGCTATGAGAAGTATAGAGCAAGACTTAAATGCATATTACTAAGTAAAAGACGCCAGTATGAAAAGGTTGCATACTTTATGATTCCAACCGTATGACAGTCTGGAAAGGGAAACTATGGGAATAGTAAAAAGATCAATAATGCCAGGTGTTGGGGATGAGGAGCAGCGATGAATAAGTGGTTCACTAGAATTTTTAGAGCAGTGAAACAATTCTATATGATATCATTTGATAATGGTGGATACAGGCCATTATAGATTTATCAAAACCTGTAGAATGTACAATACCAGAAGTGAAACCTATGGTAAACTATAGACTTTGGGAGATAATGACGAGCCATTGTAGGTTCATCAAATGTAACAAATGTAGCACTCTGGTGGGGGATATTCACAGTGGGGAAACTGTGCCTGTGCATGGACAGGGGACATATGGGAACTCTATATGTGAACCTAAAACTGCTCTAAAACAATAAAGTTTATTAAAAAAATGGAAACATTCTGGAGGCCTGGGTTTATGATCATGTCAATTCTAATCTAAATTATTGAAGCATTCAGGGCGTTTGGGTGGCTCAGTCAGTTAAGTGTCCTACTTCGGCTCAGGTCATGATCTCATGGTTTGTGAGTTCCAGCCCCGCATCCGGCTCTGTGCTTACAGCTCAAAGCCTGGAGCCTACTTTGGATTCTGTGTCTCCCTTTCTGCTCCTCCCCTGCTCACGCTCTGTCTCTCTCTCCTTCAAAAAATAATAAACATTCAAAAAGAAATTAAAAAAAATTATTGAAGCATTATCAGTGATGCCAGCCTATTCAATTTATTATGTCCTCCTTGCTTGTGAAAGGAATATAGGAAATCAATAAAGCAGACATATAAATACTATGACAGAAGTATAAGTTTGTACCTTAATTGGAAATTTTCTAACCAATAGATTCTTAGCATTACAAAAATCCTTGAGAATAATCTATGCATATTTGAATTTTAATATAAATTTAATCCATGCATATTTGAATTGAGTGTGGAACCTGCATAAGATTCTCTCTCTCTCTCTCTCTCTCTCTCTCTCTCTCTCCCTCTGCTCCTCTCCCCACTGGTGCTATCTTTCTCTCTCTCTCTCTCTAAAGTAAAACTATATATATATAAATAAATTGTGACATTGTGCCTATAGAAATGTAATTTTCACATTAAATAAGCATATTGCAATCATTTTAAAAAGGAAGAGAGTTCCTAGACACGAAGATAGAAACAAGGATAAGAACAAGTTTGTGCTGGGTCTTTTCAGACATTTTGTTTTCTTGTTTGTTTTTACTAACTGCAATTGAAAATTATTGAGAAATTTGATTTTACTTTGTTTTATTTAAGTTATTTATTTTGAGAGAGACAGAGACAGCATGAATGCAGAGAGCAAGGGAGAGAGAGAATCCCAAGCAGGCTCTGCACTGCCAGCACAGAGCCTGATACAGGGCCCCAGCTCAGGAAACTGTGAGATCATGACCTGAGCTGAAACCAAGAGTCAGACACTTAACCGACTGAGCAACCTAGGCACCCCTATTGATAAATTTTAATCAAGGGAATCATGTGATCAGATCTGTGACTTAAAAAGATTACTCAGGGTATTGCCTGGAGAATGTTGTCAATACCATGCATGAAGATATGGTGTTGGACATTGGAGAAAAAGGAGAGTTTAGGTTGTGTTGAGATTTAAACAAATCTCAAACTTTAAGAAACAAAAATTAGAGATGCAGAGAAAAGGACAAAAAAAACAAAATGTATGAGCATAATGAAATAAGCATCAGGAACATTAAAAAAATAAAAATAAAAAAATTGCCACTAGAGACAATTAGTGACATGGTTAACAAACATGAACCATTCCCTGATGATGCAGAGAGAGTGTCCAAAAGTGAATGTGACAAAGGAAAAGATGAAAGCTATGGGTGATACCAAAATGAAATTTCAGCTGAATAAATCTGTCTTAGAAAGAAACAAGCTAATTGGAAGCGAAGCAATAAATGATACAAGCCATAGGAGAGGGGGAAGATGAATGCACAAAGTAAAGGGCTGAGCTGCGAATAAATCAACAGAGTTCCACACATAGATAAAAGCTCATAAAATATTTTACTTTCCACGATAAAGGAAAAAAACACATCATATACATGCCTAAGACAATAATACATACCCTGCAAAGTCTAAAACCTCCAACTCTAACAAATGCTAGAAGACTATCCATACAAGTATGAAATAAAAAAGCAGTAACCCAAATATTTTGTATACAGCTAAATACATGGTATAATAGAAAAGAATTTCAATATACAAAAAGATTAGAAAATAAGCTACATACCTCCATTTTTATAATAATAGTTAAGAACTTCTCATGCTCACTAAGAGATGCTAAGTAAATGCATCTATTTATACAGGAAAACAAAGTAACAGGACACAACAGAAAATTAGAACTGGATATTTTTTTCTTTACGTGCTTTAGATTGCAAACTAAAGAGTTTAAAATCTATTAGCTTGACTTTTTTTTTAATGTTTATTTATTTTTGAGAAAGAGTATGAACAGAGGAGGGGCAGAGAAGAGGGAAGAGACAGAGCATCTGAAGCCGGCTGTAGGCTGACAGCAGAGAGCCCAATGTGGGGCTTGAACTCGGGAACTGCAGGCTCTTGATCTGAGCTGAAGTTGGCTGTTTAACTGACTGAGCCACCCAGGTGCTCCAACATCTTTAGCTAGACTTAATAACCTGACAGTAAATGATTGTCCTTTCCTCAGCAATTCTTTCTCATGTATTTCCCTGGTTCTAAGAAATTTGTTTACAAATTCCCAGCTTGGTCTCTCAGTTCAGATAGACATAGGGAATTTGATATCCATCTAGACAATAATAAACAATGTTCTAACCCAGTAGTCGTTTCAGTGGGCTGAATTATTTAACTGGTTGAACCACTGTGGGGGAAGAATGATCCAAAAGCACTTTCTTTTCCCACTTGCTCAAATCCTAAAAATTAAAGTAGATTTGAGAGCCATATTGTCATTTTCATCATCAAGGAACACGAACAATGACATTTTACATCATTAAAACTCATAAAAATTGGTTGAGTCATTGAATTTTTTAAACTGTGAAAAGTCTATATAAACTACTCAGTTGAAGATATTTGCTATCATGAGTTCCACTTTATATCTTTTTATTATGATATGTGAAATTTTGGTTCAGGAAGTTTAAGCATCATTATGTCATAATCTTATGAGATATTTCAAAAGGCATTTAAAATCTATAAATGAATATGGCAAAAATTTAACAGTGATAAGAAATGGATATTTAAAAATATTTCTAATACTCTTTATTTCCCAATTTTCATAATAAAATTATTGGGTTGATTGTATACTTATAAATTTGATGTTTGAAAAGCCAGGCAGTACAATTTCAATATATCACTTGATCTCAGTACCAAAATTAAGTGAAACAATAGAATAGTCTCAAATGATAAAATTTGGTAAATCTCGGGGGTGTATCATGAATAATAGTTTTTCATTTTTTATTTTTGTATATTTTTTCTATTTCATAAGGATGTGATAAAATAAAATTATCTTTACTAAAAATATAAAAGTATGGGTATGCAAAGGGTATAGTTTTACTTAGATATTATTTAAAAAAAACTTAATGATTATTTATTTTTGAAAGACAGAGACAGAGAGACAGAGCATGAACAGGGGGAGGGGCAGAGAGAGAGGGACACACAGAATCTGAAGCAGGCTTCAGGCTCTGAGATGTCAGCGCAGAGCCCAACACGGGGCTCAAACTCAGGAGCTGTGAGATCATGACCTGAGCTGAAGTTGGATGCCCAACCTACTGAGCCACATAGGCACCCCTAGATATTCTTAAAGAAGAACCAATCTGGAGTACTTATAGTACAGACATCAGTGATTATTATGAAACTGTAATGATTATAACAAACTGATATTAGCATAAACATAAACAAACTTAAACAGACAGAAATTCTGTGCTTACATAACCATTCAATTTATAATAAAGGCAATACTGAAATGAAGTGTAAACAGAGTAATATTATCAGTGGTATTGGGTCAATTCCATATCTATCTGTGATTTAAAAAAATCTTGGTCCTTATGCTACACTAAATATTTAATTCTAGTTGAATAGTTAAAATAAATGTAATAATATATATAAAGACAAAATGCAGCAGAGAATTTTTGTAACCTTGGAGTAGGCAAAGTTTGTCTTAGACATAAAAGGTACAAATCATTAAAAAAAAAAAAAACTAGTAAATGGGAATGCAAGCTGGTGCAGCCACTCTGGAAAACAGTATGGAGGTTCCTCAAAAAACTAAAAATAGAACTACTCTACAACCTAGAAATTGCATTACTAGGTATTTATCCAAGGGATACAGGTGTGCTGTTTCGAAGGGGCACATGCACCCCAATGTTTATAGCAGCACCATCAACAATATCCAAAGAATGGAAAGAACCCAAATATCCATCAATGGATGAATGGATAAAGAAGATGTGGTGTATATATATATACAATGGAGTATTACTTGGCAATCAAAAAGAACGGAATCTTGCCGTTTGCAACTATGTGGATGGAACTGGAGAGTATTATGCTAAGCGAAATTAGTCAGTCAGAGAAAGACAAATATCATATGACTTCACTCATATGAGGACTTTGAGAGACAAAACAGATGAACATAAGGGAAGGGAAACAAAAATAATATAAAAACAGGGAGGGGGACAAAGCATAAGAGACTCCTAAATATGGAGAACAAACAGAGGGTTACTGGAGGGGGTGTGGGGGGGATGGGCTAAATGGGTAAGAGGCATTAATAAATCTACTCCCGAAATCATTGTTGCACTATATGCTAATTTGGATGTAAATTAAAAACAATTAAATTAAAAAAAAACTAGTAAATTAAACTTTAATAAAATTAAGAAATGCTGTTTATCATAAGATACTAGTGAGACATCCATAATGCTTATTGTATTGATACTGAGGCTAATTATAAGCCATGTTCAGTTTGAGAAAATTTTTGATGCCATACTTTTAGGTACTTTATATATATATGTTTTACTTCAATAAAACATTAAAACATGTAAAAGCTTCTGGGGTTCCTGGGTGGCTCAGTTTGTTAAGTGTCTGACTTCATTCAGCTCAGGTCATGATTTCACTGTTCATGGGTTCAAGCCCCATGTTGGGCTCTGTACTGACAGCTCAGAGCCTGGAGTCTGCTAAGGATTCTGTGTCTCCCTTTCTCTCTGCCTGTCTTTTACTCGTGCTCTGTCTCTCTCTCAAAAATAAATAAACATTAAAAAAATTTTAAAAAATGTAAAAGCTTGTTTTCTCTCTCCATAATATAATCGTCAGAAAACTATAGATCCTCAGATTTGGAAAGGACTCTGTGATCACACTTTTACACATTCATTACTACACTTCAAAAATTTTTTTTAATGTTTATTTATTTTGAGGGAGAGAGAGACAGAGTGCAAGCTGAGGAGGGGCAGAAAGACAGGGAGACACAGAATCTGAAGCAGGCTCCAGGCTCTGAGTTGTCAGAACAGAGCCTGACATGGGGCTCGAACTCACAAACTGTGAGATCATGACCTGAGCTGAAGTCAGATGCTTAACTCAATGAGCCACCCAGGTGCCCCATACACTTCAGAATGTTTAATTAGGCAATGCAATTTGAAGTTGATGCATGTTCCCTTTAAAAAAGTTTATTGAGGTGAAACTCACCTAACATAAAATCAACCATTTTAATGTAAATTCCATGGCATTTAATACACTCACGATTTTGTGCTATTTCCAAATATTTACCTCTGTCTATTCTCAAAACATTTCCATCATCCCAACATACAACTCACAGCTGTTAAGAATTTTTCCCCATTCTCACATACCCCCAGCCCTTGGCAACTACCATTGTGTCTCTGTCTCTACGGATTTACCTACTCTGGATATTTCATATAGATGGGATCATACAATATGGGATCTTTTGTGTCTGAATTCTTTCACTTGGCATAATATTTTTAAGGTTTCTCCATGTGTAGCATGTACCAGTACTTCATTTTTTATGGTTGAACAATACTCCATTGTATGCATGTATCACAATTTGTTTATGCATTTATCTGTTGATGGGCATCTGGGCTGTGTTCTGGCAATTGTAAATAGCACTCTTAGGAACGTGAATGTAAATGTACTTTTTTAAATACCTTTTTTAAAGTTTATTTATTTATTCTGAGAGAGAGAGAAAGAGAGAGCAGGGGAGGGGCAGAGAAACAGGAAGAGAGAGAATCCCAAGCAAGCTCTGAGCTGAGAGAGCTGACAGTGTGGAGCCTGACATGGGGCTCTATCTCATAAAATGAACTGTGAGATCATGACCCGAGTTGCAGAAACCAAGACTGGGATGCTTAACCCACTGAACCACCCAGGTGCCCCTGAATGCTTGTTTTTAATTGTTTCGTATGTTCCTAGAAGTTGAAATGCTGAGTCATATGGTAATTCTATCTTTCGCTTTCTGAGGAAACTTTGAACTGTTTTCCACATCAGCTGAACCATTTTTACATTCCTTCCAACAATGTAAAGGATTCCAATGTATATTAAGTTTGGTTATTTTATATGTTTTATATTGAGACAAAATTACATTTAGGTAAAATTTATGGCAGTGAAACATAAGGATAGTAAGAGAACATTTTAATGAGTTTTGACAAATGTATAAAACCATGTAACCAGCATTCTGATCAATATAAAGAATATTTCTATCACCCTAGAAAATTCCTTTATTTTTCTTTTTATATCAGCATCATTCTCATTTCTATAGTCCAAGTCCTTTCATTTTTTTTATTTAAAAAAATTTTTTTAACATTTATTTATTTTTGAGACAGAGAGAGACAGAGCGCAAGTGGGGGAGGGGCAGAGAGACAGGGAGGCACAGAATCCAAAGCAGGCTCCAGGCTCTGAGCTGTCAGCACAGAGCCCAACGCGGGGCTCAAACTCACAGACTGCATGATCATGACCTGAGCCAAAGTCGGATGCCCAACCGACTGAGCCACCCAGGCGCCCCAAATCCTTTCATTTTTATTGGTGCTAAATTGCTCTTTGTATGAGTATACAATTTGCTTATGCATTTTCCTGTTTATGAACATTTGGGCTTTTTAGTTTGGGAATATGAATACAACCAAAATTTAAAAAAAAAACCTTTTTTTGTATGTAGATGTTTTCCCTTTTATTTTGGGGGCAGGGTAAATACCAAAGTATAGAATTGATGGGTCATAGGGTTGGTGTATGATTGACTTTATAAGACATTGTCAGTTTCTAAGGTGATTTAAACATTTTATACAACCCCACTAACATACCAGAGTTCCAATTATTCTTCTCGCTTGACAGTATTTGCTGTTGACAGTCTAAATTTTAGCTATTCTAGTGCATGTAAGGTAGTATGTCACTGTAGTTGTGATTTGCTTTGCTTTTATGATGAATGATGTTGAGCAATTTCTCATATACTTGTTAGACATTGGCTTATTAGGCTTTTTTGTATACTACCTGTTCAAGTCTTTGCTTAGGCCTTTATTGGTTTGTCATTTTATTATTGACATGTAGGAGTTTTTAATTATATCCTAGATAAAAGTTCTTTGTCAGGCTTACATGCATTATGAATATTTTCTTCCAAATCTGTGGCTTGTCCTTTAATTTTTTTAGTCATGCTACCTGGGGAGAAGTCAATTTAATGGAGCACAATTTAAAAATTATCTTTCCATCTTACATTCCATTTATTACCTAAGAAACATTTTCCTAAAACCAGGGTATCATCTTCTATCTTTTCTCCTATAAATTTTATAATTTCCTCCCTTATATTTAGACATCATTCTCAAACTAATGTTTCCATGTGGTTTGAGAGAAACATTGTGCTTCATTTTTTTTCCCATATGTTTATCTACTTGTATCAACACCATTTGGGGAAGACTTTCTATTTCCCATTGAATTACTTAGACCTTTGTCAAAAAAAAAAAAAATCAATTAACCATGTAAAGTGGTTCTATATTTGGACTCTTTTTCCCTCTTCAGTGATCTCTTAATCTATCTAGGTAAGAAACATAGAAGGTATTTTCACTAATGTCAGGAAGAAAACAAGGATGTCACTATCATTGCTACTATGAAATACGTATTGGAGATGGGGCATAAAATAACAGCTATTCACTAAATCATGCTGCTTAACTGGAAAATACTTCCCCTCTCACAGAAAACAGAGGCAACGACTATCCTTACATGTTTTCACCATGGAATAATTTGGTCTACTCTGTAATTTCATATAAATGGAATAATACAATACATACTCTTTTACTCATTACTTGGTAATGAGACTTCAGCATATTTAAAAGTAAATGAGGGGCCCCTGGGTGGCTTGGTTGGCTAAGCGTCGGACTTCGGCTCAGGTCACGATCTCACAGTTTGTGGGTTTGAGCCCCGCATTGGGCTCTCTGCTAACACCTCAGAGCCTGGAGCCTGCTTCAATTCTGTGTCTCCCTCTCTTTCTCTCTGCCCCTCCCCCACTCACACTCTCTCTGTCTCAAAAATAAATAAACATTAAAAAAAATTTAAGGGGCGCCTGGGTGGCGCAGTCGGTTAAGCGTCCGACTTCAACCAGGTCACGATCTCGCGGTCCGTGAGTTCGAGCCGCGTCGGGCTCTGGGCTGATGGCTCGGAGCCTGGAGCCTGTTTCCGATTCTGTGTCTCCCTCTCTCTCTGCCCCTCCCCCGTTCATGCTCTGTCTCTCTCTGTCCCAAAAATAAATCAACGTTGAAAAAAAAATTTAAAAAAAAATTTAAAAGTAAATGAGATGATCCAGTAAAATCAAAAACTTGAGTATATACACTCATCATCAATATATATACTCATCTTCTCATTATTTTAAAAGTTTATTTATTTATTTTGAGAGGGAGGGAGGAAGAGAGGGCAGAGAAACAGGGAGAGAGAGAATCCCAAGCAGGCTCTGTGCTGCCAGCGCAGAGACTGATGCGGGCCCTATCCCACAAACTGGGAGATAATGACCTGAACTGAAACCAAGAGTCAGAGGCTTAATTGACTGAGCCACCCAGGCAGCCCTCATCTACTCATTCTTTAAGACATAAATGTCATCCATAAAGTTTTTACCATTTCAAACTGTAGAATTGGTCTCTCCCTGTGTCCCTATTGCTTTAAGTATAAGCATAACAGCTTCTTACCCACTATTGACATAATGTCTATTTCTTTTTTAAGTTTTTGAAGGCAACAGCTGTGTCTTCTGTGTCTAGCATATAACATATGTTCGGTAAATACGCGGGGCTACCAGATTTTCATGTATGCATAAGTAAAGTCTAAACATGAAATTCAGTCATGCAGTGATTCATTCATTTCTTCATCCACCTAGAATGGCTATATACAGTGAATAAGGCTCTGAAGTCACTGCTAGTACTGAAATCCCAGGCTTTGCAAACTGTTCCCTGAGTGACCTTGAGCAATTTGTTTAATCTCCCAGTGTCTCAGTTTCCTCATCTGAAAATGAGATAATAGTACCTAATTCAGAGAATCATATTGAGGAGTAAATGAGTAATGCATACCAGTTTCCTGACTGACACATACTTCTTAACACATAGAAAACACCCAAGCAAGTTAGTTATATTAATTTTTATTCAGAAAACCTGTTGTGGGTTTTCACTATGTGCCAAACACTGAGCTATGCTGCAGTGTATTTCAAGGGACTCGTGATCTAATGTGGAAGACAGATAAACATAATAAAGAATAAATAGTATGAATGGAATCCTATGGGAACGTGGAGAACAGTCAATACCCTGGGCAATTAGGAAAGGCATTATATGAGCAGACATTTGACAGATACACGGGTGTATGCCAAGCTGAGAATTAGGGGACAAGGCAGTGCAAACAGATGGAGCATAATATGCAAAACCATGGCAGCATGAGAAGATTTGGGATACTAGGGAAAGTTGAGAAATGGAGAGGCAGAAAAACTGGAGACAAATTTAAGAAGCCACCAGACAAATTTGTCACATGCAATCTGGGTAGAAAGAGCTACTGACTTGAAGGTAAGCCATGTGCAAGCGGCAGTTGTGTATAACTGAATATAACACTCAAAAGCACAGACCCCCCTCATTAAACTCACATAATGCTTCCTAGAGCATGGCCAAGCATGGACTGGTGTAAGGTGCCACAGGATCAAATAAACTCTTTTTGACATAGCTGAATAAAGAAAGGGCAAAAATTGGATACGTTACATCAAAAAATAAATGACACTTCTATTAGAGCTGCTAATTTTCTGCCCTACTCAAAAGATTCCGTTTAAAACTAATAAAGTAGCAGCAAAATAGGCTGATTTAAATTTCACCTTCTCTTACTTTATATCCAACCCCTATTAGAAGTGCTAATATCCACAGGACCATAAAATGGCCTAAAGACCTCTTGTTGAAGGGATAAAGTGAGGATAATGAGGGCAAATTGAATAAATTGCATTTGGAAAATCAGGAGTTATTTGAGAACTCAATAGAACTTTGCAGGTTTCCTATATTTGAACCACCCTTTATATTTAAACTATCATTTTAGTCTAAGTTTTCTATATAAAATAAATGAACTAGAAATTATTCCAAGTTGGGATGAAGTACAAATGGTGAAGCAGATAGATTTAGCCACAATGTGAAATCCATTTTCAGACATAGCTAAATTCCAGCACCCATGTTTCCACATAGTTATTATTTTATAGGAAGGAAATAGAAATAAGATTTTCTATCCACAGATTTTTATAATGCCATCATAGTGTAGGTGGGATTCTTACATTCTTTCATATTTTTCTCTTTTGCTGGTTTAGTCAGATTATAACTGAGCAAGTGCTATATTTTTCATTCTAAAGAACAAGATTGATGTGATAAAATTTAACTTTTAAGAGTAGTCGATATCCTTCTTTCTGTTGCTAAAGGCTACTAACCCTCCAAGATGCCTTTTCACTAAACAATGCCACATTCCCTGTCCCCTACAGGAAGTAGCTTTGGATCACAGAAATCCAAAACACCATATGGATCATCTATTAAGAACATGAACTTGGGACTCAGTCCCCACTTTGCCACTTACTGGCTGATCATACAGTCTTAGGAAATTTAGTTAACTTCTCTGCACTCATTTTTCTTGTCTGCAAAATGAAGATAATCACAGTACCTACCTCATGAGGTTGTCACAAACATTTGAGGTAATAGGTATAAGGCACATAGAACAGTGCTCAGCTAAAGTTTGTGTTCAATACATACTTCCTTTTAGCTACATTTATGTGCACACCTCTTGAGACAGCAGGCATACTAGTCGTCAAATGCAGCATCTATAATACCTCTTCTGCTGTGTTCACGGGTGTCATCTAACCTCAGCTGTCCAGATGTACTCCACATCCTATAGGTATGTGAAGGCCCATGTTTGGTTTAGGGCCATCTCTTTAGGGGAGAACTCCCTGGATTTCTTTCAACATCTCTTCTACCCAGTATATTTTATCTCCTGATTCCTTTCTTTGTATTTTAATAATAGTTACCTATCTTAGCCCTTGATTCTGGATCATGTATAGATTTTTTTTTCTCTTTCAGCCACTCTATCGAATCTTCATATACATGGACTTCTGATATAATAGTCAGCATTTATTGAGTCATTGATATCTATCACTGTAT
The DNA here is from genome assembly GCF_014898765.1 of Herpailurus yagouaroundi. Classification (NCBI taxonomy): domain Eukaryota; kingdom Metazoa; phylum Chordata; class Mammalia; order Carnivora; family Felidae; genus Herpailurus; species Herpailurus yagouaroundi. The sequence continues at coordinate 67,003,721 of NW_024412388.1, forward strand.
GGTGTAAATATTTGACATATATAACCTTGTTTCCCCCCTCAAAAACCATTGATATAGGTGCTACTACAATTTCCACGTTATAGACAAATAAATTAAGGTACAAACTTTAAATAAGTTACCCAACTTCCATTGTTTACAAGGCATAGAACTGTGAGATATGTTTATATTTGCTCTCAGACTCAGATATCGGGAGCCTAAGATACACAGCCTTCGTTTCTGCTGGTAATTTGAGCCATACGAAATGGAAAATATTCAGCTGTTTTGGAACTAGAAAAGCTATACATTTCATATGTTATAACTAGCATTATTCTGCCATTCCTAAAGTGGTTTTTTAACAAAAGCTTGGTATACTTTTAATAATTTGTACTCAAAACTTCAAATTTTCTCTAAATAGCTCCCCATCTCTGCTGTTTATTGATATATTCCTCATCTTACTTTTTCTCTGTTGTGACTTTTGAGCCAATCTTTTGGGATATAAACCCATTTAATCGAAAATAATTAAGACCAATTGAACTTTCATTTTTTTTTTCTAACAACCAGTATTCTTTTTTTAGCTAACAGAAATTTCTCATTTTCTATTTACATAAATTCATGTAATCAGCAGTGGAACTAGCTAATCTGAACAAAAATTAATAAAAAGTGAATGCCTTTCCAAGCCTCATTTTGTTAAGACATATATATATATATATATATATATATATGTGTGTGTGTGTGTGTGTGTGTGTGTGTATATATATATATATTTTTTTTTTCTTATGAGTCTTTCCTGGTAACAGAGCCATTCACTGGTTTCCTTTGTCATTCTCCAGTTGCTGAGAAGTTACAGCAAAATATAATTTGACCCTTCACTGTCTTTTAGTATACATGTTAAGAGACAATAAGAAGGCAAATGTGCCAATTACATCCTCAAAGAATTAGATATATCAGCAAAGAGTTGCTTTAGGCACTTATGAACAGTCTATGTAGAAGTGGAGAGAGAAGAAAAGGGTTCCAATCCAAATTCTATCATTAACTAGATATAGGATTTGGGGCAAGAAGTTTGTTCTCTTTGAACTTGAGCTTATTTATGTGTAAAATGGGAGCCATTGTACCTGGCTCAAAGAAAGATTGTGCAGGATTGGATGACGAATTGCCTTATAAACTGCCAAACTCTATGCAATGTAATATTTTCCTCCAAATTCTCAATTTATGTCCATCTACCTTACTTTTCTGACTTGTGCCAAACTTGCTGTCGATCTAACATTATGAAGCAGAAATTATCACCACGAGGTTGTGAGGAGTCCCTAAACTGGATATGACATGTATTTGCCTGACTGCAGTCCCCAAGTTTATCATTTGAGTCTACCCTTGACTTGTTATGGTGGGCCTACAGATATGAGCGATTTAATGAAACTTCACCTTCAATTGATTTTCAAGCATACTTTCATGTTTCTGAAGAAGTTAGTTCATCTTTAAGCTAGTTAGTGTGAATAAAATCTTCAGAATATTTTTTGGAGCTTTGATTAAATTTATTGCAATTAGAGATTAATATGTATACCTCATGCACTCTTTTACCTTTTTATTGTCTTCTAAGTGAAGGAAAACCTCTTCTTTGTAAGAAGTAAGAAATAGTTTATAAATACCAAAACAGTGTGCTTCTTAATAAACTATATTTTGTGTCAGTTTTGAAACTGCTAGAATATACTAGAGTTAAGACTCCTTCCTGCACCATGCAGACAGAGGAAGCGGAGTTTTGAATCCCTTTGTCACATGATGGATGTGAGTGATTTTCCTGAGCAAGCACTACTCTTCTTTCTAGAAAAAGAACATAGTTAAGCATATCAACTTTGATACACCTCCTTTAACAATTTCAAATTGGGCACTGCCACTTTAATAACCCACACCTGGTTAAGATTCCTGTTCCATTGAGTTCACACTGCAGTAATGAGCCCTGAACATCAGGCAGAGAACGTAATGAGAACAATGCAATTAATCACCAAATCGTGCTCAATTTCAATAACATGAAAATTTCTCTTACATTTTTGCTCCCTAGAAATAATACTTTATGCAGTGGAAAAGGTAGGCAAGGTTTCAGTGATGAACAAAAAAGTGTCCTCAGATAAAAACAAAAAGCTAATAGTCAGCAGGCTACATGAAGGTGAGTGCATAAATCAAATACCTATACCATCTGTTATGGAAAATTAACAGTATTAAGTGGCACACATTTCTAAAAATACATTTCTTCACAGCATGTAGAACCACATATTCTGAATTAAATTTCTGAGGAAGAATATAAAAATTTATTATCAATTAGGAAATCTTATCTTATTAAAACATAGGCAATCCTTTTCTTATTAAAGAAAAAGAAATTCACAGCCAAACTTCTTGCAAGGTGAATCTACTGCTATAATAGAAACAAAACAAGACGACACGAGACAAAACAAAACAAAACAAAACAAAATGAAACAGAACAAAAAACTGGCCTGGATGTCTAGAGATTCAAGTGCACATGAGTCACTAATTATTTGTGTGATGTAGAATCACTCAATTTTCTAAGTCTGTCTCCTCACCTGCAAAAAATAAAGCACTGGGACAGTAAGTGTAGGAGAATTTAATAGAGTTAGAGTCTTGTGGATTCTAGGTATCTAAAGGATAGTAATTGAGATGGATATTAATTTATCCCATTCACTTTTTTTTTTTTGCAGAATTCTTAGAGCAAAGGGAAAAAAGATGCATTTGTGAAGATTAAAAAAAAAAAAAAACAGGCTATATTTCCTTGCTGTCATTAAACTCTGGCAGACTACTTACATTATACTAGAGACATGTGAAGAAGGCCTAAGTCATACTTTAATATTTGAATAAGACATGGCCAGTTGTCTTGATATTGACACAAAGCCTACATATTTATTATAGCACATATTTCTGAAGAAGACAGTTCATTAAGGACTATCACTTGAAAAAGGGGCAATGAGCCCACCTGCAATATTAGTTTATATGCACATTCCTGGCCATAATAAGAACAAACTGGGCATTTAGTCACCAGCGATGCATTTTTGTTTGTTTGTTTGTTTTGTAGAGACACTCCTCTTCAATAATGGCAAAAAATAAATTTCGAGAATATTTATTAGAGCTTGGATTAATTTGTTGTAATTAGAGACTAGTATATACCCCATGCGCTCTTTTAGCTTATACTTTTTGTTTTCTTATAACTGAAGGAAAATATCCTCCTTGTAAGAGGTGCTGCTCCCTCCCTAATGAGAGTATAATTTAGCATCTATATGTGGTATAAAGCTGGTACCTTGTTCTCTCCATTCGCTTTGGAAACAATTGAGTATGAAAGGTCACTATCCTTTATAGAGGAGCAAACACATTTTCAAGATAAAAATGACAATGTGTTTTACAAATTTGCAGACCAGGTTAAATGATTGCATTTCCGATTTTAACTTAACAGTGGCACAAACGCTTTTTCAATTTCAACTAAAGTAACCAGGCAAGAAATCCAAATGAGTATATGTAGTGATTGCTACAGAAGATGGCTGCTGACAGATTAAAAATACACCTTAGAGCTTAAGTTTGATGTTGTAAAATAATTTCCGGCTATCTTGAATAGAATGTTTTGATTGAGCTCAAGCAAGCAATATGTACCAGCATTTTTTGTAAGGGTGGAAAAAAAAACACTAGAATTTGGTTGGGCACTAGATATGATGTGCTACGTACTCTGCTACGTGGTGATACCACAATTCCTATAAAACGGGGATAATACAATTGTTTAGGTAGACATCATGGATGATTACATACAATAAGCATCACGTCATGCCTGTGAGAAAGATTGCGTTGCCACCATTTCACAAATGAACAAATTGAAGATCGGGGAGGTGAGGTCATTTGCCTAAGGATACACAGCATTGCATAGTCAGCATCGGAATTCAAACCTGGGCCAGTGGTTGAGGTCATCACTTTTCCATCAACCAGAATATTAGAGGACCCTCAGATGTTTCAAAAATTTATATATTACTTAAGGATTGTTTCAGCATTTTTTAAACCCTATTTGTAGACTTTCTCCTTTATGAATATATTAGGGGTTTGAGTAACGAGATACTCTCATATTACTTCTAGGTCTTTCGATGCTTAGTACTTGGAGTGGGTAAGCACTCTATAGATAAGCATCAAACCTTCCTCCAATTGAGTGACAGACTCACGTGCTATAAAGATGTTGGAGTAATGGATCATAGAAGAATTGAATATTAGTTTTGGAGGTGTGATAGGTTGAAATCATGTCTTTGTTCATTATTAATGTGTATCACTTTGTATCAATCTCCAGTACATTTGAAGAAGAAATGAATTGGAAGAAATAGAAGATTTTTCATAGGCATAAAAATGGTGTCACAGGAAGACAGCTCTGGTGATTCAGTTGTGAAACTAAGCATGTCTCCTGGAATAATGACTCTAATCATATCCACTTTGGTTTTATTTCAAAAGAAATAAATAATAATATCTTAGCACTAACAAAACATCGATACTATTCATTTTTTTTCCTCCAGAAATGATTCTAACATTACCGTGATGATATCCAGAACTTTGAAGAAATCCAGAAAAATGTCCTTTCTTTTTTTCTTTTTTTTTTTTTTTTTAAAGAAGTTTACCAGTATTAACCATGATTTTTTTCGTAATGCCTTTGACATGGTCCCATTTCTTTATTTTTGTGTTTGGCCTCATGAGACAAGCCACAGGCAGATTATGATGTAATACAGTGTAGCAAATGTTATTAAAAGTGGTAAAATAAAATGCTGAGTGTGAACCATAGTCATGGGTGCTTTATGTGTTTTCACAGGTGTAAGTCTTTTTCAGGAATTTTCTTAAGATTAGTTAATGTTTTTTTATGAATTCTTAATAAATGTTTCAATATTCATTAAAATAGTAACAAGGGCTATTTTAAAAGTCACTTTTGTCCCTTCCTGTCCCAAGGAGAGCAAACACTGGGAATATCAGGTAACTGGGTCTCTCAGCCCAGATAATGGGGTCAACCTTATAAATAGATATTAAAGCACTAGAATAATTCTTATAATATCTGGTTTCTGTCCATCATTGCATTTCCAAGAAACTTATAAACTTTATGGAAATGACCTCATTAACCAATTTACCATCTTTCAGAAGTAGGTACAGGATAAAGTATTTCAACTACTGCTCGAGACTAACTTGTGGGTGTTTTCCTTCTGAACTCCAACTTTGAGCCCTGGCTTATTTAAAGAACACGCTATTGAGTTCCAGGTGGTGAAGAGTAGTTGCCCAGCCTTGGATGAGATGTGAAGTAAATGAATTTACTTTGAAAGTGGTTCATTAGAGCTTATGAAGACTCTTGTGAGTCGAAGGGTTTTGGAGAGGCCATTAAACACATTCCTCCATTACTTTGCAACTTTATTCCTGAACTGTCCTAGAAATATAACCAGTCCTTTTTTTTTTTTAAGCTTATTTATTTCAAAAGAGAGAGAAAGAGAAAATCCCAAGCCTTCTCCGCACAACCAGCATGGAGCCCGGTATGAGGCTCGAACCCACAAACCGTGAGATCGTGACCTTAGCTGAAATGGAGTCAGACAGGTAACTGGTTGAGCCACCCAAGCGCCCCAGAAATATAACCAGTCTTTAAAAAAAATCTGTTAAGACAAAGTTTACAATATAGATTAGATTGCAAAACCTATGGGAGGAGACAGTGTTAATCTAGTTTACCATTGAATACCATAGTAAGCACTCTGTTAATGTTCATTGAACATGTGAATTAATGAATGAATAAAGACAAGACATATTGACCACTGTGTTCCAAGCACTATTCTATGAAAATTGTGCACATACATTCATTGGATTATCAGGAGCTAATAAATCATTAATAATAATAATGTATGGAAGACAAAAAATTAAATCCATTTTCTTATAATCAAATTGTTAACAATTTTGTTAGGAAATGTTTTCTTCTGCCTCAGCTAAACCCTTTGTGTTCTTTCTATCCTCTTGCTCTTTCAAGAGTGGAAGCTGAAAAATATTGGGGTAAAAATACTTTAAATACCTCATGAATATAAGAAAAAAGTTAGGCACTGTGGGACTTTAATATAAACATTATTTCTATAAGAAAACATAAAGAACAGTAAAAGATCAAATAGTGCAAAATTTATCTGTTATAATTACTTAAAAATACCTTGTATGCATTATTATCACAGACAATAATGTAAATATAAATTAACTCTCTTTAAACGCTTCCATGTATAACAGATGGACAGTTTTGGGGCAGGTTGGGGATATGATAAGATTATTGGGAAAAATAGAATTTATATGAATAATAAAAATTCAAATTCTAAAATTATGAGAATACTTATCATATAAAAAATTAGGTAGAATAGTTATAAATATCCTCATATTCTACAGCTTATATTATACAAACATCCAAAAATTTTTTTTCTATTTAAATACATTGTTCTCAAAATCACAAAAATATGTTGCATAAAACAGTTCAACCACATATTAGCAGTGTGACACACGTATTTTTCTCTTTAATGTGTAGTGCATTTAGTGGCTTGCAAATTGTTGATTATGGAACTCTTTTTTAAAAGGAGTGCTTCAAAGCATGTTATCCCCTCTGTTCGTAACTGCTTGTTGGGGTAGCTAATAAACAGTCCGTTTTGAAAGTGTATGTGTCGGGGGGAGCAGCGAACAATTTTTAAGTGGACAAATAGCGAATGTTCTTTTGGAAATCACTGTTTTTTTATACCCTACTCTTTGTTCCCACTCATCCACTATTGACAACATCGTGGGACAACCTGATTCTATCCCCTGACCCTTCCCCCCCTCCCTCTTCCCATCTTTCTTTCACTTCTATCTGTTAGGGATGATTTAACGGTGACCTGAATTACAAGTGGCAGCATACTTCCCATGCTTCCTCTCACTGTGGATAGGTTTAAAGAGTGATTTGGGTAATTATTCAGAGATTGTCATAGTCTTTTTGAGTTCAGTCATCTGCCTTTTAGTGTGGAACTGGTCTGACCAAAGTCATGGTTTTCTTAGAGGAAGAATGGTCTTAGCTCTGGAAAGAACTCTGATTGCCATGGTAATGGATGTAGGTAGGAATCCTAAAGTTCTAATCCTTTAATTTTAAAGTTGAACAGAACATACACATACAAGTGGCAAACAAATCAACACTTACAGACTTACATGGTGTTTATCATTAGAAAGTGAAAACTGATACATTTATCAAAAAAAAAAAAAAAAAAAAAAAAGACTGTGCACTTGTCCCTGAATTGGTTGTCAATGTAGCATAATGTAAACCTTGTTTACACTGTTGTCATCTGCACTTATTTTCCAAAGACCTTCGTCGTTAGTTGGATTGTCTTTTGTCATCTTGCAGCACAGGAACAAGATTTTGCAAAACATTGCAATGAGATCTTTAAAAAGACAAAGACGTCTGATATCAAGGGTTCCAAACAAAGTGAGTAACAAAGCTCATGTCACAATGTAGGTGCCTTCCCTTTCTAATAAAACCGAAGACACTCAATACACTGTTTCCCCATACCCTCAGATGTGCCGTTTGAAAGTTAAGAGGATAGAAAGAGTAACTGTCTTAGCCTCTTCTTGTTTGTAGTAAGTCATCTACTATAAGACAGGGTTGTCATCACCATCCAGGGCAAAATGGGTGCTGTAGCTCTCAAGTATAATGCTCCTTTGGAAATACAACTTTGAGAATAAGTTCTACGTTTGTAGCTGCACTCTGTCCGTTCAGGAGTGTTGATAAAACAGTTTAATATTCAGTCACTGTGGTGGCATTAATTTTAAAACAGACATGCCTCAAAGCATATCAATCTCTCTCTCCTGTGAGTTTGAACATTTGTTGTTACTATGTTACAAAGGGAGGGAAGCTCTTGAGAATATATGGTATCCATCTATCAGAAGCCTTGTGAATATTTGCAATACTGTCTGATTCTATTTTAAGAAGTTGGTGTTTTAGGCCTAATGTATTGAGGTCACGCTGAGCAATTTACAAAATGTGTACCCTCCCTGCTGTAAAAGTTCAATATCTGTTCAAAACTTTCATTTCTATTCAGTGTTGAAGTAGACACATTTTATATGAAGTTTTAAAATAATCTAAATGCTCTTTCTTTCCATTACACTATGGAAAAACCATCTATCATCTATAATTCAGTTGATAAAATAATCATTGAGATATTCATGAAATATATATATTAACATGCTGAATTTCTAAACGTATAGATTAGGTTTTTACCTGAGATCATGTTTTGCAGTGGTGATCTATGCTATTGTTGGTGTAGTGATTGTTTTCTGGAGTGTTATTACTAGCTCTTTCCAAGAGAGAGCAGTAGTGAATTGCATTATTTGTGCTGGCTATATAGTTTTGCTCAAAAGTACTGATTTTCATTTTCAACTTTATAACCTTTCAACCTATTGACCATGAGAAACGCTCTGACACAACGTGACACATATAAATGTTTAAAGTCCAAAGGGTAATTATCTATATTCATAGTTAAAACTGTGCCTTGATTTCACAATAGAAACCATATGTTCACTCAAAACACTTTCAATAGGTTAAATAACACCCAGATTAACCCTGAGTTAGTTTACTGGTTAAAATAATAGCAGCATCCTCTTCTAATTCAGTAGTTCATTTATCATCTCTGATCAAGGCACTGGACATGAACTTTCAAGATTTAAAAGCTTAAATTTAAATAGAAAAAAAAAGCAAGAAAAAAGAAAAGCCTACAGATGTTTAAATATCCTCCTTCTTGACCTTATCATCGTCCTATCTGTTCAGGTACTTAATACCAGCTTTCAAAGTTGTTATTGAAAACTACATTTAAGTTTGTCTTACATTTAATAAAATAAAACCATTCTGTCTTCAAGTCATGAAGGCAAAGACCAGTTGATTTTTCCTTAGCACCTTAGCCATATGGGGAACAATTGGGATCAATTATTGAATTAAGTGTAAATTGCCCTAGGCCTGGATCAAACCAGCAAGGTGGCCCAGTGTGAGTGAGAAAGGTGGAACACTGTCAAGGCCAGGCCAAAGCATCCTGCTTTTTTTCCAGTCAGCCAGACTTTTGTGAGACTGAATTATATGAGTTAAAGCTTCCCATTGCTTGCAAATAAGCCAGCTCAAATATATACATATATACATATACATATATACATGTGTGTATATATATATACACATGTATATATGTATATATATATATACACGCTCACATGTATATATACACATATAGATATATATGGATATATATACATATATATACACATATATATACATACATTATATATATATGCATATATATATATATAGAAAATCATCCTTGAAATACTTGATTATCCTGAATCTTGAAATCACTGCAGCAGAAAATTACAAGCAGAAAGCAAAATTGTATATTATGGAAGTAATGGCAAACCAAGGGAAAAAGACACTGCAGGGGAAAACAAAAAACAAAAAACAAAAAAAACAAAACAAAGCAAAAGGACAAACAGGGAAATGACTTCTCAGCATGTGCCAGGTCTGCACATGTAATGCTGGTTCCAAGCCATCCCTTGTCCTGCTTTGTAATGTCACAATTCCTTGTCAAGCTTCAGAGATCACCTCCAGTGAACAGATGATCTATAGGGGGTTTCATCAGAAAGAGCCTTTCTGTCTTGAAGAAGTGAAGTGTTTTCCTGAATATCCTATTCAAGCCCAATTGGAAACAGCATAAAAGCATAGCAGAGGAAGAACTTGGAGGCCTCTAGAGGCTTGGTTGATATACTTTTTCTGATCACAAAATTATTATTTTTATGACTCTTTCTAAAATTACTTGGAATCGCCATCCCTTTTCACAAAAACAATACAAAGGCTGTGGGGATTGGGGAACAGAGTATCACCTTCGGACTCCAATGAGTTCAATCTTCATAGGCAAAACCGTGAAGCCCGGGGCGGGGAGCTTTGACGGAGCACTCCTTCCTCGAAATAGAAAAAGGATATCCTTTGGCACATAAAAAACAGAAGCTGGGTAGAAAGCCAGCCTTTCTTTGCCTTGAAACAAATCCCATTCTAAAATGTTGCGGTTTTGTATCCATCACTAGCGAATATACTCTAAACAAGTGAGCAGAACCATTCACCCTTAAAAAAGCTGGCTCTTGCCCAATTTTGGCTCTCTATGTGAGTTTTCATATGTTCTCCTTATGCACCTTTACCATCTTTTATGCATCACTTACCATAAAGGTAGGACTTACTAATAAATCTGTTCTGCGAAATGCTGAAAAGAAATCCTAAGAGGTCTTTTGTATTTAATATCTCAACGATTCTTCAGCCTTCTTTTTGTCCTAGTGTAGATTACGGTGGCTAAGGCTTGCTTGAGCCCTAGTGTTATTTATCAACAAGACTCTGAGTGCGTGAATATAAGGAGAATTTCTTAGCATTTGCATTGGAGGAATATGCGAGGCTCTTGTCTCAGTTCCAGTTATTGAAAGTTAACACCAAGGCAGCACCAGCTTCTAAAGCTACTTATACTCTCAGGAAGTTCCCAGCAGCGGCTGCTAAAGCCCGCGGATCCAGAGGTGGTAAAAAAACATTTATGTTGCATTATCGGCTCAAAGTGACAAAAGGCAGGTAGCAGTGCCAGGGTGAGTGTTTCATTAAATTTTCCAGCCAGTGTGTTAGCACTTGGAAAAAAAAAAATGAAAGAAAAGAAACGATACATGGTTAATGTGAATACGGGAAAGCTTCTGCTCTGCAGATCGAATAGATCCCAAATGTAAGCAGGGCCCCAGTGGTGGGAAGAAAGGTTGGAAAGTCTGTGTCAGAGAAATTGTGTCTATTCGGATGTAAGTTAAAAGGAATTGAAAGTAAATGGAATGTGGCCCAGAGTTGTTTTCTGGGGTTTACTGATTAGTTTGCTTTGTGGAATAAAAAATAATTAGAACAATGAAGAAAATGAAAACTTAAATGATAGTGTACCAAAAAGAAAAAAAAAATGTTCGAGTATTTATTATGCTTGAGCAGGTTTGGTGTTCATCAGGGGCCCCTTGGTCAAAAATTCAGCTAAGCAACAGTTCAACTAAGCACTCAGACCCAATGCAGACCCCATTTTCTAAAGGGTCCTACTCACTTAGTCTGCTCTTTCTGGACAATCAGAAGCTCCATCAATGAGATTTCTGTAATGTCCTTTCTGTCCTGTTCTTATAATCCAGGGGCCAATAGCTCTGGACGTAACACAACCTCTAAAGAGGATTTTAAAGAGAACAACAGTACATTTGAATGCCTATATTATTTAAACATAAGTATATGTAATCATTTCAAAATATTCGCTGTGGAGTTCTGATGTTGACTTTTATTTTCTCCTCATTGAGCATCTTGTGGCCACGGCTAATCAGTGTAGCTGAAGCCTCTGATGGCCTTCTCTTGAGTTGCTCTGCTGATTGTTTTCTGGGCTTTCCCCTGACCTCATTCCTTTGTACCATTTGGTTTGAGCTTCTTGGTCTTTGCAATGCAAATGCTCAAAGTGAACTTCAAATTCAGTCGTTAAGGAAGTCTTGCTCCTTTCCAAAATGCTCAAAAAGAAGCTGGCTGCCTGCCTTCACTTGTTAACAGAGAAGCCGATTTTTGTCTCTAAGTTGGTCCTGCAACTCTCTCCAGCCTGCTCTGTGTCTGTGTTCTTTCTCCTACACAGAGTTGAAAGAAAGAAGTGAGCTGATCTCCCGGGTGGAAGAAGGGCTTCCCTGTTGGAGACAACTCAAAACAGATCTCCCCTTGAGGGGCGCCATGTCATTTCCTATGTACCATTAACATGCTTCTGAAGAAAGAGCATGATGTTACTGCTTAACCACCTCATACCCCAAATCTCCTGGGACACAAAGTCACTGTCTGGGGCACAGAGAGGAGGGAAAAGTGATCAAGTAAAAAGAAACTCAGAAACGACTTCCTTTTTTGTTTGTTTGTTTGTTTAATTAATTTGCTCAATATTTACTGAGCAACAAGTTTACATATGTAATATGATAAGCACATCAGGGAATTAAAGATGAAGTAGATATAAAACCTGTCTTTAGGCTTTAAACAAAGGGAAAAAAACAAAATAGAGAAAAGAATCAGATGTATTAATAACTTTGGCACTAAACAGAAAGACTCAGACAGGGTCACTGGTGAGGGAAGCCATTGGTGTCAGTGAGGAGGGCAGAGAGGAAATAAGAGAAGCCTTCCTGGAAGAGGTAGTATTTGATTTGGTCTCTAAAGGTAAGAACTCGAGTGTGCAGAGGGAGGAGTATGAGGTTCAAAGGAATTTGAGTTTTAGTGCTAAAACAGTCCTGCATATACAATAAGGTGTGGTTCTGTGTGTTTCATATGAAAAAGGAGGAAGTTTGGGAGAGATTGCATAAGGGAAAGGAGCTTAAACTTTATTTTCGAGGGCAGTCTTTCTACACTTGTCAGCCTCTCCTGGAACACTTCTGGAACAATCATATTTAGACCCCTACACTGCATCTTAATTACTAAACCAGTACCTCCGAGTTGGTATTCTGGATTCTCAGTTTTTGACATAGAAAAGTTATTATTATGTCTTCCAAGGATTGAGAACCACTGATCTAGGGAATATGGTACCACTGAACACTTGCTTTCATTCAACACTTACTGAATATCTACCATATGCCAACTATGTACTGGGGATGCAGTGTGGAACAAGGCAAAGACCCTCTCATGAAAGAATAGAGACCTTTTGGCTGCTAGCAATGATAAAACCTAAGGAATTATTGCAGTTCACTCAAACTAGTTGTAATAATCTGTTCAGGTTTGCATGTTTCATTTATTGTGCTTATACTAGAGACTATTATGAAAAAACTTATGACCTTGGTTAAGCAGGGTATTACAAGTTGCAGAGAATAAATGCTATAGAACTTCAAAGAAGGGAGAACTTAGTGACATTAGGGTAGTAGACAAAGAATTTACATTGAGCCTTTAAATGTGGGTAGGATTTGTCCAGTCACAGAGACACTGAGGCATTGCAGGTAGGGTTAATGATGTGAGTGATGGTAGGAAGCACAATGAGATGACCAAGAGAAGCGTTCACTTTGGTGACTTCTGAACGTTAGGCTGAGGTCGGATAAATATTGGGGGTGGGGGTGTATTGACTACAACGCAAAATGATCAGAAAAAGTGTCAGAAAAGCTAAAAGTGTGGGATATTTCTCAGCAGCAGCATGCTGAAAGAGGCATGCATATGATGTCTGTGTAAAGACAGAATGGACAGTGCACTGAGGGAAAGGCTGGCATGATGATGTTGGAGGAGAATGGAGAGTGAGTTCAGGCAGTGAAGAGGCTCTAGAAGTCACTTTTATCAGGAAACTAGAAGCAGAGTAACTCCATTTTAACACTTTACCACTCAGATTTCTAGCAAGAAGGATAATATTGTTCCTGTTTTTTCTCAGTGGAAGCACACATAATCATTTGTTGAGCCTCTTTCTTTCCTAGCATTAAACTCATGGAGGGATTTATCATGTGAATTGTCATTAAAGTGACAATATAATACATCTATAATATATAATATAATGTCTATATCGTATGTAGATATATATTAAGTAAGCAATATGATAGACAATATTATCAGCAATGATTTTGCCAAAGGTCAGTAATTATTTTTCGTGTGGTTATTCTTTATGTTAACTTTTGATAAAAATTAGGATAAAATGTGAAATCACAGCAGAAGAAAGGCATCATTAAAGGATGTCAAGCTAAGAGAGTTCAGAGGTGTTGGCCTCTAGTAACCTTTGCTTTGCAGAACCTCAGACTGAATTCCATGCTCAGTAATTAAATTTTAGATATTTGTGTTATTGTTTGCAGAAAGAACATCAGAAAGCAACACCAGGCTTCCCTTGTGCCCTTTAGATGTCTTATGTGCACCCTCATGAAAAGGAGGGTCAATCTACAAATCCGCTGTACTTTCCTTAAGAAAGAGCTCGGGGCGCCTGTGTGGCTCAGTCAGTTAAGCATCTGACACTTGATTTCAGCTCAGGCCATGATCTCACAGTTAGTGAGTTCAAAGCTCTCATGCTGGGCTCTGTGCTGACAGTGTGGAGCCTGCTTGAGATTCTCTCTCTCCCTCACTCTCTGCCCCTCCCCTGCTTGTGCACATGTGTGCTCTGTCTCAAAAATAAATAAATAAACATTAAAAAAAAAGAAAGAGGTTTTAACATACTAACTTGGATGACGATTTAATTACCACAGAGTTCTCTGCATAAAATAATTTATTTGTACCGAAAACATTTTGAAATTGTACATGTCTTCTCCATAAAAGGAATCCAGTGTTAGATCAAAATTGCTCCTAATTTTAAGTGGTGTTACAAGCTGATTGGCCCATCAGGAGGAGTTGGCTACAAAGCATTCTCTTAAGTAATGGGATGAGTTGACTTGCAGGATAGAGTTATTTACTTGTGTCCATTTTAACACCTGAGAACTGTTGCCAAAGATAACAATTTAGATTCAGCAGAGTAGATATTAAGCAGTTCTGTCTGACAGTAATTAGCCAAAATATTTTATTGCTTCCTGAGGTTGTTCTTCACTCATGATATAAAACCATGTCATCACTATAGAAGAGGATACTTTTCTTCCTTCTTGTTATCACAGGTGGGCTTGTATCCAACTCAGCTAAAAACAGAATCAATCTATTTAAATGCAAGTTAAAGAGAAGAGGGGCTTCTAGAATTAGAATTTAATTAGTCCAGAGACCCTTTCTTACCATCCTTCTCCTGACATAATATTATAATATGTTGATATTATAATAATATAATATTATAATTATATAAATAAACATGGATACTCAAGGTTCTATGCTGAGATCAGTAGTTCCTTAAGATACTTCCTTCTTGCTTCCTGCACAAGAAGCTGATAGTCGGAAGATGACAACATTGCAGATATTGATATCATTCCAAGAATCCGTGATTATAATCTAAGAGCAATTATCCATGATTTTGACAAGCATGTATGGAGTCAAATGCTATTGAGAGACCATTGAAAGCTCTGAAGGGTGGGTTCTTGCATTGTTAGCCTATTGAGATAAAGGAGTATAGAATGTATCAGTAGAGTGAAATTTTTTCTTATGACATGGTGATGGTGAGAGACATGGCCCTGTTGAGGTAGCATTTTAAGAAGATATTTGGAAAATTAGTGAGTCTGTATTTGAGGATAGACCAATATTCCCACGCATTCAACCCCATGTTGAATGTGAGGTAAGCTACACTTTGAGTTTTTCCTGAGGGAAGTAGACCTGGAGAATTAGAGTAAATAGTGTGGGATGGATTAGGGGTGCCTTAGTGGCTCAGTTGGTTGGGCATTTGACTTTGGCTCAGGTCATGATCTTGTAGTTCATGGGTTCGAGCCCCGCGTCGGGCTCTGTGCTGACAGCTCAGAGCCTGGAGCCTGCTTCAGATTCTGTGTCTCCCTGTCTCTCTCTGCCCACCCCCCACTGTGCTCTGTCTCTCTCTCTCAAAAATAAATGAACATAAAAAAATTGTGTGGGATGGATTGGAACTATCTGTTCAAAAATATTTCTAATGCATCTGGCCATTTTATATTTTTCTCATGATGGTTATTTAGCTTAAACAGACTGACCAAATCATTTATAGCAGGTAAAGTTTCTATGTCCAAGAAAAAATACATCTGAATTCTATAAGAGAATGGTAAACATTGGATAGGAAAAAAGAACAATTTTCTTACCTGGTTATCATAATAATTGAGATTTTCTAATTTCTGTCATAGAATCATGTCATTAATGGCCATGTCCAGATATACAATTATTGTTAGCCCTGAGAGTCTTAAAATATTCCGTGATATATTAACACATTTTTAAAAAGTTTATTTATTTATTTGGAAAGAGAGAGAGCACAAGTGAGGGAGGGGCAGAGAGAGAAGGAGAGAGAGAATCCCAAGCAGGCTCTGTGAGTGCTGAGCCCAATGCGTGGGGCTTGATCTCATGAACCATGAGACCATGACCTAAACTGAAAATCAAGAGTCAGATGCTTAACTGACTGAGCCACCCAGGAGTACCTGACACTTTTAAAAAGTAATTTTATTAGGCAGTTTGAATTTAAGGAACATCTATGTGACTTCCTCTGCATTGTTATTGAAGTTTTATTTTATTGCCTTTACAATATCTTTTAACTTCTGGGCAAAAATTTTTGAACTGAAGGGTAGGCTGGTCAATCAACCCAGTGCTCACAGGTATAGGACTATTGTCTCTCTTTGTTGCTGTGTGGTGAATAGAGAAAAACTCTCCAGCCAAAGGAGAGTGATGTTTTTTTTTAACCTTGTATTGTTATTTGTGGTATCCTAAAGCCCCTTACTTCATTTTTGTTCTCAAATGGAGATATCAATATTAAGGGGCTTAAAGAACTTAATGTGGAAATGTTCACTTTTTATACTGCCTAAGTTGGAGATAAAAAGGCAGTGATTATTAGTCATTAAAACAGGCTCCTTAATAAGACAGCCATAGAAATGCTTATTCCTTAGTCCCTAGTGTTCCAGTTGCTAAATGACTGCCATTTAATACAACAAATTTGTAATTGTAAGTGGATTTAACTACTTTTTCTTCTTTGATTAACTCTTTAGAGCTGCCGAATAATCCATACTGAAATTCTCTTTCAGCTGCAAGTTTTGTTGGGTAGAATTGTTACCAATCCTAGTATTTGGGTGAAACATAATTGTCAATGAAAGATATACAATTTATCAATCTATTAAGTTATAATTAATCATTATGGGATTCTAATTGGTCTTACCTAGAAGGAAATAGGCATGATATTGGCCATATCAAGATTTAGATCATCCAAATAGCCAATAAACCTATCATGAGATGTTCAACAAATGCAAATCACACAATACCATTTCCACATCTATCCAAGAGTCAACAATTAAAATACCCACTAACACTCAGTAGTGAGGTTGTGGAGAAATGTGAACGTGAGATAAGTTTAGTGGGGGTCAGTTAATTTGCATTAACTTAGTCACCATTTTCCAAATGTTTGCAGAAAATTTAATTTTAGTGCTAGGGAGTTATGTCTTCAAATTGCGTAAGAGGTTCAAAGTGGGGTTTGGGAGGTCTTTCGTTCTTTGGATCTTGGCATTATTTGTTTTCTTGACAGTCTGCTGTGTTCACCTAATGCTCCAGTTATCTGTCATATGAATAGGCTTTTTCAGGGAGTCACTCGGTGAGGTGTAAGCTCTGAGAACAGGTGCTGGTCTGTGGCCAGCCAAAGCAGGGTTAAAGTAATAAAGAGCCAACTGAAGGCCTATGACATCAGTAAAATGCTTGTTGAGGGATATGCAAGTATGAAAAGTTTCTTTCAAGAGACATTTTGGTGAAAAGTTATATGGTCTTTCATATTTCTGGCACTGTGCCAAGTAGTAAGTTATTGTCTCTCAGCCTCAAATCCACTTTTCCATATTTTGCTCTGTGATGTTGCAATTCTGAAAAGCATACTTCTTTGCCAGCAGACTTTCTGTTAGACTCTGCCAAGAAGGGATGTTGAGAGGAGACAGCAAGACTCCCAGAGGAACATGCTCCTTTCTGCCCTACTGCCCTGGCCTGTTTCTGTTTCCTGTTCTTGTTAGAGTCACCCTAGCAACGCCTCTTCACCTGAGGTACAGCAGTTGATTGCAATTTGCAATTTTTTCCAACATGTGGAGAAGCAGTCCTGCCACCCCTCAGCACCCCCAGCAGTAGTCGCTATTGTCCCCTGCTCAGAGGTGTAGGTCCTAGCCCTGGGGTCCCCCAAGTCCAAGCTCAGAGATCTCAGTGCTGGCTGAGCAGCAGTCCCCCTCAGTGCTGTGGGGCCCCCTGTCCTACATTCTGTATTTCAATCATTCCAATCCCTTTGTTTGTTCCCTCAGTCTTAGAAATGAGATCTACTTCCTGAAATTGCCACCTCAGGGATACCTTGTTTTATTTTCTGCATTTTCATTTTTAATACTTAATTAACAATTCTTTGTATTGAATTATCTCTATTAAAATAAGCAGTATTGTTTTCATTCTGTGTCTGGAACCTAAGAGTGAAACAAATTAATCAAAATGACTTTCCTTCTAAGGGTGTTTCCTGCTTCTCATTTAAGAGTAAACAATCGAGAAGTTAATAAAAAAAAGAAATAGTGGAAAGAAAGAAAAACAAATAATATTGTAAATTACTTTGTTTTTATTTTTTTAATGTTTTTCTTTTATTTTACTTTTTGAGAGAGACACACAGAGCACGAGTGGGGGGCAGGGAGCAGAGAGAAAGGGAAACACAGAGTCTAAAGCAGGCTCCAGGCTCTGAGCTGTCAGCACAGAGCCTGAGGCAGAACTTGGACTCACCAACCCCAAGATCATGACCTGAGCCGAAGTTGGACGCTTAACCGATTGAGCCACCCAGGTGCTCCATAAACTAATTTTGTGTTTAGAAAACCATATACACACAGGAGACAGACAGACACACAATAGGTAGATTTTGATATAGGTGTAGTTGCATATTTATATAAAGACGGTGTTATAAATTGAATTGTGTTCTTCCCCAATTCAAAGATTACTTCAATACCTCATAATGCGATTTTATTTGGAAATAAAGTCCTTGTAAATGTAACTAGTTAGCATGAAGTCATCTGGGATGTGGTGGGGCCCTAAACCACTATGACTAGTGTCCTTATAAAAAGGAAAAATTTGGAAGAAGCATGAACCTAGGAAGAAGGGTATGTGAACGTGAAGGCAGAGACAGAGGTGATGTATCTTTCATCAAAGAACCCCAGAGATTGCCAGAACACCACCAGAAGTCAGGAGAGGGCACGGAAAAGATTCTCCCTCACAGCCAGCAGAAGGAACCAGCCTGCTTACACTTGATCTCGGATGTCCAGCCTCCAGAACTATGAAACATTATTTATTGTTTAAGCTACCTGGTTTGTGTTACTTGTTATGGCAGCCCCAGCAAACTAAAATAGATAAGTTATATAAGTTACGTAAAACACACACACACACACACACACACACACACACACACATGCACACACACACCTCTATGGAAAATAGCATGTTTTGAAATAGGGAGCAGCAAGGTGGCACAACTATAGTGATTTGGCACGGGTTCTTAGCTGTGTATATTGATATGATAGAATTGAAAACTGATTTCTATTCTACTAGTTTTCTCCAATTGAGCGCTTACATTGTTGTGATATATAAAAGGCAGAATCAGGTAGGATCCCAGGCAAATAAATCCCTGAGAAAACAATTTCTATTGAAATGACTGTGCTCCTGAACCCAGACCTGGTGTTTTTTCATCTGTGCAAAACTGACTGTACAGGCATCACTGTGACCCGTGCACTAAATCTCTCACAGGTGCCCTTTGCTCCAGATCCTCAATGCTGAAAACCCCAAAAGCTCCAGTAGTCTAGGTCAAAACCAAATTCATCCTCTTTGACCCTAGCTCCACCTGTGCTTTTCCACTATACTTGCCTGTATCATAGTATGGTTTCCCCTAAAACTGTTTCAAATCTGCCCTAATATTTTATTAAGTTTATTTATTTATTTTGAGAGTGAGCAAGGGAGGGGCGGAGTGAGAGGGAGACAGAGAATCCCAAGCAGGCTATGCACAGCCAGACATGGGGCTTGAACTCATGAAACTGTGAGATCATGACCTCAGCTGAAACCAGGAGTCAGACACTCAACCAACTGAGCCACTCAGGCACCCAAAATCTGCCCTAATCATATCCTTTTTGCAAATTCCATCCTTAAACACTTTACCTTGCAAACTCCCCCTACTTCCTCCACTGTCCCTTTCCAAGATTGATGGATTGGCTGATTGGTTGATTATTTAATTTGACTGTCTTGGGTATCCTTTCTGGAAAGACAGTTTTTTTTCCTTTTTAAAAATTTTTTTAAATGTTTTTTATTTATTTTTGAGACAGAGAGAGACAGAGCATGAGCAGGGGAGGGGCAGAGAGAGAGGGAGACACAGGATCCAAAGCAGGCTCCAGGCTCTGAGCTCAGGCTGTCAGCACAGAGCTCGACGTGGGGCTCGAACTCACAAACCAAGAGATCATGACCTGAGCCGAATTTGGACACTTAACCAACTGAGCCACCCAGGCGCCCCAAGACAGTTTTCCTTCTGAGTTCTTACCTCTACTGGCAATTCCACGTTCTCTTTTCTGACCCCCAAGCATCTCACTGTTCTGGTTCTCTTATAGTCAGTGTCTTCCTCTCTCCTGCTAATAATGTGCTGCTTCTAATCATAGACTGTCTTTCCTTTGCCAGGTTCTTGATTCAGGTGAGTTACTGGGGCTGCATAAGTTATGGAACTAGCCATAGAATAATGGGCAAAGATAGTTTCAATCCATTAAGGGAATTAGAGATAATTTACTCTCATGCCTTCAGTTCATAGATGGGTTTTTATTTAAGTCATCTTTTG
This sequence comes from Herpailurus yagouaroundi, assembly GCF_014898765.1. Lineage (NCBI taxonomy): Eukaryota > Metazoa > Chordata > Mammalia > Carnivora > Felidae > Herpailurus > Herpailurus yagouaroundi. Next base: position 67,024,126 of record NW_024412388.1, read on the forward strand.
AAAAATCTCAAAAGCACCTCTGAGGCACACCTACAAATTAATTTGTATAGATTTATGAAAGGAGTAGAAATAATCCAAGAAGAGTTACCGAGGAAATCAATGTTTTGAATTTTGGACAAGATATTACTTATTGTTCAAAACATGTTATTAAGCAAATATTTATTGGCTGGAATACATAAGGCATTATACTATGTGTATTACATGTATTCACTTATGTAACTCACTGTGATTCTATGATATATTATTATCATTCCCATTCTGATTCTAAACATAAAGACACTGATGCATAGCTTAAGTAACTTGCCTGCGGTCATACGGCTTACAAATATATCAATAAGGACTTGAACTCCACTCTACCCAACTTTGAAGTTTAAACTCTTAACATTACCATCAACATTACACTAGCACTAAATTCAGTCCATTTCCCCTAACAATAGATTAGATCACAAGTGAACGTGTATGTGTGTGTGCCTCTGTGAGTCCTATGCAGCCATTGAGGGGAAGGGAATGAGGTGGGCAATTTGTGATGAGGCATAAAAATGAAGGGTTTATATACATATATTTTCCAATAAGGAGAATGAATTTATTCTGTCTGTGCTTAAATGTATCTCAGAGATATTTATTCTTTACCTGACTTGACAGAGTTTGGAATTCAGTCTTTGGCCATGGAAAACTGTCCCATTCCAGATGGGAATGACACCACCAAGACCTCATTAGCACATTCCCAACTGAGTTCACTATCTAAAAAAAAATGTGAGAAATATTCCTAATAAGTAAACATAGTTTGATGTAAGTTAAAACAATGAAACAGAGAATATAAAAGCATTTATTGGTATTATTACATCTTCATCCATCAAGAGGGAGATTTTTTGAAGCACAGAGAACCAGACAAAAGAAGGGAACATTGATTTCCTGCTGGTTTTCACAGGCTTACCACCATAAACATGGTGAGTATCATCAGTATAACTATATGAACTTTTATGTAAGCAGGAACAGGGTTATTTTAAATTTTCCAGGCTTTTCCTCTTCATTTTGAGTATTGTTAGAATTCCAGAAAATTTGGGCATGCCTTGGTGGCTCAGTTGTTTAGTCATCTGACTCTTGATTTTGGCTCAGGTCATGATCTCACGGTTGTGGGATCAAGCCCCATGTTGGGCTCTGTGCTGAGTGTGGATCTTGCTTGGGATTCTCTCTCCTTCTCTCTGTGCCCCTCCCCATCTCATGCTTGCTGGCTGACTCTCTCTCTCAAAATAAATAAATAAACATTAAGGAAAAAAAAAGAGTGCCAGAAAATTTCAAAATCAGTGTTATCTACTTCAGAAAGGGTAATAAACACATAGCCCTATAATTTTGTTTGTTGTTCACATTCTGTTAAGAAATCTGAAAAGCCTAGCTGTCCCAGAATTGCCTTGTGCCTGTAGCGGAGAAAAACGCCATTGGACATCAGGTTTACACAAGAAGTACATTTTCCTTGGGAATTTGCTACTGAATAGTTAAGTGGCTTTGGCAAGTTTGACAGTAATGTCTGTAAATCCATAGTTTCCTCATCCACAACATAAAGTGGTGGGGACATTGGTTAGTTTTATGACTCTGTCCAGGCCTAATGTTATACAATAAATACCACAAAATGGCAGCAGAATTGATACCTCCACTCATATTAGACTCGCACTAAGTCCCTGGGTTTTCCAGATTTTGTTTGTGGTGAGCAGAGAAGAGGAAGGTAGCTATGAGACTTGGATCACATTTTGGATGAAGGACAGATTGGATTTCAAAATTTCTATCTTCTCATTCTCTATTCTTTTCAAGGAGAATGGCTGGACGTAAGTGCAATAACCGAGAAAGGAAAATTCTGGTAGCAAACACACCGAAAAACCTGTTCAAATATTGAATGTGTCCAAAATGGCATTTCCCAATGTAAAAGGAAGGCTAGAAGATGGTATTATCGAACACTTCTGGGCTGAAAAAAAGCCTGATTGACAATGTGATCCCTTCCTAGTTTAAATCCACAACCAAATCTTTAAGTGTCATTGGAAAGGTGATAGGATGGTGCTTGCTTAACCCTATCTGAACCACATCTTTATTCAGAATTTCAATGACTTCTGTTTGTAGCTTCATACTACCATGAAATGAGTTGTATTTTTTTTAGAAATACAGAAATAAATAAAGGCAACTATTCACAAATCATGACAATAATGTATGTATCTGTTAGAAGTTAACCAGAAAAAAAAGTACTAACAGACATACACATCAGTTGCTCTATTTATACATAAATGTATATATACATTATTGTGCATGTATGTGTGTGTGTGTGCGTGCGCGCGCATGTGCATTTTACCTTATATAATTGTGAGAATTGGCTAAGCAGTCTCTGTAAGACTGTCGTCCTTGCATCTGATGCTCCTGAAGCTTAAAGTCTACCGGGAAGACAGTGGGAAAGGGAAGATTAGTTTAAACTGGGAGCAAGCAAGAACAAGCCTGAGCCCACAAGTATGAACTGGCTTGGGATGGATTAAAACTCACAGTAGTCTTGTTAACAAATGAAATAAGTCAGTCAGAGAAAGACAAATGCCATATAATTTCACTCATATTTGGAATGTGAGAAACAAAACAAATGAACAAAGAGAAAAAAAGAGAGGAACCAAAAAACAGACTCCTAACTATAGAGAACAAACTGGTGGTTGCCAGAGGGGAGGTGAGTGGGGGGATGGGTGAAATAGGTAAAGACGATCAGGACTACACTTACCTTGATGAACACTGAGAAATGTACAAAATTGCTGAATTATTATATTGTACACCTGAAACTAATATAATACTATATGTTAATTACACTGCAATAAAACAAAAACCCGCCTCGTGTCAGTCTTGTTACCTCTGATCTTGAGTGTATGGGTGTTCTGCAGGAGCTGGGACCCTTCATTAAAGAGCTAAAAATATGCACCTGTCCCAGAAAACAGAAAAACTGTAGGAAGATCTAGGTAAAAGTGAACAGTTGGAGACCTAGTCCCTGCCTCATGCTGAGGTGAGTCACATTATCAGTACAAATGTGCATGTGCCCTAAAATGGCTGTTGCCACCACATCTCCTACCAGAATCCCTTTGGTGGCCTACCTTACTCAGAAACAGGAAAGGGATTTTTAGAAAATGAAGTTTAGCCTAGCCACATTGATATACTACAAAGGCATTACAATGCACTACTAAGATACTTTATTGACAATAGCAATACACTGCTAAAATAGGAATTATATTTTGTTGAACACCTATTGTGTAATCATTTCCAGTCTATCTAAAATAATATGTTTTCCAATTTTCTCTAGCGTGGAGCTATTGTTAGCAAGCTCTGGTTTTCACTTATGAATGCCTTTGTTTCTCCAACACTCTTTAAAAGCAGTATCACTGGGCATAATATTCTAGCATGACATTTAATTGATATTAGCCAATATCCAACACTGTCTTTCTTCTGACTTTCGATCTATTATTAGTCTAATTGCTGCTCTATCTTTTCTTTGTTTCTTTTAAAGATCTTCTCTTTGTGTTATATAGTGTCATCATGTTGTAAATTGAAGAGGAATCGTATTTATTTATTGGACTTGATGTTTTGTTCTTTTTTGTGTGTGTGTCTTTCTGATCTGAGGATTGCTTTATTTCAACAATTCTGGTAAGCATTATAGCCTTTCTCTTTTTAAATAGCACTTCTTTTCCCATTTTCTCTATTTTATTTTCTTCAAATTACCTTTAGACATGTATCTCACTTTCTTCTATGTTTCAGCCTTTCTCTCATAATAACATTTCCTTCTTAGGGCTGTGTTCTTGCTAATTTATTCAAATGTATTTTCTAGTGCACTGTCTCTTCATCTCAGGTTTGCTGTTTAATCCATCCACTGAATTTTTCATTTCAACTCTGATAACTGCTCATGTCTTGAAACTCCATTTAGTTCTTTTAAAATCTCTTTACAACAGTCTGTTTTCTTTGAACACATTAAGCACATTATGTATTTTGCATTTGCTACCTTTAGTATCTTCAAGGTTCAAGGCTCTGTTTCTGTTGTCTGTTGTTGCTACAGGTTGGGTTCTCTAAATGCTGAGATTACATTTGAGGTGCAAGATATTTATTAAGGGTCAATTTGTGTGCAGAGCAGGGATAGGAGGTCAAATTGCAGTGAAGCCTCCACACAGACATGTCACCAGATGTGAGCTGCTCAACAAGGGTGTGACTTTGAATGAGGCTACTCTCTGAAGTTGAGGTGGACCCTGAAAGAAGCTGTCTGCTGACCTCATTTCTTGTAACTGGGCTGTACAAACTTCCTTCAGGGAGTTCTGGGCATTTCCAAGTCTGTCACAGTTGTTTTGGGTAGTTTTCACTCACGTTGCCTAGTTAACTTCTTTTTGTATTTTTTAAAATTGTTTTAAATGTTTATTTTTGAGACAGAGACAGAGAGAGACAGAGAGAGAGAGAGAGACAGTGTGTGAGCGGGGGAGGGACAGAGAGAGAGGGCAACACCGAATTCAGAACAGGCTCCAAGCTCTGAGCAGTCAGCCCAGAGCCCAATGTGGGGCTCAAACTCACCAACTGTGAGATTATGACCTGATCCAAAGTTGGCCACTTAACCAAATGAGCCACCCGGGCTGCCCTGCATTTTGTAATTTTTGACAATGAGTGCTCAATTTCTTTGGATCTTTAACTGAAGGCATTATTTCAAGTTTGAGTTAAGGTTGGTGTATGGTATATATATATACACATCTATATGGTATATATATACACATCTATAGATAGATATAGATATAAATGATATAGATATAGATATAGATATAGATTAGATATAGATATAGATATAGATATAGATATAGATATAGATATGATATATACTTGCTTTTAGTAGTTGCCCAGGTACATGATGGACTTGGGTCCATTTAGAGCTTTGCCAGTTCACAAAGTTCTCATAAATTTCAAATACAAAAACACACGAGCCCTGAATCTTGTTTATAAATTTTCAGAGGACAGTATTTTTTCCCCTCCAACAAAAGACACTGTTTTGATGCTCCCATGTGAAAGGCGGGTTTCTCATTTATATTGAGTGAGTGTTCTCCTGTAGATTTTCAGCTTTTATGAGATTGTCTCCTATAAGACTTCTCACCTTTGATGTGCCTTACTTTTTAGGCTTCATTTTGTATCTCTGTGCCCCCAAAGCTATCAAAGTGAGCTTAAGTTATCTAGTGTTTATTTGAAATTTTCCTCTTTTCACATAATTTCTGGCCCCTCCCTGTGTGTTCTTTTCTCCCACACTCTCCTGATGGAAAATCATTTAGGGAGAATCATCATTGGCCATATATATATAGAATATATATAGATCATATATAGAATATATGATCTATATATTCTATTCAAATAACTATTGGTATAGCTCAGTTATTACAACTGAAAAATATAAGATAATATAATTCCAAAGCGTCAAATATATATTTACCATAATTTTAATTAAATTAGTTGAGACAATAATCGATTTTGATTATGATAGCAACCTCCTAATCATATAAAACTGCTTTATTTACAAATGACAGCACATTTCTCACCCGGTCACCACCAGTTCATTGATGTAATTCCTCGCTTTGACATTCTTTTTTATCAGCTACCCTACTTTGAATTTTATCATTTCCATATCTCATCATTGAAACTATATTCCTAATTCATTGAATAAGACCATCTGCTTTTTGTATGTTCTAAATATTTTTCCTATTGAGGTCTTAACAGAGACCTAGCTGGTGGCTTTTGAAAAGAATCATGAATCGAAATGTAAAAAATCTGTGGTTTGTTTTTCTATGTTGCACCTGTATACTATGGTAAAAATCACATGACCGCCTTGACAGAATTATGCTACTTTTATTATCTAAGACTAATTGTACAGGTTTATAGCTCATATTTTGCATTAAAAGCCAGGTATTAGCCAAATTCGTGTATTGCTAACTTTATTGAACAGAATAACTGTTCTCAGATTGTAGCCAAAGGAAATGATAAGAGTTAAATAAATTGCAAATATTGGTTACTCAGTGCCCCTCTGCAGAATGGCATTACCTGAGAAAATGGGTCAGCTCTGCCTATCAGCTGTCCTCTATACACACCTGAGATGTGCAGATTGTGTCACCTTCACCCATATCCTTATTTTCCCTCCTAACTTTATTGACTATTGTTTTCCTTTGCACCAATTTGAAAGGACAACAGCATCTGCCACCAATAAGTACATTCAGAATTTCTTTTGTACTTACGAATTAGAGATAGAATGGAGAAGTCTCAGAGTTTAAATTATTATCTTGTTGGCTGGTTTCTCATTAGGTTTTCTTCCTTTTCAGGAAGGGTCTAGATAGAACTCAGTAGATGGACTATTGACTATTATTATGGCTGGTAGCAGAGTATTATATTAATGCCATGAACAGTTTCCTGATCTCAGATATGAAGGGAAAAGAGAGATCACTTGTTGGTATAAGGTTAAGGCAGGGACATCACGGGCATGTTGCTAAATTTTATGCAGAGCATTTTTACTTTTGAAAAATCACTTAACCTCTGCTTTGGTTTTTCTAGCTGTAAAGTGGGGTGTTGAAGAGGTTATACAATTAATATTTCTAAAGTATTCTTAAAATGAGAAATGCTATGCAGGTGTTAATTATCTTGTCATGTTATTATTAATAGTAATTTAGGCAATACATTTTAAGACACAACCATCATGCCATTTTGCAGCCCAATGAGCTGTTTTCCCCAAACAGCAGGCATATTAGTATAATATAGATTTTAACATTTATAAAACATATCCTTTTTAATCTCTAAAGGTAATCATATCTAAACAAGTTGTAGGATTACATTAAGAGGAATATAAAAAACAAACTAAAATAGATAAGAATACATGCAGGCCAATGAGTCAAAACACACTATGTGTGTGCGTGGACATATGTGTGCTGTGCCAGCCACGAGAAAGAAGGGCTGAAGAAATATTATCTTAAAGAAGGAAACAGGTCAGTGATCCCAAGTTTATTTTGACAAATTCTACTTTCTTTGATTTTTTATTTTGACAAATTCTACTTTCTTCTGTCTATTCTCTTCCCCAGAGGCCTAATGGGAAGAGAACTTCAAATAGTTTTACTGGTTTGTGCAGTCAGTAAACAGGGTATTAACAGCTCACGGGTCACATAAAGGAGAAACTTCTATGCATAACTCCTGCATTAGTGTTCTCTAGGGAAACAGAATCAACAGGATATAGAGACACGCATGCGCGCGTGCGCGCGCGCGCGCACACACACACACACACACACACACACACACACACCTATACATGGAGAGGGAGAAGGAGGAGAGGGAATGGGGGAGAGAGAGGAAGAGAGAGAGAGAGAGAGATTTGTTACAAGAATGGCTTTGGCTTACATAATCATGGAGGCCAAGAAGTCCAATGATGGACCTGTTTTCTGCAAGCTGGAGAACCAGGAAAGCCAGTGGTGTAATTCAGTCCAAGTCCAAAGATTTGAGAACCAGAAGTGCTAACATCAGCGGGCAAGAAATGTATATCCCAGCTCAAACAAGAGAGCAAAATCACCCTTTGTCTGCCCTTTTATTCTATTCAGGCCCTAGGCTGTATGGAATGATACCCACCCACACTGAGGAGGGTAATCTTTACTCTATCTATTGATTCAAATGTTAATCTCTCCCAGAGACACCCTCACAGACATACCCAGAAGTAAAGTTTGACGACTATCTGGGCATCCCTTAGTCCAATCAAACTGACACATAAAATTAAGCATCACACTCTGCTATAGGCATTAAGAAAACCTTAAAAGTAACCAATATTCTGAGGAGTCATGTGCTCCGTATACCTGAGAAGAAGAAATGTACTTTGATCTAAGAAGAAATTCCCCTTAGAATTCTTAAGGACATGTAGTAGGTAGGGTACGGAAGTGAGCTTTTAAAGCTTATCAGAAACTTTTTATCAGAAGGATATACGTTTGTTGGATTAAGATTTGTATAGATTAATATAGGTAGGCAAACGCTCTGTAATGTCACTAAAACCAAATATAGATGAATTTCTGCCCTTTCTGTCGTCACGTAACATTTATTTGAAGCACAAATTTTGATTCCTAAGATTCTATTCTATGCAGCAAATCGTGATGCTTGCCCTTATGGAAAAATAAAAGATTGTATGATACAGACCCTGGACACAAGCTCCTTACTATTTAGAAGTGGAGATGAAGTATGTGCGTAAATAACTGTGTGATTCAGATGTTTGCTTTCCAAAATTACCATATCAGATAGCTTTTGATGTGTAATAAATTACTCCAAAATACAGTTGCTGGAAGCCGAGCTATCCCAGCCTGAGTGGCAGGGCCCGGGCTGTGGATGGATTGGTGACTGCAAGGCGGCCCGCGGACAGTGAAGCTTTTTGGACTCCCGCTTTTAGGTAATTTGGCCTTATTAAAGTACCTGGGGTATAGTCTGTTGGGGAATTGCCCTCGGCAGGCCCCCTGGGAAAAGAACCATTAGGGAAGAAAATAAGGTTCCGCAAGAAATTGTGCGGCCTTAGGTTTAGCCCTTGCCATCCTCTATGGAGGCTCCTCTACTTACAGGAAGGATAGCCTCATACATTTGTCAGCAAAGGAGGCCAATAAAGGAGAGACATATGGATTTGAAAGCCCCTGGCAACTAAGGAGTGGATCTCTGGGCACAGGTGACTTCAACCCCTAGGCCCACCTGGCCCCCCAGAGGCATTCCAGATGATGACTGAACCTAGTGGGTTAAGCTACAGAATGGTTCATTGGTTCCTAGGTGCATTGACTCTCTGAGAATGTATGAGGCATGGGTTTCTAAGGCTTTTTCGGCCCCTCCTGGCACCTCGGACCGAGGCAAACACATTGTTCTTCTGGCCTCATGTGGTTAGGAGGTCATGTCCCTGTAACTGTTCCACTTGAGGTGTTGAGTAATGGAGGGCCTTTCACGAGAACAGCAAAGCAAATGATTTGTAGATTATAGATAAACGCAGATGCATAATGGAATAATGTGAGAAATTAATCTATAATCAAAGGGTATGCGGGAAAGTTAGGGGAAAATCACCATGTTATCTCTTAAAGGTTGTTTATACATAGGAACATTTTCAAAATTAGGTGATGTTAGGAAAACATAGATGACATATGCTACAAGGAAATCACTAGCATATATAATGCCACGTTTACTGCAATAAACCGGCCAGTTCAACACACTGCTGTTGTCTGTGTCCATTTTTATTTTAGTTTTAGTTTTTTATTTTAGTTTTTTATTTTCTAGTTTTTTATTTTAGTTTGTTTTATTTTCACCGACGCCGTTCTTCATTCTGGAACCCCTGGTTGCTGGAGCTGGTCTCCGGCATGCAGTGGCTCAAGATAACGCCCATTTATTTAATTCACAATTCCAAGAATTGACAATTGTAGGCTTGGTCAGCTCTTCTAGACTTAGGATAACTCAGGCATCTGCAGTTTGCTTTAGCCTGAGAACCTCAGTTCTTCTCCACAAGATATCTTCTCCTCTAGCTGGCTAGCCTAGTCTTTTTCATACAGTAGAGTGGTCCAAAAGCATAAAGAGAGAGAGAGAGAGAAAGAGAGAGGGAGAGAGAAAATGAAAAGTGTTAAGCACTTTTCAAGCCTTTGGTTGTGTCACATTTGCTAATGTACTAATTGACAAATACAAGCTAAATAGCCAAAAAGTTTCATTTCTTTATTATTATTATTATTATTATTATTATTATCATTATTATTATTTCTTAGTGGAGGGACCTGCAATGTCACATTACAAGGGCATAAAAGTGGGTAATTTGAAGCCATTATTACAATCTACTGACCCAGAGGGACAAAAATAGACTCTCCTTGGAATGTCAGATGCTGTCCCCAAGCACTTTGCCCAAGAACATACTTGCATAAATAAATCTAATTCCTCTTCCTGAGATCCCTTTTTTCCTTGAGATTCCAAGAAATTTCCAGAATGAAGTCATGGCACAAGAGTTATCTCCAGCAAGCTTTGTTGAATTTAGAAATAAGTTGCATCTCCTCGAAGTTAGAGAGTCTCTACAGTCTCTTCCAAAATAATTGCTCTCCGTGAACACCAAATGCAGCTTCCATGCACAAAGTTTCTTTGCTTTCCATGGATTGACTCTTGCATTATATCATTGCAAGGCAGATAGAGTTGAAGTACCTGCTCTGATTGCTGCCTCTGTCTTTGCTGCAAAACCTCTTCAAGTTGCAGGTCAAAAGAAATCACTGTCTATGCTACTTCAGAAAAGTGGTTTAAACATAAATTTCCAAATTGGCGCTTGTATCTTATATCTTACTACATTTACTTACACTTGCATATCACCAAAAAGCAAATCTATGCTCTTACAATATCAGAACTATCATGACCTTTTTACCAGTGAAATTTCTAGCTAAAGTTCAGTAACATCATGATAGTTTTATTGTAAGGGTCCTATTGCTCTGTCCTATTTCTAGAACTAGGGCAGGGTTTTTCTGGGTCATCCCAATACGTTTTAATAACTGGATTCAGAGATTATGTGATTTTGCTCATTCTTTCCACAGTTTCCCTGGGTTTCCATTGCCTCTTTTCCAGGTTCCTTTCCCAATAGCTTTCATTTTTTCAGTGTCCCTCTCTATACTTCTTCCAGCCATGAAACCAATGAATAGCTAAATATCTACATCATTAGCCACCCAATGCTGTAAAAGTAGAATTGGTTAAGTCTCAAAAGAGTTCATGGTAGAGAAAACTGTTCATGGTAGAAATGGATTAATTGAAACTGGGGAAATCAGGAAAGAGTCCATGAAAAGTGTTAATTTCATTTGTTTTGGACTTGGAGAATAATCTTTGGTTATTAAGGAAAAGGGAAAAGGGCATTCCTTGAGTGGGCAAAAGCGGAACAAATGTTCAATTATTGGAAATTCAAGCTGTTGGAAATTTCTGGAATACACTGGAATATATAGTTTTGAAAGGGATGAAACCAGTGATAATTATGGCAGTATTGCAGACCAAGACATCTTGCTACTTTGTGTGGTAGGCTAAGAAGTTTAACTTTTTCTTAATTTATTTTTTTAATGTTTATTCATTTTTGAGAGACAGAGAGAGGCAGAGATTGAGCAGGGAAGAGGCAGAGAGAGAGAGGGAGACACAGAATTTTGAAGCAGGCTCCAGGCTCTGAGCTATCTGCACAGAGCCCAACACGGGGCTTGAACTCACGAACTGTGATATCATGACCTGAGCCAAAGTCAGATGCGCAACCACTGAGCCACCCAGGCGCCCCAAGAAGTTTAACTTTTTCTAGAGGAAATGATGATAGTGACAAGATCAGAAATATAGTTTAGAAATATGAATTTGAAAATAGCTTCACCTCTGCCCTGGACAAAGGCTATGGATGAGATGGAGTTGAGCTTTAGGAAAACTATCAAGATAATGCAGGCAAAAAGCGTTTCAGTTCCCTTATTTGCTTAATGGGAATAACAATGCTTCCTTTGCTTACCTTGAAGATTGAATGAGATATTTTACTTCTGGCACCTAACGTTGTGCTTGGCATTTAAAAGAAACACTGTGATAATAGTAAGTGGCTACTGCAGGCTTTAAATTACCCTAAATAGAATGTATATCTTATTTCCAAAAAAGTTATTTAAACTCCTTAAAAGGAAACTCTTCCTATGCCCTTAAAAGACTTCTTTTACTTTTTTATCTTTCATATTTGACGCAATTTTAAGTTCTTAGAAAATACTTGCTGAATGGAAATACACAACATATCATATGTTTTTAAGCAGAAATATCATAATTTGACACAGATTCAGATTATTCAAATTGTGAGCAACACACACTTTAAATGTTTTAATCTTATTGCCTTTTTATGCTACTAGATGGGTTTTCCAAGCTCTTCTCTATTGCCTAAATTGTCTCACAAACTTAGAGAATAGATAAAGTCAAAAGAAGTTTCATTACTGACTCATTCCAGTACTGAACTGAATTTCAGATTCCGTTTTCATCCATTTCATCCCAGGCCTTCTGCATAGATTCAGCCTACCTGCTAGTTATCTGCAGGAGGTAAAAATCTAGCCTCCCATCCTTCAGCACACATCAAAAACAGCGCTAGCCTGTTGCTTTATGCTCTCTTATCTACTCTGAATTTGAAACCCTCTTGGACTTTTTAGTTTGTCTTGCTTCTATATCCTTGTGACTTTGTCCTTGTCATGTCAATTGCATGCCATTTGCTATTTGCTTTTTTTTTCTGAGCTTCACAGCTCTTATTCCCATATCCTCTGACACTCCATATGCATATGGTCGCTACTGGCTGTGATGGTCCTATTGGGTTTTTTTTTTAATGTTTATTTATTTATTTGTTTTGAGGGTGGGGGAGGGGCAGAGAAGGAGAGAGAGAATCCCAAGCAGGCTCCATACTCAGTGTAGAGCCCAATGTGGAACTCGATCTCAGGACCATGAGATCATGCCCTGAACCAAAATCAAGAGTTTGGAGCTTATCCGACTGAGACACCCAGGCACCCCAGACCTATAGATCTTCTGAATGGGGTAGGGAAATCAGAGATCATTAAAGAGTTGGTCCTGTGTTAGGACAAGAAATACGAGAAGTGCTAGATTCAAGAGCTGAGGCATTGGGCTACTGTTCGTGCCAGTGGAACTTCTAGGTGGCGGGACACATTGACAGAAATAAGCCTGGCACAGGATATAGAACTCAAAGGATGTTGCTTATTGGTTTTGCATTCTCTGGACACTGGGTTGTTGATTGTGATCATAATTCAGAGCCTACCCATTCCAAATATGGCTATCTTAGGTTTGTGTATATAGTCCAAATATGTTTGGCACAGTCATTTACCTACAGAGGCCATGCAGTTATCATCAATCAATAAAATGGGTATTGTGTCAGAGAAAATGGCAAGTAGAGAGGACTGAGATAAACCAAAAAGATAATGCCACAGAGGGATGCCAGGCACTATTCAGCTCCAGCTAAGTGTTCTACAGGGCATATAATTCTGAATATACTCAATTTTGAATTTTTCAAAAGAAGATAGAAATCTTCCGTTTCATATGGCTTAAATATATTTAAGACACTGTAGGGCCAGCATTCTATAAACTCTCATCTATAATAATAAAGAAAGAGAGTGGAATTTTATGAAAATAATACCCTATTAAATTAGGGATATGGAAATTAAATTATATAGAGTTGATTCAACAGCGTAGCATGCATATAGTTACAAAAATTATAAATATTGTACTATGGGATTTGTTTTTAATGCCAATTCTTTTATCCTATAATGAGATAATATTTGGAAAATATTAATTTCATTTATTTTTTATTCCTCATAAATAATTTTCCTCTGCCGTGTTCTCTTAAGGACAAGCCAAGAAGCTTAACACTGGAAAAGATGGATATACCAATTAGAACAATAAAATCATTACTAAGTTTTGACTGTCAAATTAACCACTGAAGTCACAAGAATTTCTGAGTCCTTTGTGAGATTATATTCTGGAAAGCAGGTATTACTGAGAGAGAAGAGGATTTTCTAAATTCCTTAAACTTCCATTTACATATCAAGAGCCAGTTCTGATAAGGTCAGGGTTGAATAGTCAGTTTTATTCTAAGCCACATAGAGACAACTCAGAAAACTCAGGATATGATGTCATAGATATCCAACCTGCCAAAATAGGATGTGGAAAGTTGTCAGAGTAGGAAGAGGGAGAAATTCTGTGAGAGAAAGTTTTAGTGAAAGAAAGTAGGAGCTGGTTTCACATTTTTCTAAAGGAATCCTCAAGATGGTATGTGAGAGAAATATATAGATTAAGATAGGGGAGCCCAGGAAAGGACAAAACCCTCCTCTAATAGTACCACATTACTTTGGTACCATATCTAACCTAGCAAAGATTTCGCAAAGGCTTATGTGCTTCAGGTAAATAATCAAAAAGTAGCATTCCAGTTTCCTCACAGACTGCACATGTAGAATTTCAATGTAGAAGATGTAAGAGGATCAGGAGATTGATATCTTTTTGTGGTCCAGATGAAGAACTCATGGTGTACAAGGGTTCATGAACAGAGGCAAATGGCCACAGACATGAACTTCCACAGCAGATGTCTGCACAACATCACTTTTTTTTGCAATCTGGCATCCTGGATAGATTGGAGTTGGGCGGGAAAATAAATCTTTGAAAGACTAAACTTTCACCTACAACAGATGGAGTCTACCCAAAGAGACTCAATGGAACATTAAGAGTCAGAGCTATTTTTACTCGGTAATTTCAAGTCTTTACTCTCTTCATCACTACCCAGTGGGTTTGGAGTTTACAATCCAGATTACACAGTGGGAGATAAAGTAGTTATTTTCTTGTTCTCCTTAAAAATGGTTTGTTAATTACTGACCTTACCATATCTTTAAGGGATTAGAGAACTTACTGCTAATGCAATTGTTTCTGGTGGGAAATTTAGTCTATTTCTTCTTTCTCCTTTCTTTCTTTCTTTCTTTCTTTCTTTCTTTCTTTCTTGTCTTATGCTTTGCTGTTGTGCCCAATACTGGCCTTACCTCATTTCTGCTCTAAGCTGTCATTTTCTAAAATCGAGGCATTTTACACCAAATGAGGGAAAAATCAGCTTATGACAGCTCATATATAAGATTTTAATTATTGAGTCCTCATCAACATACTTTAGGATTCCAATTATTTGTGTTTTTTATTGCATTTAACTTAAGAATGTTTTACTTCTTTGTATAAGTATTACTTGGCTGATCATTATTTAGTATCCTGAGTTTTCTGTCTTTTTTTTTTCTCTAATTTGCTTGCACATAACTATGTGACTTGAGAGTCAGGGAAATATACGCACACACATATATGTACATATACATACATATATATATATATTTCTTTTTTTTTTTGAGTGTGGAGAATAACTTTACATACAAGACTGACTTACAAGTCTCTGCTTAGCATTTCCCTTCACCTGAACTCGACTAAAGAAAGTTTGGTCCAGAAGTACAGACATTATGGTGCTTGTATAGTGACAGTATGATTAGAAAGGATTAGGAAGTTTCTATGTTGTCATTTCTTGACCACATTATGTAGTTTATGTTAATATGGCGTATGACTTTGTTGAGTGTGGGGCTTGGGTGGGGGCAGCAGGATATCGGGATATTTGGGAAAAGCAGCCCTTCAGACCTAGGAAACTGTCATGGTAAAGAAAATATGAGTGGGAAAAATTAGAAGCAATGAGCAACCTGTGGGAATAAGCAATTTATATAGAAAAACATTGCAATGACCAAAGAAGGTGAAGAAAAGGAACTCTTAAACACCGTTGGAACTAAAGTTGGTACGACCACTTTAGAGAGTGGTTTTGCAGAAAATAATAGTTTGAATATGAGTAAACACTATGGCACAAAATCTAGATTGCTATCTATAGAACATATTCCAGAGACATTCATGCATATGATCAGGGAGACATATACATCATATTTTTGTAATTGTTTCTATTAATAAATAAGTTAGGGGAAATGGGGAAATTTTGCAATAGAAAAGTTAACATAAACCTTTCTCCGGAGGTGCTTGGGTGGCTCAGTCGGTTTAAATGATCCACTCTTGATTTCAGCTCAAGTCATGATCTCATGATTCAAGAGATTGAGCTCTGCATTGGGCTCTGTTCTACATCTATCAGCCCAGAACCTGGCTTGGGATTCTCTCTGTGCTTGCTCTTTATTCCTCCCCATTCTCTCTCTCTCTCTCTCTCTCTCTCTTTCTCTCTCTTAAAATAAATAAATAAACTTGAAAAAAACCTTTCTCTATATATATGTCTATATGAGTATTTTTATGTATGTGTGTGATTAATATGTGCATATATATGAAAATTTGATAAAACTAATAATTTCCAATTTTGAATTATTGGAACATGGGTGTGAGTTATAAAATTTTATTTAATATCTATTTTTTTTTAATTACTACAGATTATTGGTAGAATCAGAAATTTCTAATGGTTTTCAACCTTGGAAGAAAGACTAAATCAGGATTACATACTCAGTATCTTCTATTTCTTTCTTTCTTTCTTTCTTTCTTTCTTTCTTTCTTTCTTTCTTTCTTT
>NW_024412388.1:67040228-67089746 GCF_014898765.1 Herpailurus yagouaroundi
TTTCTTTCTTTCTTTCTTTCTTTCTTTCTTTCTTTCTTTCTTTCTTTTTAATGTGAAATCCATTGTCAAATTGGCTCCCATACAACACCCAGTGCTCATCCCAAGGAAAATTCATCTTCAAGATGAGTCATAGTAACAATAATTCCACACTTTTGTCCTCTCCCCCAAAGAAACTTGTCCCTAATTCCTTAAAAAGTGATGAAAATGAATGTGATGGTTTTATCTCCATGCCTTCTTGCAGGCTGGGGTAGCTGCTGGCATTCTCATTGGTCAGTAATCAGCTGAGACAGTTCCTGCAAACCTAAGGCAGGCGTATTCAAGGGAACGTGGCTCTGGGTAGATGTAATAGCCAGTCACCACAAATAGCTTGCAACAAAACACTTCTATTTTTTAAAAGTATTTGCTCCTATTTTCATGATCTCTGTAAACACATTCAAAATTCAGAACACAAAAAAGAAAACATGTAAATGGCTTGTGGATAATAACAAATTTTGAGAGCTGTGCTCATATCATACATCTATGCACTTCACACTTTTCTTTACAAGACCATAGAAGTGAATAGAAGCAGTTGGGGTCCTAAGCTCCACGAGATTTAGAACAGTGCATGGCATCTAGTGGTGGTAGTTAATACATATTTGTGGAAAATGGGAAAATAGGGAATTGACTGAATAAATGGGGAGGCCAAAGTTAGATGTAGTGCAGCTAGCCTCACATACAAAAAATGAACTGCCTTGTAGCTTTAACGGGTAGCAGCTACCTCAGAGAGCCATCCGGAAAACTTGTGTGAAATTACTCTCATGGTATGGACCTGAGAAAACTTGGGTGGGAGAGTATGTGAAGGCCAAGTTGTTGGAAGACATGCAGAGGAGAGAACAGATCACTTGGAAGCTCCCATTAGGCCAGTTAAGTTTCAGTTCATGCTGTATCATTTATTTATGGTAGGTGGTGATCATCTTTTCTTTAATAGAAAAACAAATTTTGGTCGCATCCTGTAATGCCTGCATGAGTGTGTGCATGTGCGCGCGCGCACACACACACACACACACACACACACACACACACCCCGATGTGGACTTTTGGGTACATGGAGTACAGATGCCCTTATATTCAAATTACATACCTCTCTAGGGACTGAACTTTCTATTTTTCTCATGTTATAATTCTTTGGATAGAAACCCAGGAAAGTCAAATGTGAAGCAGGGCACATGGGTCCAAGGAACATTTCTGATGCTGTATAGAATTGTGACTCTCTAAGCAAAAGGACTTCTTGTGACTCACACAATATGGGGCTCAACTCACAAAGACCAGGCTTGCACATACAGATTTGTGGCTTTTATGGTAAAGCTTAGCAAAATGCCTGCTTCCAGGTTAGCTTCCCTCAGCAGGTGTCTCTGCTCCTATGGCTACAAATGTAAATAAAACTCACTTGCTACTCCTCTCCAAATATTCCTGGGATAAAAAAAAAAGTGCATTTCTTTAAAAGTAAGTTTATGAACTTTCCCATTGCATTGCTACATGAGCATGGTATGTGATCAACTGCTTCAAGAGAGCTGAATATTGACAACGTCAAATTTCACAGTTCTGCTAATTTCTTCATTTTCATGTTTTCATCAACATTATACTAAGGAGAAAAAAATAAAGTTACCATTATCCATACGAATGTCACTTCATTTTTTTCTATTATAAGTTCTTACTTAGTCCCGAAACTGTCATTAAAGTAAATTGAAATTACACATGAATATAAAATAATCAGAAATTTGTGTGTGAAAAATTGTATGAAATAAATTTTTCTGTTTTTCTTCCTAAACCTGATTTATCAGAAATAAGAATATTTTTATATCTGTGTTTTCTTACGGTCTTTTTTCATTCTGCTTGTATTTCAGTTAGTGGACAGGCCGTTGAACAATGGGACTTCTCCATCTGAAATGTAGAAATACCCTATGATTCCCAGTCGCTGAGGTTTGCCTGCTACACTGAGTTTTAAGGAGCAACTTACCTTGACGGTGCCTGTTCCATATTAAATTTTATATATAACAGTTGAATTCCCCTTGGAGCCATCTGGTTTATTGGTTGCTTGAATTTAGATTTTTCACCTTGTCCTCCCGATTTACCCATAGTGGGACCAGATTCTCTCACTTAGTTTTTCATAAATGCCTTGCATGTAGCTGGTCCAGTAACTCCCTGTTCATATGGCTGTAATGTGGCTCATATGCTTAAAGCTAAATATCCGTACGTTAGACCTCACAAGGAAGCATGCACATCCCTGGTTCTGTTCACTCTAGTAAATTGGGACATGATGCAATTTTCAGAAAAATTACTTTGCTAGAAACCGGCTTGATTTTGAAGTTAGGTCCTCTGTTTGTTTTGTTTGTTTTTTGGTTATAATTATAGTCTGGTAAGAATTCTCTGCTATATATGTTATAGATGTCCTTCATTAATTCTTTAAATTGAAGGTAATTAGTCCTCTACCTTTATTTATTCATACAAAACCTAAAACCATTTTTAAATGGGTGATAGACCAAAAATCAACCTTTCCTTCAAGCTTTTATTTTAGGAGTTTCTTTAGGGCATCAAATTGAGGGGAAATACTCAAGTTCAAAAACCAAATTATTTTCTGATGAAATTTATGTAATTTTCTATTCTTTATACACTTAAGCTAAATGATAGAATGTGTAGCTTAAATAATATATCAATTCAATTAATGTTAATTAATTAATTAATTTTTTTAAGAGAGAGAGACATGGAGTATGATTAGGGGAGGCTGAAAGAGAGAAGAGGACCAGAATCTGAGTCAGGCTCCAGGCTCTGAGCTGTCAGCACAGGGCCTGACATGAGATTTGAACTCGTGAACCACTAGATCATGCCCTAAGCCCAAGTTGACCACTTAACTGACTGAGCCACCCAGGTGCCCCTATATTAGTTTAATTAAAAGGAAAGCTAGCTGGACCTTCATGTTAGCAAAACAACTGGTTATTTCATTAAAAATAACCTCAAGTTTTTACTACTGTAACTTAAATGCTAATGATGGAAAATCAATCCTATTCTACATAATTTATAATCTTCAAATGTGTTATATTTTAATTAATTGTTTTATCAACATTTAAAAATTATGAAATACAAAGAAAAATAATTACATCCATAGACTACCTGGAATTAACAGTTGTGAATTCTGTGTCATATTTTATTTCTGCTTTTAGTAAACATTATATATAATATAAATATAAACATATATAAAGTATATATACATATTACATATATATGTTGAGACTCCATTGATGAATGATATAGACAAAACTCTTTTCCTTTTGGAAATTAGGTCTAGTGGGGGGGGACAGAAAATAAGCAGTAAGTGTAATAAATACATAAATTATATAGTATACTAGAACCATATAAATTCTATCAGATAAAAACAGATGAGAGGGACTGAGAGTGCCAGGGTGGGACTGGGTTTCCTATTTTATTTTATATTTTATTATTTTTTTATTATTTTTTTCCAACGTTTATTTATTTTTGGGACAGAGAGAGACAGAGCATGAACGGGGGAGGGGCAGAGAGAGAGGGAGACACAGAATCGGAAACAGGCTCCAGGCTCTGAGCCATCAGCCCAGAGCCCGATGCGGGGCTCGAACTCACGGAGCGCGAGATCGTGACCTGGCTGAAGTCGGACGCTTAACCGACTGCGCCACCCAGGCGCCCCTTATTTTATATTTTATTATTTTTTAAAGCTTATTTATTTATTTTGAGAAAGATAGAGAGCACATGTGCATGGGGGAGAGGCAGAGAGAAAGAGAGAATTCCAAGTTCCAGTGGAGCCCGAGCTCACATATCATGAGATCATGACCTGAGCCGAAATCAAGAGTCAGACCCTCAACCAACTGAGCCACTAAGCCAGCTGAGCCACCCAGATGCCCCTGGGTTTCCTATTTTAAATGGGAATGAACAAGTGGTAGTAGGCCCATGACATGAGAGAATGAGAGATGCAAATAACTGGGCCAGTGAGGGCCCAGAGGTGGGAGGATTTTGAGATCAGGGAGAAGGAAAGTATGTCTAGAGTAGAGTTTGTCATTAGAGAGACATAGTAGATAGAAACAGAGAGATAACAAAGGGTCCAAATCATGTAAGGCTTTATAATTATATATAGAATTATTTGTGTTTAGTCTTTTATACTTATACAAAAACAATTCACGTTATTAAGTCAGGCTTTTTTACAGAAGATCTTTTTGTGTCAGTAGGGATAAAAATAGTATCTACAATGTAGCAATGGTGTACTATATAGAAATTGTTTGCACTAAAGATCTTAAAATTGTACTTTATGTGTGGTAATAGAGTTTGCATACCTGCAAAACACTTAGAAGAATAACATGTAAAAAATAATGAGAGCATTAATACAGATTAGCATATAATAACATGATTCTGGTATTATTATATTATTAATGTAATTATTATTAAACTAAGTAGTCAGTTTTCTAGGTCTTGGGTTATTTTTTGGGTACGTTAAGCAGTTGCCTCTATTATACATTGCCTGCTCATATGCTTTGCCCATTTCCTATTTGAATGTTGCTTTTTTTATACTTATTTATTTGTAATACCTCTGCATATCTTCTAGATATAAATCTTCCTTTTTTTTTTTGAGTTACACATTTTGTCAATATCTTCTAGCCTCTTGTCATTTAAATTAGTATATGGCTCAAAGGGGCACATGTACTCTGATGTTTGTAGCAGCATTATCAACAATAGTCAAATTCTGGAAAGAACCCAAATGTCCATCATCTGATGAATGGATAAAGAAGGTGTGGTATATATATATATATATATATATATATATATATATATATAATGGAATATTACTCAGCCATAAAAAAGAGTGAAATCTTACCATTTGCAACAATGTAGGTGGAGCTAGAATGTATTATGCTAAGTGAAATAAGTCAGAAAAGACAAATGCCATTTGATTTCACTAATGTGTGGAATTTAAGAGACAAAATAGATGAACATAGGGGAAAGAAAAAAAAAAGACAGGGAGGCAAACCATTAAAGAGACTCTTAACTATAGAGAACAAACTAAGTGTTGCTGGAGGGGATGTGGGTGAGGGGATGTGCTAAATGGGTGATGGATGTTAAGGAGGGCACTTGAGATATCTTTATCTTTTTTATTACATTAATCTTTTATTATACGCTATAGTGAAGTGACTCAAATTTCCCCTTTATATGAACTTCATATCTTATTTAAAATATTCTTTTTCTGAGGTTAAAAAAAAAGACTGACTATATGTTCATAAAAGTTTTGAATTTTCTTCCTCATTTAGATCACTAATTCATAGGAAAATTTCTTTTCTTCCCCATATGAAAAGCTCATTTTTGTAACCAGTTATTGAATGACCTTTTCCCAGTGATTTATAATGCCACTCCTCATTTTCTCAGGTGGCTGTCTTGTATATGACTGACCCTCTCTTTCATGAAGTTTTTGTGGGCAGAGAATATTATTTATTTATCTTTGTATCCATAGTAATTGCATGGGTCAGTTGGCAATGAAATATTTTATAAAGGGATGTCATTTAAACTGGATCTGGGCAGAAAACTTATAATTTACAAAGAGCATATGTCTAGGACATAGATTTTCACTAAAATTGGTTTCCTAAATGTGTCTGAAAGCAGATATAGAAAGTGTGAACTATTGTCTTTTCCACTATGCCATTCTAAATTTCTTAAGGGCTTAATTTTGCAGTTTTATGCTTGAATAACTACTAAACATGTGATCTATAATGTTATATATTTCACGTTAAGCATGATTTTCATGTATTCACTCATTCAACAAAAAACAATTATTCAACACTAATCTGTGATGGGCTATAACTCAAGACATGGGATATGAAAACAGTCAGGTCATAGTATCTACCCTCACAAAACTCAGTGTATTGGGAAGCAGATGCATGAAAACATACCTTTGAATTTGTAAGTACTATAAGAGGGACGTATATGAAAGGCAATGGAATGTACTGAAAAGAAGGGTGAGTTTTGCAATAGAAAGTCAGAGAAGTCTTCACTGAATGACCATGTTTGAGTTGAATCTCAATAAGAGAATTTAAAGTTCACTAGGCAGAAAAAAAGAAATGTGCTTTCTTATGAGTGAGAATGACAAACACAAAGGCACAGAGGCATGATGGAGCATGGCATGTTCAGGAATAGCAGCTGACCTTTTATAACTAAAGCAAACACGTCAGGAATGGCGAAAGCAGTTGGAGATTAATCTGGAAATATAGATTGGGGTCATATTTTGAAGACATTTATATGAGGAGGTTGGGCATAATTCTGTAGGCAAGGAGTAACCATTGATATTTTGAAAGGGACAAGTCACGTGACTGAGCTTACAGTTCAGAAAGTAACTGATGTCAGGTTGACAGATGGACTGAAAGGCTTACAGACTAAGGCTTCAGCTAAAGTTTACTTTCATAGACAAAACAGGAAATGGATTTCTAGATTTCTGTAATAAACTCTTAAACTGCTTTCTTGTTCTATCTTCGCCTCCTGTAATTCAATCACAACACAGCAGTCAGAGCCATTCTTTTCTTTTCTTTTATTTTTTTAAATTTTTTTTCAACGTTTTTATTTATTTTTGGGACAGAGAGAGACAGAGCATGAACGGGCGAGGGGCAGAGAGAGGGAGACACAGAATCGGAAACAGGCTCCAGGCTCTGAGCCGTCAACCCAGAGCCTGACGCCGGGCTCGAACTCATGGACTGCGAGATCGTGACCTGGCTGAAGTCGGACGCTTAACCGACTGCGCCACCCAGGCGCCCCAAGAGCCATTCTTTTAAAGAAAACAAATCCGGTCATGCCATTTCTCTGCTCAACTCATAATTTTTTCTTCAAATAATTCAGAGTAAAATCCTCATTACCCATAGCTTACGTGTTCCTAGAACCTGCCTGACCTCTCTCACTACTCTTCCCCTGGCTCTCTCTGTTCTGGCCCCACTGGCCTCCTTGCTGATCCTCATACATGCCAGATATATTCCCATCTTAGGACCTTTGCCCCACAAATGCAGGGTTAATTTCTCCACTGCTTTTAAATCTTGGCTCAAGTGTCATCTTCTTATTGAGGACTTTTCTGGTCATCCTCTTTAAAATTGCCAACATCTATCTTCACATAGCACTCACAAGCTTCTACGTCCTGCTCCCGTTTTATGCCCCAAATCATTTGTCACTCTCAAACATATATATAATTTACTTTATTATGCTGATTGTTCTTCTCCCTCGCTAGAACCTAGGGTATGGATCTGCTATTTTGTTCAATAGTGTATTCCAAAGTGTCCAGAACATCGGCCCATAGCAGGCTCTCAATAATTAAAATTTTTAATGAATGAGATGATGAGAGCCTTAAGACAGCCTGTCAACAGGGGAATAGTTGGAGTGAACAGCTGTAAGGTAAAGTCAGTGGAATTGTGAATGAGTCTAGTTTAATATGGCCATTAAGAGAGGTGAAAGATTAGAATCTGACTCCTATTTCTCTTGGTTGAATCAGTGGATCATAGCTATACTAGCCTACATTCTTCTCTTAGTCCTGGCATTAATTTTAAAATCATGGGGGAGGGGAGCATGTTAAGCGACGGAGTTAGGCTCAGGTCATGATCTCACAGTTTTTGAGTTTGAGCCCTGCATTCATCTTGGAGCCTGGAGCCTGGAGCCTGCTTCAGATTCTCTGTCTCCCTCTCTCTCTTTGTCCCTTCCCCTGTTTGTGCTCTCTCAAAATAAATAAATAAACATTTAACAAAATAAAAATAAAACCATGTGGGGACTGTACAAAAATAAATTAAAGACAAGTTTAAACTTAAAAATAAATTCTTTTATAATCTCTAGTTATACCAATATACACTGTCATTTCCTTTTTTTTTAATGTTTATTTATTTTG
This sequence comes from Herpailurus yagouaroundi, assembly GCF_014898765.1. Lineage (NCBI taxonomy): Eukaryota > Metazoa > Chordata > Mammalia > Carnivora > Felidae > Herpailurus > Herpailurus yagouaroundi. Next base: position 67,048,135 of record NW_024412388.1, read on the forward strand.
AGAGACAGAGAGAGCACAAGCAGGGGAGGGGAAGAGAGAGAGGGAGAGGGAGAATTCCTCATTGTGATCGCAGAGGTGAAGCGGGGCTCCATCCCATGAACTGCAAGATCATACCTGAGGCAAAATCAAGACTTGGAGGCTGAACCGACTGAGCCACCCAGGTGCCCCCATTGTCATTTCTTTAATATCTGATAAATATTTTATAGTTTTAACTTGGGAGAGAGAAAACGAGAGAAAGAGAGAGAGAGACTTTAAAATTATCATCCACCTTCTTCAACTGTTAGAAGTCAAATAAAGGGGAAATTAGATCACTTTCTAATTTATCTCTAATAATTTGCACTCCATTGCTCTTCTTTTCTTTTCTTTGTTATGGGTTCATTGTCCACTTGATACTGATAACATTGACTCTCAGGTCTTACATAGGTGCAGTTACTTGCTCTGGCAATAGTCTGGTGTCCTCTAAGGGCATAGGATCACGACTGTTGTACTCTAGGCAGTGTGGTCCTATGGGGAGACAAAGAAAAAGGAAAAGGAAAAACTTCGCTCAGGCTTGGATTAAGTAGAACTGTTTTTAAATTCCAACTTTGTTCATTTCTTACCAATGTGCCTGGCACAAATTATTTAACCTCATGAAGAATCAGTCCCTTCGCTTGTAAAATTATACTGCGTACAATATTGTTGTGAAGATGAAATGCAATGTTCTTGAAAATTGTAAAGTGCAGCGAAAGTGTAAGATGTAGTCACCATTCTGAAGAGCATGGTGGGGTCATAGACCAGTTATCAAGTAGAGGAATTCATCTCACTTGGTCTTCAGGGAACTAGTTGGTGGGAGAAAAATGAGTTCTGAAATTTTTTTTTCTTAACCAAACTTGTGGCTAGGTTCTAGAGTTTTTGTTCCTACTAGACAGCCACAGACTGAGTTGTCACATTTATATTTTTGTTGCACAACTTGTGTGGCATATGATCATTTAGGGACCTCTCAAAACTTCAAGTTAGCTCATACCAGGACATTTCCAGTGTAGAGACACTGCCCACTTAGCATTTTTAAGGAGTTAAGTGTTTTAAAAATTAATCAGTAACTATAACTTCACCTCTAGAGTATCTGCTAGGATCTGATCATGTGTAGTGACCAATATAACTTCATACTCTTTCTTATTAAATCTAAGATTTGAGTTTCCCATCTTGATTACATGCTTGAAAATTTCCATAATTGGTAATCCCTTAATTTTTCCCACCCATTTCATTGTTAAAGTCCATCCCACATTACATAAGTTAAAGTCAATGGTAACTTTTTTTTGTTTTTGTACTTAGAAAATTTAATAATTGGAGTAATAACACATTATAGGCAGGAGAGAATTATTCTGACCCTCAAAGAATGAAGGCATTAATGCAAGACAGTTTAATGCAGAGTAAGGACACTGAAGTGAGTTACCAAAGATTTGAATTTGGCCTTGAATCTGCCATTGGTTAGATGCTAGGCTAATCATTTTACTTTTCTGTGCCTCAACTCTCTTACCTAAAAAAATATGAAAATAAACCACATCATTTGTCACTATCTTTTAGACACAAAACTCTATGCATATTCTATGAATATCTGATGGCTTTCTGGAGTTAGATGGCAATTAGTGGTAAAGGGATTAAAAAAAACAAAAAACAAAACACAAAAATTGCTCATGGAAAGTTAGCCAAAGATGCATGGCACAGACATCATCCTGGTAATTTTTAGTCATTGCAGAAGACACTATGCCCTAATTATAACAGAACTCAACATATCAGCTTAGAGAGGCAATTCAATTATGTTTACTGCATTCTCTTTCTATATAGGAAAAAGTCCAGTAGCCAGCAATATTCAACAGCATGCATTTCCACTGGATTCCCTGTGAAACTACTTTTGATTTGAGGGTCTGTCAGATGAGAATTATTGTGCTTTATACATTTTGTTTATAATTACTTTGCCCATTCCAGTGTCCCTGAACAACTCTTTACAAAACTACAGTGAAAGTTTCACAAAACTTTCCATCTCTATTCCTCAAGGCACTTCTGTTAATTCTGAACCAAAGGAAAAAAATCTGGTATCTCACTCAACAATAACAATGCATGCTATGTTAATTATTTACGTGAACACCAGAGAGTTTTGAATAAACGAGCAATAAAAGCAATATGTTAGGGGAAGATGAGAAAAGTAACAGCGATTTCATTTTGAACCAATTCTGCTAATGTTATTTTTCTTTCTGGAAAAGCACCCTCACCAAAGAATATGTGCTGAGGCATTCCGGCAGAACCCAGATAGAGTCGATGGCAGGTGCATTAAAAATTTCTATGCCTAATTTTTTCTGGGAAACCCAAACAATCCCCACACGAATAGCTATCAGTATAGCTTGTGAACAAAAACATAAAAAAAAAAAAAAAATCAAAGTAATGGTGTGGGTTGATTGCATTTTCTTTTATGGGGTCATTATTTCATTCAGGAAATGTCTTTTGACAACTCACTACATACCAATTACAACACTCTGATTTGGATCTCTTCATATGTTATATCTCGTTTATTACTTTAAAGTCTGCTCAGTACTTCCGCCTAAAAAGAATTAATACTCCCGTGGCTTCGTCACTTCAGCTTGTGCTATCTATTGCTGTTTATTTCTTGATAGTGAATCTATGTAATGTCACCCTATGTTGTGCGTCTCAAAAAAAGTAAAACATTTATTGATTGCATCTTGCTTGTTATCAACACGAAGGTTATCCAACATTTTGTTATCACATATTGTTTCTGTACTGTCCAGAGCTTTATATTTGAGATGCAGTAAGCACAGTTTCACAACTTGTGCACTTGTTACACTCTAAAAATTGACCCTAAATTATTCTACCTTGTCATATGATATTAATCAGATCTCACGGTTGCTGTTAAGACTGCTCAAGAAGTGTGAGTATTCAGTAATACTCCTCTGGGGGGAAAAATGTTTGGAGTTTAGAGGTTAATTGACACCACAATTTATAACTGCATGAAAAAAGTCTTTCCCCCAACTTTGTGTTTTGATGAACTTCAAATCAAGTGCAAAGTGGAAAGAATGGTATAATATAAACCCTATTACCCAGCTATATCCACTAACTGTTAACATTTACCACTTTCACTCTCTTTACACACACAAACATACGCATGTATGTACACACACCTACAAATTAATCCTGGACCATTTTTAAATAAGTTGTATAAACCATGACTCTAAATGCTTCTGTATATAGAAAAATTTGAATTCAAAAAAGGATGAGGATATTCTTTCACATAATCATAGTAATTGCATAATTATAACTCAAAGATTTTTAAGTCGATAAAACAATGTTATCTTATGTACATACAGTCCATTATCAAATGGACTCAGTTTTCCTAATGTTGTCCTTTATAGCTATTTTGTTGTTGTGTTGAGTGAAAAGTCAATCAAGGATCACATGTCCCTTGACTATTAAAACTTTTCTCCCTTTTCATCTAAAAGAATGATAGTAATAATAATTTTTTTAAAAATCACTTATAATGTTGAAGGTTATGAAGAATATAAACAACTGCTTTTGTGATATAAAATTTGTATTTGTATAATTGTTGTCTCATGATTTAATTCAAATTAAGCATTTATGGAATGAATGCTACATACCACATGTAGCTCAGTGTAACTCCCTAAGAGTCATGTAATGTCAATTTGATCAATTGATGTTTGTCTATCTACTGTAAAAGCATTTTCTCCAGTTGTAATTATAATTTTAAAAATTTTATTTAAGTTCCAGAGGTATCTGGGTGGCTCAGTCGGTTAAGCATCCGACTTCGGCTCAGGTCATGATCTCACGGCTTGTGAGTCTGAGCCCTGTGTCAGGCTCTGTGCTGACAGCTCAGAGCCTGGAGCCTGTTTCAGATTCTGTGTCTCCCTTTTTCTGCCCCTCCTCTGCTCACGCTCTATCTCTCTCCTTCAAAAAGAAATAAACATTAAAAAATATTAAGACAGTAAAATTTTATTTAAACTCTAAATATAACTAGTTTATTTTTTCTTTTTGAAAATTTACTGATGGTTTGGGGAAAAAGTTGGTGACTTCTTTGCAATCTTGATACTATACGTATCTGGATATATTCATTACTCTTCTTGCACTGGGTAAATTGATTACCAGTGTGCTTATTCTCCCATGATTCTATCTAGACCCCCTAAGTTATTGGACGTGCAATTGTGGAATCACCTTTAGCTTTTGATTGAATGTAATATCTACTGAGTTTTCTTAGAGTGATTACTTTAAGATGATAAAAATCAAGCCATTATTAATTACTTGTAATTCAGCAACACTTAATCGGAAATGAGTTGATACAATTATTACTAACTCTAAATATGTCTGCTACATGATACAAAATTTTAGCGTGTTTCCCAATTCTTTTTTGAGGAATTAAATCTTAATTACTAGCAAACAAATCCAGGACTGTTGTGCCAACAGCTTTAATAGAGGTAGTAAATAGACAATATGAGTATATGCTGTTTTCTTAAGTAGTCATCTTTCTGACCTGCTATTTGTTGTAATTTCTAAGTTGTTCAGCTCAAATATCTTTTCAGGAAAAGATAACATAGCTATTCAGGAGATTCTATACATTCTTTTCTTGTTTTTAAGACATTAGGGATTAAAGGGAACTTAAGTTTTTTGTTTTTGTTTTTGTTTTTTCTTTCCAGACTTTTGTTTGCTCGCTTTTGCCTTTTTAAGTGAAGAGTTTATGGAGTTGTTAACACATCATCTTTCTACCTAGGTCAACTTTCAAAGCCAAATGAATACATCAGCATGGCTAGAAGCTCTACTGTGCTTTACTATTTGGATCAAAAGAACTTCTAGAAATAGCATAGAGTGTTACAAATAAAACAACAGAAATACAGTAGGTATTATATTTTCTGTAAACATTCTATATTTTGCCAAGAACTTCATTAGTACTAGGAGAAAATATAATGAAAAGATTGTTGAAAATCCTTGTTCCTTAGGGGTATTCTCTTCTTGTCCATAAAGAGGATGAACTATCTTCATTTTTTCTCTTTTTAATTTGGAAAGATGGCCAAATGCCCTACTGCGTTTCACTTTCTCTATTCTAGAGAATTATGGGACTTCACCAGGCAAAACTGGTCATATAATATGTCTTCCTTTGATTAGCAGATTATAATAGTGGGTTATATAAATTTATTTCTTCAACTTTAAGGTTGGGGAACAATTTTATTTAAGTAAGAATAGGAACAATATCTACCCCACCTAGATTAACTTGTGATCTACAGTGGAACAAGTTTTTTCCTAGAGGAGAGGGGTTGTTAATGAGAAATAGCACAATGCCTATAAATCAATGTGAGGTCTATGCTTTAATCTGATCCTTCACCATTTAATATTTGTTGTTTTTAAATTAATAATTTCCAGAAATGACTAATTTGCCCAAGTTTATGACATTTCTCAAGTAATTATGTCACAGCCAGAGTTTAATTTCTATACTTGATTGATATCGATAGTGAATTACTGTCTTGAAACTGTGAAAAGTATGACATATTTTAGGTGTACTCAAGTGATATCTAGAGTTGACAGACCAGGAGAGACATTTCTATTTTGCTCCTCTTCTGTGTCAATAACTTATAAGCTTGGTCAGATGAACTGTGAGTCTTGGTTAAGACCCTCAGTGTATGAAACATAAAAAATTCCATACACTTTGTCTTCCGGGGTTAATAAAAAAAAATGGCAAATTTGTTTGAGTTTCATCAACTGTCTCCAGTGTTGGTATGAATGATAAAAAAACATCTGCTCTACACGTCTGTTTATCGTGTAGAGGTTAAAAGACCCAAATAGAAAACCAGCATGGCTATAGGGCAGAATGTTCCAGAGTCTGTATGACCAGTGCTCCATGAGAAATCAAACTCATCTCTCCCAGTGAAAGTGTTGGCTCCTACCTGTTATGGGATCATTCAGGTACACATTGTAAAAGCAATTCATGACTAGACACAAGTAAGTGTTATTACTCATGTCCTAGCCTGGTAAAATGAGGTAGTGCAGACATGCTATGATAGTTCCCTCCTTGGCCCAAGTATTTTTCTTAGAAAACTCTTTTCTTAGTCCTTTTTCTGTGTTACATTCCTCATTTCTTTATGGGAGCACTCTGAGTGATTCACTAAATTAAAATGATTTGTAGGAAGGGGCATTATTGTGTTAAGCGTAAATGGGAAATCACTCTTTAGAATGTTAAAGGTTAAATTTTTAGGATTCTCTCTATCCTGTATTTCTACCTCTCAACTAGACAGTTAAAACCACTAGTTCCTAATTGTGTTATTAATGGGCTTTCTTTTTGATATGTTCTTTTCTTCTTTATAAATATAATACAATGTCTCCAGCTAAAAAAGAAATGGGTAAATCACACATCTGAAATATATTCCCCAGCCATGAACTTCAAAGGCAACCAGTGTTCACTACAGAGGCTGAAGTTTTTATATTTTAGGAGCACTTTAAGTTAGTGATATTTGAGCAGCTCTGAATAATCAGAGCTAGTTTTTCCTAATTGTTTAATGTACCATAAGTGAACTATTGCTAAAAAGAATGCAATGTTCACTTCTAATTTTCAAATAATTTTTGCATGGATGATGTTTTTAATTTAAACAACATTATATAAATTAACAATCAGGTGTCTAAAATACCTTTCACCCCTTTTGTTAATATCTCTGTTATAGACGTTAAAATAATTTTACCTTTTTTTAGATCAGCCTTATATAGCAATAACAGAGTCTCATTTAATTTTTTATTTAACAAAACATACTGATATATTTAGAATATAGTTTGCAACTATGGTCCAAATACTAAGTATATTTATCTTTTTCAAAGAGAGTAATATTAACTCTGTTCTGCTCCACAGGCCTTGTTAAGTTATTCAACATAGGACCAAGGACATTTTTTTTTTAAAAGAAAATACAAAGAACATTCTCAGTTTACCAGTTGTTGTGCCATTAGGGCTCTGAACTGCTGTACACTTTTTTTGGATCATTAGGCAACCTTGTAACAAGATAAAAAAATAATAAATAAACGCCTGGAATAATTTGTTCATAGCTGTATGTCTACAACTGTGGTATTAAAAGCTTCTTAGTGGGCAGGGTAGTTTCAGAATTCCCATGTGATATACAGCACTGCAGATGAGGTACTATGAAAATTTCTACAGATGGCTGCTTAATGTGTAAATTAATGTGACTCAGTAAGGATCATGCCAGTCACTGGCAGCTATAATTATAGATCAGAATAAAATCATGCTCTACAAATTTGTTCAACCAGAGAACTGTAGCATATACACAAGTTTATTTAAGTACTTTAATTATTTACTGTCAGAATCTGTGACACATCTGTGATTCAAGTTGCAAACACTAATAGGAATGATATAGCACCATGTTACTAGCATAAAACAAGCAAGGTAATTGAAAAAAAAAATACAGGAAAGAAACACCAAAAAGCAACAAAAGCAAACATCCATCTCTAAATACAATGGATTTTCAAAGCAAATGGATCAAATAAGAGACCAGTCAGCATGGCATTTTGAAGGATTCAATTAAACATTAAGCTGATACTTCTTTAAATTTTTATAACCTTAAAATTAAAATTAAAATCTAAGTTACTCCAATCAAGCCCTTATTAACTAGTTGAACTCAGAAGTCTATTTCAGCTTCAAGGTAACAGCTGAAAGTTTACTTAAGACAGGCATATTTACACTTAATGAGATTCATATGAATTTTCAGCTTTTATTTGAAGAGTTTAGAAAAGCACCAACCTTGAAAAGCACATCTGTTCCTGTTACTAGTCCTAGAAAACAATCCCCTTCCTCCTATTAACTACCAGGAACAGAATTCTCTGGGCTGGGGGGGGGGGGGGGTGCCAGGGCAAGAAATGGCAATTGATAAAGAATCTTTCATTTTTTTTTCCAAGGTAAGCCTTAATCCTGTCCTTACTCAATTAAAGTAAATCGTAATTACAATAAACTAATCTGAAGCTCTCATTCATTCCCAATAAAGAACGAAGAGGTAGATTAAGATGAGGTCTGCTATTATAATTTCAAGTCGCCAGTACTCCCTTTGACGGAAGGGATAACATTAACCTAAGTCTTTGCCCGGTGTTAAGGAATGTGGCCTTCTCTCTTCATAACGCCAGTCTGTCAATGGAGAGATGATTAAACTAGATACATCTTTCTTCACATTCATTAAGAAATTGTGTAGCACAATGTAAGGAACACAGGCTGGAAGTCAAGACCTTGGTTTCTGCTAGACTAAATGATTGTCAGCAAAGCACTTAACCTCCATGAACCTCACTTACCTCATGGATAAAATGAGAGGCTTGGCCCAGAAGATATCTAAGGTGTCTCTTTCAGTTCTAATAGTTAATTGTTCTATAAAACAGTGTGTATACAAATGAAGAGACCTGATTTGTTTCTTTAGATAATTCTTGCCATTGAAACAAAGCTATGTCAATGATATGGATGTTTCCAGCAAAATATTTTGCCTTATTTTTCCATTTCACTTTAAAGACACAAAAAGCCCTACTTCTAGGTAGAAGAGGTATGTGCCTTGATGATGGGTTTTGAGCACCTAGGCAATATCTGGAACTCACTAAAGGAAATTTTCAACTTTAGAGTTACTCTTTCATGTTTAGATGGCACATTTTTCTGTAGGTTTTGAACTTGAAGTTGGCTTACTTTTGGATTGTCGAACTGGGAATGTGAATGTTTATTGCAAAGGTCACTAAAGTGCAAGTGAGTATTTCAAGTTATGTGATGGGGAACCCTGTTTTGGTGTCCAGTAGAGAAGGATTTAGATGAAGAGGGTGAGAAATATTACCCTAGAAAATAAGACTCATTAGGGGAACTGCGTTAGGCATACATAGACATAAAACCAGGAAAACAGGAATAGGAACTCTGTGTCTCAAGATGTTGGAGGGACACACAAAATTATATTCCCCTGGGATATGTGTTATCAACCTAGTCTAAGTAAAAGATTTTCTCTGCCGAGTGAATCATAAATCATAGCAGGATTTGATTGCACTACGTTCTTTAGTCCTCTAATTAAAGAAGAGGTAGAAAACTGAAATATGACCAATGTAAATGGTTTAGCAGTAAGGATTATTTTTAAGAAAGCCATAAAGACAGAGGAAAAAGTGGTTTGATGATTGCTACCTAACAGTTGGATTTGGTAGAAGGAGGAAAACAGATTAATGGAGACAATGGCAAATGACCCATCTAAAAGGGGCTATTCGTGTCTTCAGTTTCAGTTAATGTGCCCACATGTTGGCTCAGTGCGGACACGTCTTCTGAATTTTCACAAGATTTAAGTCTAGACTTTTTAAGCAATCCTCCATTTTTTCCCTTCTCTCTCTCTCTCTCTTTTAATTTTGGCAGCTATTAAAAAAAAAAACGTTTAAAATACTGTGAAGGTCAAACAAAACACCTTTGTAGGCTGCAAAGCCTACAATTTTCAACTTTTGAACTAGAGCTCCATCAGACTTATATGTATGTATGGCTAAGAAGCCAGTACTCCTCATTAAGCAGAAAAGAAATCTAATGCCCAAGTCAAAAACCTGCCTAAGGGCACACGGTAGGCTACCATAGCTGCATTTCCTGGCTGGTAGGCTGGTACTTAATCCACTGTGACAGGCTTTCACCAGTTAAGGTTTTTTGTTTTTTTGTTATTATTATTATTAATAATATGAATGTGAAAGTATATACAACTTATAGAATCACAGTTCACCCATTAATATGGATAAAACCTAAGACATATGGTTAGAGACAATGCCATACCCTCAATAATTTAAACGTGCTGTTTGAATACTTTGAAAAATTATTATGCATTGTGCCTTGCTAATATATGCCATACTGCTAAATTCTTAAATATGTTTGGAGGTCAATTAGTGGTTTCTTTCTAAGCCAGATGATAATAGGGTTTTAATTTTTGTTAATTTTCTTCTCATCAGCCATAACTGGAAAGTATTCAGCATAGTTTTTCTTTTGCGGATTGCCATGAGACAGATAACATTGAATCTGATTATGTCATTGCTTTGTAGCTGCTCTAAAATCAAACCATGCAAAGAAAGAAAATAGAACTTAATTAACCCATAACTCATAGTGGCATCAATAACACGAAAAAAAATCAGTACCCCTAAAGCACCCCTAAACCAAGCTGGTTGATTGAGGGATATTACTCCTTAGTTTGCATATTTTTTCATCTGTCTCATCAAATCTGTCTATAACTAAACTAATACTATAGGGCAGTGGCACCCAAATATTCTTGTCTAGTTTCCCATAATTAAAAAATACAGTTTAAGGGGCACCTGAGTTGCTCAGTCTCTTAAGCATCTGACTCTGGATTTTGGCACAGGTCATGATCTCACAGTCCTGAGATTGAGCCCTGTATAGGGCTCTGCGCTGACAGCACAGACCTGCTTGGGATTTTCTCTCCTTCTCGCTCCCTCTCTCTCTCTCTCTCTCTCTCTCTCTCAAATAAATAAACATTTTAAAAAGATACACAACTTAAAAAGAATATGATTGTATGTCTCTCTCTATATGTTCCTTCAACAATATGCAACGACAAAAAGTGAGGGGTGCCTGAGTGACTCAGTTGGTTAAGTGTCTGACTCTTTGTTTTGTCTCAGGTCATGATCTCATGGCTTGTGGGTTTGGGCCCTGTGTGAGGCTCTGTGCTGGCAACAGGCGGAGCTTGCTTGGCATTCTTTCTCTCTCTACTTTTCTCTCTGTGCCCTCTCCTCCTTGTGCTCACTCTCTCTCTCTCTCAAAATAAATGAATAAACATTAAAAAAAAATGATCGGTCGACATATGATTAATTCACTGAAATAGATATCATTTATTTAGTCAATTAAAATGATAGTCCTAAAGATACTGGAAAAATAGGTAATACTTAGTACGTGAAGTGTTTTTTTTTGGGGGGGGAAGCATGGCAGGATATAGAAATGCATATGTTAAGATTTTAACTATATAAAAATAGAAGTATAAGGCCCAGTCAACAAAATGATAATAGTTGTACTGTTGGATCAATAAATGGGCATTTAAATAACTTTATTTATTATGAATAGTCAAACTACCTTTACAATTTTAAAACCATTGAAAAATAAAAAGCGCACAGTGAATCTTAGGTTTACAGAGCAATAATCTCAAAAATTGGCTATCAGTTGGTTATCCATCAAGTTACCTTTTCTCCTTTTACATATATCTAGACAGTGATTGTCTCTTTTCAACACATTTGTCCATGTGTCTAGTTCATTATACAGCCTATTGGCTAATTAAGAGCTGGGTTTTATCATAACCATCTTTGTATACTCAGTGCTTAGCACAGTGCCCCCCACTTAGTAAGATTTCAGTGCATTCTGTTTAATAAAATAATGAATCATGATATCTTAACGACATATGTTCTTTAGTGTGGATACAAGGGCTTGGTGATAAAAATTAAGTTTTATATCTACTGGAAAATTAAGTTTATTAGTTTTTTGCCCCTAACAAAATGATAGATTTAGGAATGATCATCAGTAGCTACAAACACAGGAAACTGCAGGAAATAGACCTTATTTGTCTCCTTATGAAAGTATACACTTTCAACGAAGCAGTCTTGCCTAAAGTTGAACCTGAAACAAATCAAATCTCAAACTGAATTAATTACCAGCAATTTAAAGAATTAAAGTACATTAAACAACATCAAGGGGATTCAATTACCCAAGTCTAGAACATAAGAAGTCTATAGGAGCAATGACCAGTTTCACCGACAAATAAATTGCAAAATAAAGAGAAGAGAGAGTGGAATTTATAGATTAAAAGAGACTTAAGAGACAAATCAATCAAATGCAGATGGAGGAGTTTGTTTGGATACATTTTCAAGCAAACAAACAAGTAGACAAGCAAAATGAAAAAAAATTTGAACAGGTAATTTGATAATATCAAAAAAAATAATGCTAACTTGGTAATAATTACCTCATGATCTCTTGGTGGGTTATTCTTGTCTTTTATAGATGTATACAGACATTTCATGGATGCTATGGTGTCTGGATTGGTGGGAGAAGGAGGGGGGTATACATGAACAAGATTGATCATGAATTCCTAATTGTTGAATGCGGGTGATGGGTATGAGAGGATTTATTATACTATTCTTTATTTTTATATGCGTTTGAAATTTTTCTAATAAAAAGTTTAAAAAATAGTTTTAAAATGATTCAAGATAAAACAAAACAAAAAATCCTAGCAAACTGGTTTAGTAAGGAGTAACTGATTCATCTAAACTGTTTCCCAATAAACTGGCTGATAAGACACTTTGTTTTGTACATTATAGGTTCATACATTTTTCCATCTGATGATTATGACTTCTTACAATGATTTCACACATGTAGAAAGAGTATAGAATATATCCATACATGTACGCAAATGACTAGATAACTGTTCAAGAATCACTGGTCGTTATTACAAATTCTTCTTCTTAGGAATAAAACTAACACTTTGATTTCTTTGGTATTCAATTTTTTGTTGCTCATCTGACTCTCTTTGGTACTCAAAGTTTATTCAAAAGAATCCCCAAAGGGTTCCTATAGAAAAGTCATGTGTGGAGTACAGTGCAGAGTTAATTAGGTGAGCCAAACAGAAGACAGAAATTAGCATAAAGTATAGTTAACCATGTCTACCATATGGCTAATTGTGTTTTCTTACCACATACGAAGAAATGATTATATAGTAAGCCCATGTTCCAATTTTATTATAATTTACAGAAGAGCCACGATGCAAATGCTGCTAGCCTCTGCGATATTTAATTTTATATGTCAGCTTGGCTGGGCCACAGTGCCCAGATATGTGGTCAAACATTATTCTGGATGTTTCTGTGAGAGTATTTTTGGATGAGATTTGCACTTAAATAGATGGACTCTGAGTAAAGCAGATTGCCCCCCATAGCCCCATGAAACCTCATTCAATCAGTTAAAGGCCTGAGCAGAACAAAAGACTGACTTGCTCCCAGCAAGACAGAATTCTGCAGCAGAAAGCTTTCAGACTTGAATTACAGAATCAGTTCTTTCCTGGGATTCCAGTCTGCTAGCCCAGTCTGCAGATTTTGGACTTGCCAGCCTCCATAGTCACATGAGCCAATTTCTTAAAATAAATCTCTTTGTATATATATATATATATATATATAGATATATTCTATTGGTTTCATTTTTCTGGAGAGCCTTGACTAACACAGCCTCAGACAGAATTTCAGACATAATGAACGTTATAGTTTATGATGAGACACATAAAACCTTTTCACAATTGGAATCAGTAAGATAATATTAGTTGTAGACTGTAGCATTGATATATTATAGTATTCCTACCTTCTCTTTTAAAAAAAATTACTTTTCAAACTTGTCTGAAATACTATAGTGCCCATCTATGATTATTACTTAGTGTATGGATTTTTCTATTTTTGTTAAGTTGATTTTTTTGGATTATATTCTTTTTTAAAGCAAGTCACATTTTGTCCATTTTGAATTGTTAAAAATACTTAAGTTTAGATTTACTCTTAAGATATGCAATATTAAAGGTTGGAGGAAGTGAGGCACAATTATAGCTCACAAATGTATAATTTTAATGGATTACATTTTTGAGTCAATCTATATAATTTATCTAAAGAATATAATTAGCTCAGATGCCTGATACATATATATATATATATAAAATATATATACATATATATAATATATATACTTATATATATAAATATATAAAATATATATTTATATATTTAAAGGCTATCCTGGTCAGTTTGGGCTGCTATTATAAAATACCATAGACTGAGTGGTTTGAACAATAAATATTTATTTCTCACAAGTCTGGAGGTTGGGAAGTCCAAGATCAAAGTGCTGACAGATCTGTGAGGATGCTCTTCCTGATTTGCAGATGGCCTTCTTTTTGTTATGTCCTTACATGATCCCTGGTGCCTGCTCAAGAGAAGAGAGAAGAGAGAGGGGAGGGGAAAGATAGAGATAGAGATAAAGATAGAAAGAGAGAGAGAGAGAGAGAGAGAGACATCTCCTGTCTCTTCCTCTTTTTTATAATGTCATCAATTTCATCAAAGTTCCACTTCCAAATCACATTACTTTGAGGATTAGGGCTTCAACCTATGAATTTTGGGAGAACATAAACTTTCAGTACAGAGAACAGGTAAATAAAAATCTAAGCAACCAACATAGATGAGTAACTTTTAAATATACACTGATTATTCTAATCTCTTACCTCATAAAACACTTAATGCTTATATGGTGGTACTATATAGATAACACACACACACACACACACACACACACACACACACACACACACTGCATGGAAAAAAGCCTTTATCCAACCATGCTACCATCCTGATCTTGGACTTCCAGCCTCCAGAACTTTAAGAAATAAATTTCTGTTGTTCATAAGCTGCTCTGTGGCATTTTGTTAGAGCAGCACAGACAGACTTACACTTACCTCTTCCCTTCTTTTATAAGAGAAAGTTTTACTCTCATATTTTCTTGTCTGGGCTCCTGCCACCACCTATTCTTTTAGGGTCTCTTAGCTTATTAAAACAAGTTGCCTTCATAAGTGAAACTCTGGTGCTAGCTGTTAAGATAGAGATTTATTTCATCTCATCACTCAAATGATGATAATACCATTTAGTTCATAGAATTTTTGTATTTTTTGATGAGATGGTGCTCATAAGAACACCAGCTCTGTGATTGTGATAGAGTCAGCTCTTATATATGTTAATTATTTTTCTGTTAATACTATTACTCTACAAGTAAATAACCACGGCCACATCCAGAATGGAAGCCTTGTGGCAAGAGAGAGAGGAGAAAGCTGAGAGAATGCAAATAGAGAAGTAAACATCAGAATACCTGGCTTTAACTACTTAACTCAAGGAAGGTTATGTGTGACTCAGCTCTTTGTCTTTGAATATCATTAGTTCTTATTTCTTAGTACACTTGAGAGAAAAATGTTTTTCAATATGCATTAAAATTACTAACGAGGGATAGATGCTGAGCATCACTGGAGAAGCAAATTCATTTCCAAAGTATTTATAGCAGCATTTTGGGAAATTGGGGAGTAGGGTGATAAGAGCCTCAGGTGAAATCAATCAATAAGCTAATTTTATTAGGTGGCTAATATAACCAATCACTTTATTTTTTTTATTTAAATTTTTTTTTCAACGTTTATTTATTTTTGGGACAGAGAGAGACAGAGCATGAACGGGGGAGGGGCAGAGAGAAAGGGACACACAGAATCGGAAACAGGCTCCAGGCTCCGAGCCATCAGCCCAGAGCCCGACGCGGGGCTCGAACTCACGGACCGCGAGATCGTGACCTGGCTGAAGTCGGACGCTTAACCGACTGCGCCACCCAGGCGCCCCAGCCAATCACTTTATTTAATGAAGAAACAGAGGCTATTTCCTTCCTTCCCACACTCCTTCCCATCCTTCCTTCTGCTCTTTATTCCTTTGTACTCTATCTCAGCTGCACCTTTCCTATGACACGTGCATCATATACATCAAGAAATACACAGATGACTAATTCTTTCTGTATTCTCAGAGCTTGCAATCTAGAGATAATTATATGCAAGGGAAAATAATTAATCTATCCAGAGATGAGAATTATGATAGAATTATGTGCACAGTGCTAAACTTGCACGTGGCAAAGCACCTGGGTTAGCAGAAGTTACAAACACATTCCTCTGAGGAGGTGACGTTGAGCTGAGTCATGATGTGGAAATTAGCAAGGTTGGATGGGAGGAGAAGCAAGAAGGGGTTTCCAAGAACAGGGGGCTAGCTGAACAGTGCCACTGAGTCAAGGGAAGTCACGTTGTATCGGGGAAAGTATAAAAAGGAATTCTAAGGGGTTATTTGGTGAGTATGAGGATAAAGGGAAGATTTGAAGTAGAAAACTGAGAGAGCCTGTCTCTTAAAAGAGCTTACATGCTGCAAAAATGAATTTAAGATTTATCTTGTAAGTAATGGGAATGAAAAGAAATATTTAAGAAGGAATGTGTCGTACTTTGATTTGCATTTCTGAAAGATTGCTTTGGTTGTGCAATAGAGAAAATGTTAAGAAAGAACAAAAGTATAATCAGGAAGAATTGCTAGCCCACAGAGGCAGTAACCAAGGTGAGAAATGATGAGAGGGTGCATCTGGAGTGGAGACTGGTGGCCAGCACTGAAAAGGAGGATGATGTCTCTGTCAGTTCCAAGTTGGATGACATTTTTACCGGGTGTATACAATTCTATTCACTGACAGAGGGGAAGGAAAAGGCAGGGGAGGAACCCTACTGAAGGGAAAGATAACAATGTATTGTGAGGACATTTTGAATTTAAGGAATGTATGTGGTTGCCTGGGGTACAGCTAAAAATCTGAACATGAAACGTATTTAGAGTTTTCGCCTTACCCAACTCATGCTATTTGTTTTTCTTCTGATTAGTCACAAATACTTATTGAGTGACTACTAGGTATGAGGTACTCATCCCTATGCAAGTGTATATAGTTTCTCGATATTAGTGTGGTGACCTAAACATTAGAGGATTAAAATAGAATAGTCCTCAACAGAGGACAATACAAATAAGTATATAGTAAAAAATGCTGATTGAAGGCAATAAGATTTATTTATTCATTTATTCCATTCCCAATAAATTTTTGAAAATGTCTTTTTCCATTTTACTGTACTTTGTTTAAATTTAATTATTACACAGCTGGATTGTAAAAGCAAGTGGAGGGGCGCCTGGGCGGCTCAGTTGGTTCAGCGTCAGACTTGATTTTGGCTCATGTCATGATCTCATGATTCGTGGGTTCTAGCCCCACATGGGGCTCTGCACTAACAAAACTGACAGTCTGCTTGGGATTCTCTGTCTCATTCTCTCTCTGTCTCTCCCCTGCTCGCTCTCTCTCTCTCTCTCTCTCTCTCAAAATAAATAAATAAGCATTTATTTTTTTTTAAGATTTTTTTTTTATTTTTCAACGTTTATTTATTTTTGGGACAGAGAGAGACAGAGCATGAACGGGGGAGGGGCAGAGAGAGAGGGAGACACAGAATCGGAAACAGGCTCCAGGCTCTGAGCCATCAGCCCAGAGCCTGACGCGGGGTTCGAACTCACGGACCGCGAGATCGTGACCTGGCTGAAGTCGGACGCTTAACCGACTGTGCCACCCAGGCGCCCCAATAAATAAGCATTTAAAAGCAAGTGGATAACCTAAATCTAAACCGTTAACTTTTTGGCTCATCTCACATGTCTATTGAATTTTATGTAGAGAAAATAGGATGTAAAATAATTGAGAGGAAAAAAAGCAGAAAATAAATAAATCAATAGTAAGAAGCCTGATTACCAGAGACCATATTTCTATACCGTCATTTGATTTCTCTCTCTCCCCTCTGTTTTCAATAATTCTACAATCTCGAGTAAGTGCAAAATGATAATATTCATTTCATTATCTGTCTGAGTATATGACCCCAATTTATAATAGCATCCAAATTTGCCATCCATACGCCTTTTTCTTTGAAGAAATGCAAGCCAAACATGTCTCTTGATAGGTTAATGCAAGTAGTACATTTACACAAAGGGAGCTTTACAAGTCCTCAAGGAAACCCATTAAAGAGGTTCAGGGATATTACACTGTAGCTTCCTTCAAACACTGAATTTCCATTGGCACTATTACCCTGACAATAGTTTTAAATAATAGTTTAAATAAATAATAATTAAACTAAATAATAGTTTTAAAAATGTCTTATGCAGCCCCAGCTCATTTATTTAGCTTAATAAATGAGCTAAATAATGGTTAGAAGGTTTTAACTAAATAAATACCTGACAGGTGCTCTTTACCCATTGGCAAGGAGCCACAATGCCGGTACTGAGTGCAACATAAAGCCAAATCTCCCATTAATTCCCCACACTCCCTATGTTTTCTCAGAGTTTTCATTAATAGGAACACTTTTAAAATTTAAACCTTGTTGCTCTTACCTCTAAGGTTTGCAGAAATGATTCTTTATTTATGGGAGATCAAGGAAGGTTATGTAACACCAGTCAGGTTATCACAAGGGCTTTTGAAGTTTAGTTATATTTTTATGCTTCTGTATCTTTTCTTAAAAATACTAAGTTCCCAATAGCATGCAGCATATTTCTTAGAGCTACATGAATTATTTTTCTTTTACAAAGGATAATGCCCTCATTATATCTACTTTCTTTCATGAAAAGATACTGAAATTATATATATTTTAAGAGCACACTTAAATTGAAGAAAGAGAGAAAAAACAGAGATTCTTCTAGATACTTAATGTTTTCAAGGTTTCAATATTTTATCTTGCAAAGTTGGTACAGTGATACTCAGGAAAAGCCATGCCTTATATTGTGTGTATGTGTGTGTGTGTGCTTGCATGTGTGTGTGTGGGGGGGGGGGAGGGGGGGTGGGTATAAAATCGAAAAAAAATAGTAAATATTGTCTTCAGAATACACTTGATCTTAGTCAAAAGGCTGAGAAGCGATATTATTGTCCTCAGAATAAAATGATCTAGCATTTATCAACCAAAGTTAGGAAACATGAGAGGGAAATAGATTATTTCATGTAACTCTTGGGCAGGAATCTGGGGGCCTGGTATGTCTAGATGGTTAAAACTGTCCTTTCATGTGTTGAACCTGTCAAAGGCACCTGCAGTCAGTATGGATGATGCTGTGAGGTAAGCATCTTACTTAAAGTCCCGGGGGAATTCTAGTTTACTTTACAGAAGTGTGATACTTTGGTATTATTTTGACTTGCTCATATATAAATGACAGATACCTTGCCAAGTTGTTATCAGTACCTGCAAGATTCTCTAGAGGCACAGGCAAAAATTCATAGCTATTGAAAATCAATCCAGTTAAGTTTTCTGAATATATAGAAGAAACGGGCTCGTTGCTTTTCTAGGTTCAAAAGCCTATAAACCATGGGTAGAAGCCAGAGGCAAAAGTTACAAGCCTTCTCTGCAGAATACTTTCAAAGACTTCACATGTTGTTTTCTTGAAGGTCCCTAAGCAGCTCCAAAAGAATTAGTTATTCCTCTTAAATACCAAATTTAATTTATGTCTCCTTTCATCCAAAGAATCCAAGGAAAGAGAAAGCAATATCAAAATCACTTACCTTCATTCCAGCCCATTTTCAGGGAACATTTGATAAGATTTGAGAGTAGATGGAGTAGTAGCGAGTTGAAATGAAGATGAAACAAATATTTTTGATCAAAGTGTTAAAAACAACTTGAAGAACACAAAAATACAGGTTTCAAAAATTTCTTGGAAAGGTATCCAAGTATATAATAAAGAGGTGGTAATGTCTTTGTAGCTAACATAGAACTATGGTCAGATTATAAAAACATGTCTCACTTCAATGTAATGCTTTTCACATTGGGTATCTCAGCATACAACAGCAAAGCAATACCTCTTAGGTAAATATATATTGGATTCATGTTTTTAATACTTTTTGCCTTATTTTAGATGGAGTTCTACATGTCAGCAGTGTTGGGAATTCTACTTGTTTGTTTATTGAGCCTCAGAGTCTCCAGTCTCTAAGAGGCTTTGTGACATGAAACGCATACCAAGTGAGTTGCTGATATTTTGGGCCAATGGCCATGAAGTCAAATGCCTACTCTCATACTCAAGGAGACTATGTGTTCTGTGCCAGTTATCAGCTCTGGGGCTCTCCATTCTAAATCCACCGTCTGCTGCCCTGTCTTGGAATACTGGGGCTGGTGCCTGTTAACCTGTCTTGTGCCAGCTGGCACAATACCAAACTTGACGGGAGGGAGCATTGAAGGGCACTGCAGGAGGAAGAGGCATCTCTCCAAGGTTCTAGGATGTAATTTTCCTTCTTGCTCCTGTAGTGTGTGACGGCCGGCAGTATGCTGGACACTCAGTGGAACTTCTCCAGCAAGTTTCTGCGGGCACCATGGTGGGTGGCCTCCTCGTGAGCCCTGCTGGCAGTCCAGCAGACAGTTTTGTTTCCAGTCCTATTCTTGGCACCTCCGTGAACTTCTTCTCCACTCAGTTTGCCATAGTTGTACCCTCTCCTGTAAGAAACCTAGGGGTTGGGGTGTGAGTGCTCTCTCTCAATTTGTTTCTTCTGTGGGTACTCTGTCTCCTTCCTAGGATCAGAGCAGATGCACACAGATGCTATTTTTGTATATACTTCAGGTTTCTCTTCTACACCTTTTAGTAATTTATCCCTTGTTACTAGTTAATAATTTCCATATTGAATTCTTCTTGGGCAAGTAACTGTCATGGTTCCTCTCCTCTGACTTGCCCCTGAATGATACATACCCCATCACCTCCAGTTAACTGTTGCTTGGTAGAATACATGTTATTAGATATTCAGATTTTTCACAGAAGCTGGGATGTTTTCTGTGAAATCTTATAATTGTGTATATTGGAAACTCATGCAAAAATCACCACGTGGACAAAATATTTTGTACATTTGACATATTTCTAATCTTACTACAGATAAATGAGGAAGCAGAGAAAGGTGTGTAGAGTCACGAGACAGGTAAAGCTTTGATCGTGTGAAGAGAACCTAAGAGATACCCTATAAGAAGAGGCCATTGAATCAGGGAGATTGGGATGGTCAGGCTTTTTAAGATGATTTTAGGAAGGAAGATTTCTCTCATACACAACTACTACCACTTAAAATATTGGTAGGAAGGAGCCTCACAAAATGTACTGACACACACACACACACACACACACATACACACACACACACACACACACACACACACACAATATTAAACCATATAGGGAGTTGAAGTTAAATCATTTGAGGCTTGAATTACCCCATAGGAATGGACATGATTTCCCATTTTACTTCAATATGAGAAAAATCTTGAGATTGCCTGGTTTTTAAAGGGCAAATTGGAACTTTTTTTTTACAGCAAGAGTTCTAAAAATTGGGAAGGTCTAGAAGGGGGAAAAAGTACAAGCAATTTAAATATATGTATATATGTGTATAGTGTTTGAACTACTTCAATTAAATGTGATATAATTTTATCACTTTACAGTGATCTAATTGCGTATTCAGGAACGCAAGCCAGTTGCAAGGGTTTGTTCTATTTTTAGAACTCTCTTTCTTCACGTTAAAAACTGAGAACAAAAGGGACAGCCAGGTGAATAGTGTCTGCTAATCTAGATACTGGCCACTCAACCTTGGCATAATGGTTAAATAACGCAGACTGAATATTTGAACAGTTTAGCACACAGAAGCATAGGGTCAGTGCATCTTTATTTTTCATCTAGGCAGCTGGGCAGAAAATTAGCCCATTGAACTCCATCTGTCTCTATCTTTTCTCATTAGGTTTTTGAGGAAACATAACATTTTGCAACATATATATGCTCCTTTGGCTTTTTAAAAGTGTATGAATTATCCTAATGCGAAGGTATGATGAAAAATATTGTATGCCACGTCAGGGGTTTGGGTATTTTTTCCTAATGCTTGATTTGTATTGATCTCTCCCATACATAACACAGATCTGCAGCTAAGAAAAAAAATGCTATTTTCATGATACAGTGTGAACAGCATCAATAGTAATTTGCAAAAGAGTTTTAAAAAAAGGCTTAAAAATAAGCACATATTTGGGACTTTCTATGGAAAAGGAAATAAGAAAGCATATAACCATTAGAATGACAAGGTCCATGCAGTTCTAAAGAACTCTCTGCTTACTGGGCTTGACAAACACTTACCTGATAAATTTTAATTTTTATTAGATTATTGTAAGTGTTATAAGAGAAGAATAAACCAACTGCTAGGCACCTGGTAGGCCAAAGATGATTAATTCTTTCCAAAGATACAAAGAGGATGGATTGTGATGTGAAAAGTGATTAGGTTTTCCCAATGTGTAGAAGGTAGCAATGGTTACCCATTCAAAGGAAGTTGTCTGAAAAAAATATAGAATAGTTACAGATGGCCAATGGTCTAGTTGGGCTAGAAGATGAAGTATTGAAGAAAAATTACCAATGGGAAAAAGGTAAAGGGATTGGTGCCTTGCTAAGGAATCTAAATGTCATTATCTATAAAATGCTATCAGCAAAGATGTTTTCTAGCATCTGAGTGGCCAAATCTTCATGTCTGTGTTTTAAAAGAATCACACTAGCAATATAAGGAGGGTACTTTGGAGATAGAATGCACTGGTTCCTAGGAGCTTGGCAGAGATCCCCTTGGAATAATTTAGGGCATCTGACAATTAGGGCCTGAACCACAGAAGGAATGGCATAGAGGGAGCCTAGAGGACAAATTCCAAAGACATTTCAAAGATAAACTTGAGAGGATTTGGTTGATTAGATTTAAGGGGTCGGGAGAGGTCAGAGTAAAAGATGATGGAAGTTTGCTAGCCTGAGTGGCTGGGAGGAGAGGGGCCCCATTACTGGAGCAAGGGGACACCAAGGAGCAGCAGCTCTAGGGCGGGGGGTGGAGAGATAATGAGTCCAATTTGGAACATCTTGGGTTTTGAGTGTCTGTGGGCCAGGCGTGCTTCGTATTTTCTAAATATAAAAGGGCTTTGGGGGCAATCATCTAAAATAATTGTAATATTAAAATATAATTTATAAATGTCACCCTGATGTAAAAATATTTAGCAATGCACATCATTAGCTCACAAACCATGCTATTTCCAAGAGGCCTATGTATGCACATTAGGTCTAAGGTGTAAAAGTCTATCCATTAGAGAATGAGGCCCAGACAATTACATTTGATTTGACCTACCTCCTTGTACATTTTGGAGACATAGATTAAAGAAAGAAAATATTTTCCTCTTATTTTACTATCAAATATTTTGGCTATCTGTTATTTATAGACACTTGGCTTTTTAAAAATAAGGTTTAGACAATAAGTTATTGAAGGGAATCCAGTGGCTTTAAATAATGGAAATAGAATGAATTATATATATTTTAGTAAAGACTAATTCTTTTAAAATGTCTAAAATCAAACAAAAGTGCTCAGTAATTCTTTCCATTAAATTACTATATTCAGCCTTCTAATTATGACTGCTAAATATTTAGACACGATTGTAGTACAAAATAAACAATAGGATTAATACTAAATTACAAATACATTTTATTAAGACTATAAGACTTTGATTGAATCAAAGGTGCTTTAGCAATTAAAGGACATACAAGGTGTTAGGCAAACAGTCTGGTCAAGCACCCTAGCAAGTTCTCTAAACTGTAGCTAGCATAGAAATTAGCTGTTAGTATTTTAAAGTCTTTTGTTTTCTCCCACGCTCTTAACTTCACCCAGGTACAAAACTCTCTAGAATATTCAACCGCTTTTTTACAATTATTAGTCAGCTCATCATCCCAACTGATCACTACTTTCAAACTTCCTTATTAAAACTATTTGATTCACATAAAATGCTGGAAGAGCAGCATTCACAGCATTGAAGTTATATGCTTATGCTGGGTGATTATTTTGCTCATCCCAGTGCGTAACATTTGTCAGAAGCTAAAACTTGAACCTAAATTGGCTATGCATCGCGATTTCTTCCTCTTTTATATACCCAGGGACTCCTTCCTAATACCCCATTGCCAGTTGTACGCATATTTTCAGTGACAAATAGCAATGCAGATTTCTTATGTGTCATTATGGTACACACAAATTTGCACATATTTTTTTTCTCATCGGATGCCTACCATGGCCCCAAAAGGTTATCTGAGAGATTATTTGACCATGTTTACAGAAGACGAAATGGTATTAATAATTTGCTTACATTCAGGTTGTTACCAAACAATAGAAGTAACACTGGAATTCAGAACCTAAAATTATGTTTCTTATCTAAAATTAACTTCATGGATTTAGAGAATCTGTAGAGTCCCCAAGTGAGGGAATAGGCTGGGAACGTTGGCAGTAGAGAAAGTTTTCTCAGTGGAGGTTTGTAGTTTGTCCTTGATACTGTAGGTTGAAACTCTCTCTCTCTCTCTCTCTCTCTCTCTCTCTCTCTCTCTCTCTCTCTTTCTCTCTCCCTGTTTCGTAAACTCAAGGAAGAAGGATTCCTTGTCCAAAAGCGAAAAGATTCTTAGTTCTTGGAGCACACAAAAATAATATTCTTCCTGTATAAGTAAGCATTGCTTATCTGTGTAGATTAAGTCTTGTTTACACTCAATGTTTAAACTCATTACAAAAGAGTCTTGAACTCTTTAAAAAGCCCTTTCTGTCAGCAGAGAAAGTTTGTCTAGGTGTCAGCACGTCTGAGCAGTGGGAAATAACTACTCCAGATGTGTGCTCTAGAGCGTCCACAGGAGCATCACAGGGCAAGGAGCAGGACCTTGAAAGAGGCAAAGAAACTGGCTGCTATGGATAACCCACGCTGGCTCCATGTTGCGTGAACTAGAGCCCTGGGAATTTAAGTGGGCAGAAAACAATCATCTCTTTATTTACTTCTTTTTGTTTGGTTTTCCTGTGTGCTCTCACTTTCAGTGAGAAACTAGTAAGGCAAAGAGACAGAGGAAACATTCTGCCTCATCAACAGTGTTCAGTGTGAATAGTCAAAACACATTGGATATAATATTGCAGCTTACTTAAAAAAGCTTTTACAGAAAACTCTGTAATTCCCATGGAAAGTAGTGACATTGACTCTGGGCAAAGCCAATTCTCTTAAAAGGCTTTTAGCGAAAGGAGATAGGCTTCTGTAAAGTGAATAAGGTAGTTGTCATTGCTCTTCCTTTGTGGAGAGTTTGGGGCGTCTCCTAGGTAAAAATATACAACTCTTAAAGTACCGCCTCCGTGGATTATTACCGAATCTCAAAGGCCTTTCTTTATCTGTTTTTAATGCTTTATTTTTGTTTGTTAGCAAAACACATGTACAAACACGTGAAGCCACGTAGCCTGTATTTCTGATCTGGATTCGAATTTCAACTCCTTTCCTTTCTAGTTGTAAAATTTGGGCTACTTATTTAAGCTCCTCAGCTCCAGTTCATTCGTCTCTAAAGAAGAATGAGAAATGTGTCTACCTGCTTCCCAGGGCTGTGGTGAGTATTTCATGACATGATGAATGTAATCAGGTTTCGATATTGTTCTTTTGTTAGTATTATCATTCATTTTATTAATATGCATTTCACTGTTATTCTGTGACCTCTCGAAATGCAACATTGAAGTCAATGATGATTCTTCACTTAGATTACAGCTATCGACTACTGCCATTGGCTGGTGGTGACTGTGTGCTGGCATGCCCAGGAGATGCTAACCGTGACTCAAATTTCCAAAAGATCAACAAAAGTTTGTTTGTTTGTTTGATTTTTAAGTTCATTGGTACAAAGGGTTCCATGAAAATGACCAGGCACTTGTGCTTTGATCTGTTCTTTCTGAATTCAGTTCAAGAATTCTAGTTAAGTGTAAAGTCTGAAAAGACAAATACTGGATTCTACTTGTATTTGCTTTTGATTACTACCCCTTCCACTCCCTCAAGCCATCTAGTGAAGACAGAAGGAAAAGCTATCTGCAAATCAATATGACTCGCAGAGGTGTGGTTTTCCAGTTCTGGCTGGGTCCTGGAGGACACATTCCCTGTTCCTCCTGGCCAGCCCTTCCAAGAAAGAGGCAGAGAAAACGCTGCATTGGCCATGAGGCTGCATAGACGCTGTCTCTGGATCCCGACACGTTGAATCCCCGCCAGGGAAAGAACACTAATTGAATTTATAGAAGTTTTGTAATTAGTTGAAATTGTTTTACCATGCTCACTTATTAATTTTATCATATAGAAACCATTATCTTATTACATTTAAGTACCACTATAAATATCAGAGCCATTCATTTTAAACTTGGGTGCATTGTTTTATTGCTGAGTCCTCTCTGCCATATTCAAAGATAACTTTATAATTTATTCAATTAAATATTTCATTTATTCAAAATTGAATACCCGATTTGTTCAATCAAAAGATTTATTTTTTAAAAACCTTTTAAATGTTTATTTACTTTGGGGAAGTGGGGAGAGAGAGAGAGAGAGAAAGAGAGAGAGAGAGCACGAGGAGAGTGGGGGAGGGGCAAAGAGAGAGGGGGGTGACACAGAATCTGAAGCAGGCTTCAGGCTTTGAGCTGGCAGCACAGAGTCAGACACGGGGCTCAAGATCATGACTTGAGCCTAAGTTGGTCCTTTAACCGACTGAGCCACCCAGGCGCCCGACAATCAAAATATTTATTAAACACCTCTGTGGACCCAGCAAAAGTAGAGACTCATAACTAAGCAGATGGGCCTCTTGTTGTAGTGTGGTACCTATAAAGTGTGGTTCTCTGATAAACACCTATTATTGTGGTAGAGAAAAATAGCAATTGATTAGTGTCATTACACCATTGTAACACTACTTATTAAAAGATTAACTATGAATTTTATGCAGTAATCCATAAGCAGAAGTAATATGAAAGATTCACACTTACCCACATATGTCAATTTGATCTTTTTTTTGGCAAAAATAAATGACGTGATTTGTTAAAGTAATAAAAAAATTAACCTGCCTATTTATCTTACCAATAGTATAAATTAAAAAAAGTAAGGTGTTCTATATATATTTAAACTTTATACTTAAATAAACTATTTCACCTTCACCTATTTTGGGGTGGCACAAAATTAAATAGCACCATATTCAAAATCAGATACACCTATATTCTCGTTTTTACACTCTTGACTTTTCTACTTAGTCTTTGCATGGCTTTGTATATGAAGCTAAATTTCTACACCTCCCTCATCTTTTCTCTATAAAGGAATCCTAATAATCCCTTCCAAAATGGGATTTTTGCGAGGAAGAGATGGGATAAATGCAGTAAACAATTCAGTACTGAGCTTAGCACATGGTGAGTAGTCACAAAACATTAATTGCTGTTATTGGTGTAGGCATTTTCTAGCGAGTGCTTAGCTAGAGTGGTTGCTTTCATCCATATTGTAGAATGCATATTCTCATTGAAACCAAAGTTCCACCAGTAGCTAATTTCTTGGGGTAGTCCTTAAACACCAATCGCTCTAAAAACGTACTACAGGATCATATTGGCATCATATGCCTTGGTTCTTGATCTCGAACGCTGCCTCATTTAGGGGAAAAGGAGGAGGAGGGAAAGGGAAAATAGAAAGAGGAGAAGGATGGGAAAAAAGAAAAGAACTTTCTGTTCTTTTTGGATACAATGTTAATTTTGGGGAACAGTTTGAATTATATGAAACTTTCTTTGCCATCCGAATCCATCTGCCCCTTTCATGAAGGCTCACAAAGCAAGCTTTTCAGGCATGTAGCATGGACGTTCTCTAAAAAAATCAAGATTTTTCACAGTAATTCTATAATGGTAGTAGAAACATCGGGGAATAATAAAATAGAGAAATAGGAAAGTTTGTTTATTTATTCTTTGCTTGTATTTATTTTTTAACTTGAGTCTTGCTCTTATGTGGGATGTTTTTACATTGGAGACTTTCTGTACTTAAATTTATAAAGTTATATGCATGATGTGTACTTGTGTCTGTTTTATATTTCAAAAGTATTGCAAGACCCTTATAAGAAAGGTATCCTGACGTCTTTGTTATCAATAAAGGTTATAATATATTATATATAGAATATATAATATATTATAATATAATAAATATATTATATAATATATATAATAAATAAAAATATATAATAAATATATATATATATAATATTCTTAATATACTTAAGTGGAGAAAATAGATTCGCTTAGGTGGATGTTGAATTATTTTTATAAAAATTTCAGGGGCCCCTGGGTGGCGCAGTCGGTTAAGCGTCCGATTTCAGCCAGGTCACGATCTCGCGGTCCGGGAGTTCGAACCCCGCGTCAGGCTCTGGGCTGATGGCTCAGAGCCTGGAGCCTGTTTCCGATTCTGTGTCTCCCTCTCTCTCTGCCCCTCCCCCGTTCATGCTCTGTCTTTCTCTGTCCCAAAAATAAATAAACGTTGAAAAAAAATTAAAAAAAAAATTTCATGTGGAGTTTTTCCTTTATTAATCTGCTGGCACACAAAGGATAAAAGCATGTGACTTACAAATTGAATGCAGAGAAGCCATGCAAAATGCGAATAGAAATTGCAGAACTGGATAGTAGCCCTATACATATGGAATAAGGGCTGCCCTGAAATGTTGTCCAGAAAGTGAATTTCTCCACATTAAACCCTTTGTTTTTCATTCTGTTTACTGGACTGAAATTGCATTTTGCTGAGAGTGGAAAAAGAGCCATAAAGAAAACAGATACTGGCTTATTTCATGATGTGACTTCCTTGCTCATCACCCAACCTTCTTCCTGATGCCCCCTCCTCTTCTTCACCAGAGACCATGGGGGTAATGCCCTTCAAAGATGTTGCAGACAGTTTCTAGGGAAGCTTCTATAAGAGCCTCCAGACTAATTAGGATGGGGATAATTTGTTGTCCCGCCCCTATCTTCTTCCTGGCCCTCAACCCAGTCCCCATCTGTTGTCTTCCCAGATGATCATGAGACCATGAGATTGTGAGAGGCTTTTGTCTTTCCCCTACAGTGTATTCTCCTTTACTCCACAAATTCCCAGGGGTGGAGGTGGGTGTAACACTGATGCCTCTGAGATTTACCTAAGAACAGTTCATTTAGAAACAGAAAGAGCAACAAGGCTATTCTGTTAGTGGGCATCTAAGCTTAGAGTCTTTCTGTTCCCTTGAAGATCATTCACTTGGCCCTAGGAAACATTCCACAAATGCAGAGTTGGGGTAATGCATGCCTGAAACTACACTCTTGATTTATAAATCCCATAACAAAAAATGCTGTACACAAGGTCATGAAGCAAAAATCCTACATGGACGCATAAAATACTCTGGCTTTATTTATTTAAAGAATTAACCTTTCTCTCACAGACAGATGGAATTTCTATCAGTTCTACTTAACTAAGGTATTTTGTATGTAATTGCCACATTGCCCCACTCAAATAAGAGACACTATCAATTCACTCCGTAGCCTCCAGTTGTTTCTGTCACAAAAATAGGACCCTTGGCAGCTTTTGCTTCATTTTAACAAGTATTTGTTAATTTTTATAATTTGCGGAGTTTAAAGAACAGCAGTTCTGTTTGTGTAAATCACAAGATTTAATTAGAGAAGAGGAATCCAAATGGTGCAAATAAAAGTCTGTGCATAATAAAATATTAATTGCCTTTAAAAATACAATAGCGCTCCAGTATTCTATTACACTCCAGCGGAAAGTGCTGCAAGCGACAGAGCTCAGTGCCACAGCTTGGCTGTAATCATGGCGGCCTTGGAAAGTTGCTTGTGACCCTGAAAGGCTGCAGAAGTGACTGCCTTTGTTGCATTACTGATGAGGGTGCCTTAAGTCTTGCGGTTGGGGCGCTGGACATTTACCATGGACTCATGATATGACCTCCTTATCTTTGTACTCCTTTGTGCCTTTGCCCGCAAACTTCTGAAATCTGGAGTGCTGGGAAGAATTGAATGTCTTAGGGTGTTTGCTAGGTAAAAATTTATTGAGGGAAAGAAAGCTAAAGGGAAAAAAAAACGTAGACTGGGTGTTGTTTTGGTCTTGCCATAGAGGCGCTGACTCATTTGCAGGCCCTGTGACCTTGGGTGGAGAGCTTTTCCTCGCAGGGCTTCTGGGTTTTCATCAGTACAGGGTAGAAGGGGAAGAGCTCTAAGTCCCTTTGATGTCCAATCATTCTCATATTCTAGTTAGTATCTTTCTTTCACATAATTCACATCAATTGTTTTTAGAGGGAGGTCAGTGTAGAACAAAAATAAATCATGTGTTATCTGACGAGAACATGTACTTTCCAAATAGAGCATACAATAAATATATGTGAGATCGAAAGTAATAACTTGTAATTTAGCATAATGGTTTAGAGTTTCAAAGACCTTTTTCATGTATATTATTTATTTGATTATAACAATTGTTCTAAAAATCTCATGGGATCAAGCAATATCCCGCATGAGAGGAATTTGCCAAGTTTAATGCTGAATAAGTATTGTTAGTATTGTTATTAGAATGAACAGATTTAGGTTTTTAAGGAAAATAAGCACAGAGAAACATGAATGAAATATTGAAATCTGTATTTGATTCCTATGTTATATCCTAAGTTCATTTTAACTTTTACAATGAGGGCAAACTTTAGGCTTATAGGGTGACCAATGATGCCTTCAATAAATGCGTTGTTATTTTGGTGTGGCATGTGGGATCCATTTGACCCCTGATCTGCCTGATCTCCTCAAAGTGAAGCAGAACAACACATTCACAGGCTACACTGCATCCTGCCCCCGAGTAGGAGTGAGTGTTCAGGCAGAATTCCTCACTCAGGGAAGAGATGTATCAGAAGTAAAAATGGAGGAAGCCAACACCAGCTATAAATCCTGTCTTCAAGATGAACTGAAAAATAAAGATCACTAAGTCTCCGGAGAAAACAAATCAACACAGAAAGCATCAAATAAACACACAGGAAAATTTGTTTCATAGGAAACAGATAATCCACAGCACCAAAAGGTTTTAGAAATTCTTTATTTATATTCTCGGAGATATTTAAGAAGTTATCAGCATATCAAAAAAGATAGAAAAATCATGAACGAGCTCTTAGGAGATTAAAATATGAAAGCTGAACTTAAAATAAGCCAATAGAAGTAGAAGGTGTTAATAGATCATATTTATATAGCACTGGCCTTATGCAGGCCCACTGTATGCATGTTCCATGGATTAATTTATTTAATCCTCACAGCAATACTGAGATGAGTATACTAGCATTTCCTTTTACAGATGAGAAACCTGAAGGACACAATTGTTAAGTAACTGACACATGTTTCCCAGCAAGTAAGCGGCAGAACTGAGATGCAGGCCTTAATAACAAAGACCTGCTTCCAAAGAGCTGGCAGTTATACAGCCATTTCTACTTTTTCCCAGAAGAAACATACATACATACATACATTAAATAAATAAACAAGCAAACAAACAAACAAACAAATAAATAAGGAAGAGGTTCCAGAGGGGGAGAGAAACAAAGTCATTTACAGGTTAGTAAAAACCAGAGAGGAATCAGACTTGTTTTCAACTCTGCTATAAGCCAGAAAGCAATAAGGCACTTACATTCTGAGACTCAACGATTTCAATCCAGATTTTATATCAAACCAAGCAATCAGCCACATGTGAGGACAGAATAAAGGCCTTTTATGACATTCAAGAACTGGAAAAATCGATCTCTCCAAAACTTCTCTCAGAAAGTATCTGGCGGTGTGCGCAACGAAAGTCAAACAAAAAAAGAGAAATGCACAGGATGAATGGGATCAAGGAAACATTTGACACAACCTAGGGGAGGAAAAGAAAGAAAGAAAGGCATTCCCAGGAGGCTGCTATGCAGCAGTCTATGAAATAAATGAGTTCCGATGGGAGCAGGAAGTTAGAGGCTCTGGATAGTGATGAGCAGGAAATAAAAAAAGTCTGAGAGGACAAAAAGTGGAGTTGTTTTGGAAAACGTGAAAATATAAAAAAAGGTATAAAAGTTATAAAATAAAAATCACTTTAGCAGCTCTCAAAATAGCAGAAATGTGTTCAACATGTTTGAATTATACACTGAAGTGAAAAGTGGCATAGTTCTGAGAAGTTGAAGGAGTGTTAGAAAGGAGAATATATCGGATATTGATGTTCAGAACATTCCTTTTCACAACAGTCCAGGGTCGATGGAATTGGCCCTGATCTGAGCACCATTGCCCTGGCCAGTAGTGGACAACATACACACAGCCATAGTGATGTCCATGCAGATTCTCGAATTTCGAATCAATTGACATTCCCGTAAGATTTCTGTGTGTTTTCAGTATAGATTGTAAATATGTCCTTCATTGATAGATAGCATAAATGTTATCGTGTGTGTGTGTGTGTGTGTGTGTGTGTGTGTGTGTGTGGATGAGACACGGTGTAATGAAAAACAGGAGTAGGAGAAGTTGAGGAAAATGCAGAAGTTTTAAAATGCTTAACTGATAAAGTGGAGAATCAAGAGACACTTTTCAAAGTCACTGTAACTAGCAACTGGGTTTATTTATTTATTTTTTAATGTTTATTTATTTTTGAGACAGAGAGAGACAGAGCATGACTGGGGGAGGGGCACAGAGAGAGGGAGACACAGAACCGGAAGCGGGCTCCAGGCTCCGAGCCATCAGCCCAGAGCCCGACGCGGGGCTCGAACTCACGGTCCGTGAGATCGTGACCTGAGCTGAAGTCGGATGCTCAACCGACTGAGCCACCCAGGCGCCCCTAGCAACTGGGTTTAAAAGCAACTAATAGGGAGATTTAAAATAAAACTGGTGATTATCAATCACAAAGAGAAGAAGGAGAGCGTGCAAATGAATTAGATCTTCATGTATAAAAAAAAGTACATAGACACTTTCTGGTATGGTGTTTAACAGAGGTAAGCACTAGAAGAGCCAAAAAGGATCTCTTTAAAGAGTACACGGAGTGGAACAGGCGGTAAAGGAGGCAATCGGGACATCAGATTTCACCACAAACTTCCATACTCTTTGTTAGCCTGTGCATGTGTTATTTTGATAAAAGAAAAAATTTTAAATATTATATTTTTGAGATAAGGTATGTGAATTCTAATTTCCTAGTTTTCTAAATCTAAGGACTTTTTAGTATGTCAGTTTGTGATCATGCTTGGAGAACAGAAAGTACATTTGTGTCAATATAACCAGAAGGTCCTATTCCTTTGAGGGTTGGCTCCTTGGACCCCATGGATAGATTCCCAAGGTGATGCATGATGATGGAGTCAGTGTTTCTTTATAATTTGGGACAGTATGTTATCAGTATTGTAGAATCTGAATAAACATGCCATATATAATCCATGCATGGTAGATTGAATACCAAGGCAAGTTTTTATCTTCCAAACAATTAACGGATATAAAGAAAAGGCTAAAAGTTTACAGTTGAAGGCATGCACTTCTTTTAGTTTTGGGTGTGAGCTAAAATGAGATGCAAAGTGGATGTTGTAAAGGGGATATTTAACAAAGAACTAGAAGACACGAGTCTTGGGGCGCCTGGGTGACATAGTCAGTTGAGTGTCAAGCTCTTGATTTCGGTTCAGGTCATGATGTCACAGTTTGTGAGGTTGAGCTCCACATCGGGCTCTGTGCTAGCAGTGTGGAGCCTACTTGGGATTCTCTTTCCCTTTCTCTCTGCCCCTCCTTTGCCTGTTCCTTCTCTCCTTCTCTTTCAAAAATAAATGAGTGAACATTGAAAGGAGAAGAAGAAGAAGAAGAAGAAGAAGAAGAAGAAGAAGAAGAAGGAGAAGGAGGTGGAGGAGGAGGAGAAGGAGGAGGTGGAGGAGGAGGAGGAGAAGGAGGAGGTGGAGGAGGAAGAGGAGAAGGAGAAGAAGAAGAAGAAGAAGAAGAAGAAGAAGAAGAAGCAGGAGGAGGAGGAGGAGAAGGAGGTGGAGGAGAAGGAGAAGGAGGAGGTGGAGGAGGAGGAGGAGGAGAAGGAGGAGGTGGAGGAGGAGGAGGAGGAGGAGAAGAAGAAGAAGAAGAAGAAGAAGAAGAAGAAGAAGAAGAAAAAGAAGAAGAAGAAGGGGAGGAGGAAGACACGAGCCCTGACTGATCACTATGTGGTATTGGCCAAAACTCTCTACCAATTTTGTGATTCAGTTTTCTCATCCACATAAAAGAGGAAAACAGAAAGAAAAGAAAGAAGGTAGGAAAAGAAGAGGAGTGGCGGATGTGGGGGGAGGAAGGAAAAGAAAGGGAAAGCAAGGAAACCAGGTGGGTAACAGGGAAAGAGGAATTTGACTAGATGGGCTCTAAATGTTCTATTACCCTGAGTGGGGATGATTCATTTGAACTGAGATGATAATGTCAGTATAGACATAGAGGGGATCTTAGAAAACTTTGAGCCTGAGAGCAGAGATGTGTATTTCAGTCATGGAACTTCAGGGAGTAAGGAGTCCCTGAAGGCTTAAGAAGTAGGTGAAGGGATTAAATCAGTTACTAATTACAGCCAAGAGAAACAAAGCAGGGAATGACTGAATGCACTGGAAATTTATTAATGCATCAAAACTGTATTAAGCTATTTTCAGAGTACTTAGCTAGAAGCTTTAGAGGTTCTAAAAGGCATAAAAGATATAGACCCTGACTTAGATATTTACACCTAGATAAGGAAATAGGACTCCCTGCCTGAAAGACAAACATATAAGAAATCAAATACACATACCAAGTATGTTGTAGACAACTTTCGCCTTCTATAGTGAGAGAAGATTTTAAACGGCACAAGGAGCTAGAGATGGGGTTTCAGAGAAGCTGAGAAAAATAGGTTTCGTGACCAAGTAAGAGAAGTTAATGAGATGGAGATAACAAAGATTCATCCCACCTTCAGAATTCCCCATGAGGTCCACTGAGACTCTATTGATGCCTCATAGAAACGCCTCTCAGCCTCTCTCTCCCCCTCCCTGTCTCTGTCAGACTCTCTCTCTCTTTCTGTGTGTGTGTTTCTCAAAGAGGCGACCTGAAATAATACACTTCAGCGGGAAGGGAACAGCCTTAATATGGTCTTTCAGGGAGAGCTGAGTCACTTGTTTACCCAAGAAACAATACTAGATTTTTGTCACTAAAGACTTTTTTCAATCTTAGGACTTAATTGTATGGGGTCTAGAAGTAGTTGAGTTTTCCAAATCCATAAGACTTTTTTTTTTTCAATCTTTGGTTCTCCATTTTATTATTATCTCATTCTCGAATAGCTTGTTAAAACTAGGCAATAGTGGACAACCCTTGGCTCTTCCCAACACTCCTCCTAGAGTTACTTGCTCAACAGGTAAGGTATGCTTTCAAATTATCATAGACAGCGATTTTGTAAGATATTTTACTGTACAGCCAAGGTCTATAGTCTTCCAGGCTCCGATATCAGTTCTAGCGCCACCTGCCGCCTGCCCGGGTGCTTTTTTTTTTTTTTTTTTTTTTTTTTTTTCTCTGGCAGCTCTACCTTCCAGTAGCACTTTCTATAATAAATTTGGCCACATTGGGAATATCTCCATTCCGACAACCAGGAAGAATCGTGTGTAAATGGTATTTGGGGGGGGGGGTGTCACTGCTAAATATACTGTACATCCTTTCTGCTACATTCTGATGGTTAGAGCTGTCCCGTGGTCATTCCTAACTATGGGAAGGGTCATGGAGTTCCGAAGAGAAATCTAGCTATGTGCCCAGGAGGAAGGGAAAATCCATTTAATGATCCAGGTAGCAATATCTGGTACACATAGAGGCATAGATGGACTGGACCTGCCACAGATGAAGTGTTGGCATGGGCGTCTTTATGCCCTGTATTTTCCATCTTTGTCTTCATCGATGCAGTTGGAGATGATCGTTATCCAATATTCTTAAAGATTTGTAAATAGTTCTTTTTTTTCTCAGTTATACAAATAGACTGATTTATAAATAGTCTAGTTTTCATTTTTTTCTTAATGATCCTCCTTAATAACACTTTCCAAATAAATTGTGACTCAACATGACAGTTTAAATTTTAAAATAGGCACTAAAGCATCTTTTATAAAAAGCCCAGTTTTAGAATACCCCTCACTTTAAAATTCTGCTGTCTGTTCTCTAATTCCACAGTGCCCAAATATTTCAGAAGCAATATAATCTTCAGTTTATTTCAAATTTCTAAGCTTTCCCTGGGGCACCTGTCTCTCTATAGGGCATGAATAACTAGGAACTTTGGTCTGATGCTATCCACTTGGTTAAAGTTCACAGAGGGGAGAAATTGCCCACGTAGAAACTGCAGTTCCAATACTTGTCGCTGAACATAAAATAACTCGGGCCTCCAGGGTTAATGGTAACATTAGAATCACTTGAGGCTCAGGTAAGAAAATTGTAATTAAAAAGGAAATAGAGTTTGAGATATAGCCGAACTTTATTATATAAAAGTACAGCGTAGTATTTCCTTCTTAACCTTGGAGCCAAGTCTCTGAAGGTGCTGGAGTTTTTGATACCTAAAAAATACCTTGATGAGGGAAGGGGAGCTGGAGGGGGAGTTAAGTAGACCACTGTCAGAGTTCTGCCCTGAATTCTATCGAATAATTAAAGCCTGCTTGCCACCTATTTTAAGTTTCTCTACTTTTGTTTTACCTGAGCTTGATTTTCCTCTCCTCAGTTCCTGGGCAAGGAGCGTCCAGCCTCCTTCCCTTCACATAGAGCTTTCATCCATCCCTGACCCCTACTGAGTTGTTTTTTTTTCCCCCATCCCCTCATTTAGGAGTTTAGCCAAGGTGGCAGAGTACCCTCAGTGTGGATTTTCATTCTGTTTTATTGTTGTAACTAAAATTGCACGGCCTAGGAGCAGTGTTTTCTCATCCTTTTTCTGTGACAGACAGAAGTAAACATACCACCATCTGATAAAGGTCAGCTTGGAAACACAGCTGCCTGTTGTGCCCACAGAGCAGGCCTCAGTGCACCCTAACCCTTTCCTGACTACTAATACAATTTAAAATCCAATTAAAACCCTTGTCCTCCTCTTTAGATCCTAAAGGGCTTGGGGACCGAGCCTCCTCAGAAACAGCCCGCTGAAGTCCTCTTCTCCTTCCTCTTTCAATCACCACTTGCTCTCCGCAGTTGTTTATTTCTAGGATTAAATTGAAAAGACCTCGACGAAGTCATCTTGCAAACGAAAACCCGAGAGCATAGACCTCTCACTTCCCGTTTACCCACCTGGGTCTTGCCATAATAATTCACAACATGGCACACGACACTTCCTCTCTCAACAGGCTAGCTAGCTCAGAATCTTAAGTCTGCCACTGCTCGGCTCTTCCCCACTTGTATTCACATGGCTTATATGGAGTAGGGCCCGGGAGAAATTGATTTCCCTCTGTTGCATTATACTTGCATGTTTCTCTGATCCCGTAGCTACGCTGAGTGCCTAGTAATATAACAACTTTAATAAACACCGCACAGTTCTGTCTAGAATGCATGCGGTCGGGACCCTCAAATGCATCTGCTTATAGTCCCTTGGACAAGAGGACATTTGGTGTCTTGCACCTGCCACAGGTGCTAAGGTCCTCAGGAGCTATGCGCCCTCACCTGAGAGCTCAATTGCGGCCATGCTTTGCAATTCTCTGTGTTGAATTTCTGTTCCTCTTGATACCTCAGTTTATGCCAAGTATTCGCTGGGCCAGAACCACTCGCTCTTTTGTTTGTGCACATGGTGTTAAGGGATTAAAAAACAGTGGGGGGGGGGGGTATTTACCTTTAGGAAGGGTAGTCTTGGAAGAGTACACTGCTCCGGAACAGCATATGACTGCTAATGGTGGCGGGGTCGGGGTGGGGGGGTGTTCCTTTCACTCAGATGGTCTGGGAGCCGGAGAATCCCAAACGTGGTTCAGACCCTTGACTCGGTGTCTTTTGTGGCATCTGTCCTCTCCACGCTATTGTTTGGTGGCTAATATACAGAGCAATCCCTTTGCAGAAAATTTACATGTACAGAAATTTTGCAACGCACTGAAAGGAGTTTCAAGTCCTCTCAGAAAGTCCACAGGGTTCAGTGAAAATAGAATCTAATCAACCTGTAAAAATTGAAATCCCACATCTATCGCACGACTTGATTTGATTTGAGGTATCTTCTTTTTTGCTCCCCAAGCAATAAAATGAGTTGACTGTCTCTCCAGGAGCTTTATGTGTGTCTGCTTTCCTCAGCCACTCTTCTTCATTCTTTGCATTCTTCTTTCAGGCTTCTGTTTCTGAAAGCTTCCTTGCTGCTCTTTGGTCCAGGTATAATTCCATCGTCACTCTGGTGGTCATGACTTTTCTGCTGACTAAAACCAAATGAAAACCAGTCCTTATTGCTCCCCCCCCCCCATTTATGATGGGCAATTCTTGCTCCTCCTGGGTTTGTGCATGTGCTCTCTCCTTGAGTGTTATATATTTTCCCCCAATTCCCAGGGTTTTAGGAGGACTTTGTGAAGAACCATTTCTTAATCAATCACATTTGAATCAGACCAATTTCCAGAATTCCATACGGTGTTTTGGTAAAAGTCCCCTGTGCTTACAACACAGCAGCCCGTAGGGAACTTTATGTTTAAGTAAATCTTCCATTAAGTGTTTCAAGATAGGGATGCCTGTAAGGTGGAAAATCAACAGTGGTTGGTTGGTTCAGGCAAATAATCAAAGCCACATAGATTTATTTTAAAGTTTTATTTATTTAGCTTTGAGATAGAGTGTGTGTGAGGGTGCACATGAGCGACGGAGGGGCAGGGAGACCTGGAGACAGAGAATCCTCAGCAGGCTCCAAGCTGTCAGCCCAGAGGCCAACTCAGGGCTCCATCTCAGGAACCACGAGATCATGACCTGAGCCAAAACCAAGAGGCAGATGCTCAACTGACCGAGTCACCCAGGCGTCCCGAAAGCTACATAGATTTAATATTGAGGAGAGTGTTTTGATGAAGAGAGTTACAATATATATAGTAATATAGAAGGCATCTAAGATGGGAGGGGTGTCATAGATGGTGATTTGGATGTGGAAATAACTGTTAAAGATGCTTTTGGGGGGAACATAAAGTTTTTCTCTGTAATTTTACTTCAGTTTTCATGCAAAAAAATGCTTGCATATATTATGCTAACCCAACTTTGCAATAATTTCTAAAACCTGTTGATTCATGATAGTTATATTAGCTTCTGCATCATTAGGTATGTTTTACCCAATACCTTGTCCTACCCCAGCACCCAAAGCATATATTTAGTTTAATGTATTACAGTGTGTTCCTTTATGTATTAATACAAACAATCCTTTATTCAGAGAAACGCTAAGTATATACATAATGCATTAGCTCATTGTAGGGATAAAAAGAAACTTTTTTTTTTTTTTTAGGCAGGAATGTATGAATATAACAGAGAACTCATCAGGATTTTACTACAAAGTCCAGACTTCCTTAATTATTCTAAAAACATTGTACAGTTTTATTAGGGAACAGAGCTTAATGTCACTTTACAGAGACAATACTTGGAGCAAGGGTGCCTTCTAGTCCAGTGCCAGTACCTAGTTAAGCTGTGAATGAAGAAAGCATCCATGAACTGGC
Source organism: Herpailurus yagouaroundi (assembly GCF_014898765.1). Classification (NCBI taxonomy): domain Eukaryota; kingdom Metazoa; phylum Chordata; class Mammalia; order Carnivora; family Felidae; genus Herpailurus; species Herpailurus yagouaroundi. The sequence continues at coordinate 67,087,174 of NW_024412388.1, forward strand.
ACCTTTTCTCCTTTGCCTACCCCCAACAGTCATCTCCCACCACACCCTGATGATGCCCTCAGTGCTCTGTGCTGCTTGCCTTCTGAGCACTGGGGAGACCACAACCTAGAATGGGAAGGCTTCGGTTCATTTTGATATACCCATTCAGCAGTAGAGGAGGGATAGGTGTGGGGTGCTTTGCCCAACTCCGGAAGTATTTCTGGAGGAGGAAGGCTGTTGAGGCCTGCCGACTTGACTTGTTCAGGCTTCAGCTTCCATCTGCCTTGAAACTAAGCTTCATTTTTTAAAAAAAGTTTATTTATTGAGAGAGAGAGGGGTTGGGGTGGGAGAGAGAGAGAGAGCACGAGTCAGGGAGAGGCAGGGAGACAGGATCCCAAGCAGGCTCCGTGCTGCCAGCGTGGAACCTGATGCAGAACTTGAACCCACGAGCCGTGAGATCATGACCTGAGCCGAAGGAAAAAGTTGGAAGCTCAACACACTGAGCCTCCCAGTGTCCCTACGCTTCATTTTTATTCTTTTTTTCTACCCTCACCTTAAAAAAAAGTTTTTAACCAACGGTAGTAACTGCAAAGGAAATAGTCAAAGCTGGTTTGTGTAGGTCCGTGGGGTTAAGTGTATTTGGGTGTTGTGGTGTGTATGCATATGTATCTGGCATTACATTAATAAAGGAATCCCATTTTAGAATTCTAAAATTACTTGTTTGAACATTTTTTCAATTTTTTCCTGATTCTATGCCCATATATCCTCGCATACTTCATCTCTCCTATAGTATGAGGAGAGATAATAAGAGGCAATTTCCACATTGCTTATCTCTGCTTTAATTACAACATATTGCATGGGAGACATTATTTTCAAATGATTTCCTTTTTTCCCAGTCCTGACTGTTTCTCATCCCACAGCAAATATTTGCTTAAATGGTGTAAGCCATCTGTAGTTTATAAAACACCTTTAAGCTATTGTTTTAAAGTTTCATACCTTTTAATGTTTTCCTATTTATTTCCTGCTGATATCAACATATACCCTGCCAAAACCAATCTGTGGTGGATACTAACATATTCATATTGAACATTTGATCCAGAAAGTTTGCAGATAATAAGCAGAGTGAACATCTGTGAGGGTTAGATAATTTTTAATATTTATGGAGAGTTCACTTCTGTGTTGTAATCCTTATGATGAGTTCAGTTATTCAAGACACTGTACAGTGAGAATCTTTGTAGTAGATTGCATCGTGGGAGAGGTTTGAGGGTCGAGCACTACACTGTTTATTAATTGGGACTTCAACTGTGTAAGAGAATATTACTTATAAGAGCACCATGCAAGGTATCTATGGGAAGGAGTTGATCTCATACATTTTAAAGTTGTCACATGCCAAATGCATTTTGGAAAAAAAAAAATGTTTGTACTTTAGAGAGAAATGGCAAAAAATAAAGTAAATTTATTTCTGGTAGTAAAGCAATTAATGTTTTTTTGTTTTGTTTTGTTTTGTTTTGTTTTACAATGAACAAGATGTCTTAGTGCTTGACTAACCCTTTGGAAAACAGAAAAACATGATAACTGTGGAATTAGAACAATATCTCATTAGTATATTCCACTCTTTATAAAATGTTGGCCCCTGGAAACAATTAGTCACAGGTTCAAGATTCATACCAATGCATTTTATGGCCAGGAAACTGGTCCAAGGTTTTTTTGTTTGTTTTGGTTTTTTTTGTTTTGTTTTGTTTTGTTTTGTTTTGTTTTTTAAGAAAGTATCTTAATACTTTCCCTAACCCCTCTCCGAGGCAGTTCCCCATAAAGTCAGGTAAGGTGAACTGGCTGCCATAGTAAGACGATAAAATAATACATGTTGTTATGATCTGGCAAATAAATTAGCAATAAAATGTAGATTCAGAGATCTGAAAAGTAGCTTTAGAGATCACGTGGTTTATCTGTTCATTAAACTAAGCCATGAATAAATTAAAAAACAACAACAACAATAACAAAACAAAGCAAAACAACCCTCACCTGTTGATATAATCTAGTTTGTAGGAGATTTAGGATTAAAATCTAGCTGTTAGGTAGAACCACAGAAGTACAAATCTAGAAAGCACTTTTCAAGAAATCTTGAAAAAAAATGCCCAAATTGGTAGAAGTATTAACCTGCAATGATTATCCCTGTTTATGAGCTACTGCTAAAGAGTGCCCATTTTTCTCATGCACAGTATTACACCACTATCCCCGAGTTGTTTACATTGGTAGACAAACAGGTCTGGGTGGCTCAGTCAGTTGAGGGTGGACTCTTGATTTTGACTCAGGTCGTGATCTCAGGTCATGACCTCACGGTCATGAGATCAAGACTCGCATGGGGCTCTGGGTGCACTGTGTGTGGAGGAGCCTGCTTAAGGTTCTCTCTCTCCCTCTCCCTCTGCCCCTCCCCCACTCACACTTGCTCTCTCTCTCTCTGGCGAAATATATATAATATGTTATATATTTATTAAAATTTTAAATTAATAAATATATTATATATTATATATTATATGTATTATATAATATATATTATATTATATATTATATGTATTATATAATATATATTATAT
>NW_024412388.1:67089756-67134562 GCF_014898765.1 Herpailurus yagouaroundi
TATATATTATATTATATATTATATGTATTATATAATATATATTATATATATATATATATTTATAGGCAAAATCATGCTGTGCCTGAGAACCACTATTTATAGGAAGAGGGGCTACAGGCTTTTTATTCTGTTATTCTCTTTTTCTACCTCAAACTTTCCACATAGATTATGAAATGAATACTGAAGATCATTTATCTTAGAATGGAAGAAGCACCCTTCTCTTCTTATCTAGTAACAGATGGCAAACAATTGAAGAAGGAATCAGAAGAGTGGCATAGCACCCTTAGTTTGTTTTGCGTTGTTTTAAACTGTTTGTGTACATAAATTTGATCAATTATTAATTGACCAGAACGATGCTATCAATTTCCACTGCAAATTTCACTTTGTGCCCTATAGAAAACAAATATAGCTTAACTCCTGTCAAATTTGGAGGCAATGATCTTGCTAAAAATATTAATGAAACATAGATAACAAAATTCCCCAGCATAGGAATACTGTGTGCTCCAAAAATTCTGTAGGGCTATAAATCTGAGAGGCAAATAAGTATCTTACCTCATGGGACTGTATGTTTTCCTCCACACCAAGACGAAAAATAATTTAAGAGTTTATGGTGTACAGGCATGCTATAAACAAGAGGTGCAAAGAATAGATCTGTAGAATAAAGAAATCATTTAGATGAGTAAAAATCACAATGTTACCAACTGTAATGTGAACAAGTAGTCAGAGCTCTCCATGGATCTAGGAAGCAGGGACCAATGTCTTCACGTTGCCAACAAGCACCCAATGCCTGACCCATGCTAGCTATCTAGTAAATGGTTGTTGAAGTAATTTATTAATTAGTTAATCAGTTGTTCACTGGGAAGGAGGCTGTTTTTCTTTCCTGAATAATGTGTACACATCAAATAAAATAATTAAAATATGTGTAGTTAAGTGATCTGGTGATAATACCCCTCGTAATTCAAACAAATCCAGAAATTTAGAGAAGAATATGAAGGTGGGTTCTCATCTCGCTAAGAAAAATTGAGTATGGAGGTCAATCTTACAGGTATATAATGCTTCCTCAAAATCTGCGTAGTATAAACAAATAGAAGTTTTTTTTAACTGATTTGTGTAGATAAGTACCTTGTTTTCCTACTTCACTTGACCTTGCAAAGTTGGTTTAATAATAATTTTGCACACTTCTTCTGTCTATTCAGGACAACATAGGACAGGCTATTATTTCACATATAATGGAAGTCTTCAAAGGTAAAATGTTAAATGTAATTGGGTAAGGACTTGAGCTTTACTCTTCTCTCAAACAAAACACTAGCATCCCTCAAGACTTGCTGAGAGACAATATCTGTAGGGTCACTTTACACAAACCTCTGCTAACCTGGACCATTAAGACACGAAAGAGTTTGTGCAAAAATTTTCAGGAGTAGCGGGGTTATTTCCCTTCTACTTTGAGCCTTTACAATTCTAACTCGAGGTGTTTAAACAATGCATTCTTCATTTCTTTGTTCATTGAACCTTCATCCAGGGAGCATAATTCAGACTTCCTTAGTGACACATTATGGGCGTACATATTATTGTATCAAAACACTGATATGGGGATGAGGGCAGGCGGCATAAAGTTGTCATTATGCACCATCCAGCTCTTTCCTTCCAGGCCTTACCCCCTAACCAAGCTGCTGTATTATCCTGATGAGTGCGACTTTGTGGCCACGTGGCCCCGGATATGAAGCTTACTGTAGGTAAATGTTGACACACAAGTAAATACACACATACTCAAGCACACATGCTCTATGAGTGGAAACAGTTTTCATATGTTACAGTTTGGAAAGGGACCTGATTTTATCATTTCCCTACATCTCTCATTCTTTGAGGAGCCTTTCCACTTTATCCCGTCACTGGCTCTTCTTTATATTTGTAAACATTAGTTACATTCTATAAACTTTTGGTGAATGCCTTCTCGGGTCCAGCCCTAGAGTGAACCTTGTGGATGGATAACGGATGTTTCTGCCCATGGTGAATTTACAATCTTCTATACTTAAAAAAAATATATTGAATTAGCAGCTGTGCTTTATGTTTCCCGAACTCTGCGGTGGGGTCTATTGCCAATCACCGCTTATCAGCACACTTGCACTCCTATTACCCGGCGTTGAGGTAAGTGAAATACCCCCTCGCCCCCGTATCTCTATCAAAAGTGAGAAAATCACATGCAGTGCACAAGAAAAATAAGAGAGCATGTTTATTTGTGGAGGAAAGGATAGTCTTATGAATTTAAATGATAAGTGCTGCAGGATCATGACTTAAATCACCTTACTTCCACCTTCACTTATGTTATTTACCTGCCCCATAGGCATCTGAGTTTGTGACTATATATTTATTGTTTAGTGGCTACTTCTAACTTCTGCTGACAAGCCAGCCACGGATGGTTTATAATCTTTGATATCTTCTTTCTTCACTTTTTGTCTACTTTTCTTCTTTCCTGTAGCCTGTTTTTCTTTGAACTTTCTTGGTTTTATGTGGAAAGGGCTAAATTTTTAAAGATGTCATTAAACAATAAGAATATTTCTTTCTTTGGCAGACAAATGAATGGTATCGTCTTTACTATAACCCCCTTGATTTCTGTAATTGTCATCTGTTTACAACATATTTGTTCAATAATGATTGGGTCACTAGGCTAAAAATACCGTAAAAATATTCCTTTTGTCTTGTTCATTTGTTTGCGTTCTTCAGTTCAGGAAAAGATTATATCATGAGGTAGACAGTCACATTTTGGATTCCACCCAATGAAATAGTCATAGGTATAACTACTCTGTATATGAAAATGAATATTTTTGTTAGCAAAATAGCTTACATTTTGCTCTTAGTGTATGTCTATAATTTTTGTCCTGGTGTGTTTCAGCTTCTTCTAGATCTCAGATTATAAAGATCTCAAAATAGCTGCTGTCCTGAGTCCTTACAATTGCAATCTGACCTAGACAAACAGGAGAAACTAGAAAGGACTTCTTACAGACACATTCAGGACATCTACTTAATCAGTGACAAGGAAACATACAATTAGCTTTAAAGGGAAGCAACAATGTAACAGTGCACTTTGGAGGACAAAGCCCTCATGACATTTTCTGTCCTCAGCTGAATGCAAGCTTAAACACCCACACTTACACCAAAATAGCTGTCTATAAAATGCCATCTGTGATGCTGGATGTTTTGGGGGCGGGGGAGGTGGAGGGAAATAACGTAAGGTAAACCAACATGTGGCAGACATCAGCAAAAGCTGGGACACTCGGAAATGCAAGCCTTGTCCTCAAGTCCTGTGGTATAAACGGCCATAACGTTAACAATTACCCAAAGAAAACATAAAGAAATCTTTCTATAGACACAGAACAAAAATGTGTTCAACCAAATGTATTTCTGTAGTGTCTGGGAAAGCAAAGCTGTGTACTATTGCTGTAATTATCACAAGTACAATCTTCCGGGGAGTGAGAAGGTTGTTTTTGTTTTCTTAGGTTATTGTGAAGTGCACATTAGTGAGTAAAGACGGTCCCTTTAGGTAAACACCGATCTCATCTTGTGTGTGTAAACATAGATTTAGGCATTTTAAAAAGTTCATTTATTATCCAGTTAAATAGGGAGTTCGTTGTTTCTGTTGGAATAGAGTAAAAAGAAGTGTGCATTCAGTATCAGGAGGTTTTGGATAAATACAATGGGTAGTATGGAAAGGCTCGATTCGTAGGATCTATTTAGCATGAGCCTCTGAAAAATAGCCCAGTCTGAATCACACCAGAAGTTCCCTGGTTCTCTTGCTACTCTCATAAAAAGACCCCTAAGTTTGAACTCTGGCTTCGAGACTTTTATTCCTTACACATGATAAAAAGAGCAACATTGATATTGCATTAGCAGGGGGGCTCACCCTTGAAGAGGTGCAATATTTAGGAGCAATCCGTCTAATTTACTTATATTTAAAAGTAATGAGTACAGAAGTTCATTACCATTATCTTGAACTGAAAGGTCATGACCTGCAATACTAGGGCTTCTTCCTGTAGGAGTAAGATCCGAAGGTGGCAAAAGCAGGGAAAGGCTATTTATGCCAGAACGTGGTATATGAACTCGAAAGGAAAAGGGAAGTAAGAGAGGGACATTGTGAGTGTTTTTTTTTTTTTTTTCATGTTTAAAAAATGTTTTAAAAGATCTTAGCAATGAGGCCAGGACGTAAAAGAATTGAAATATGGTGCTAAAGTCATGGAAGACAAACTTTTAGATGAAGGGAATCTGGAGTGGAAAATAAAAATAAAATTCTCGCTTTCTGTCCTTGGCACGCCTTTGAAATTCAGAGCACTATTCTGGTAGACAAGGATATTAACAATTGGAATGCAAACTGAGTTGGTATAATAAGAAATATCAAAACTCTCATTTTAGTAATCAGAGTCTGAGTCACAGAGGACAGCCCTGCTTGAAGCCCATTAACACATCATAATAACAACCACCTGATGTAATGAAAACAAATGAATTCCAAAGAAATAGAAAATGTTAGATTGGGTCATTATCGCACAAGCTAATGAGGAACAGACTTTACCTGTTGTCTTGGGTTCCAAGGAAATTTTTCAGTCCACTGAGGGCATTTTACACCAGGAAATATTTCATTCTGTTTTGGAATTTCTCCTTGGAACATGTTACAGAATGATTTTCTTGCCTTCGGCCTTCTTGTTTCAGTTTAGCTAAACTGAAATCCCTGTCTGCTGCTCATTACTTTATTTGTAATTTTACAGAAAATGAGGAGGTGGGGAAAGTGGGAAGGAAAGGAGAAGAGACTGAAATGTTAGGGTTCTCACTCAAAATGCCCTAGTGATCTGCAGAAAGCCTACACTGAATGGGCCCTTTCACGTTTATTTGTCACATTCCAATCCTTTATTATGCGGTTTATTCATTGCTTCTGACAACCATTCCTGGTACAGTGAGAGGAAGGAGCACAGGCTTTGGAATTTATGTGACCTTTGGTAATGCAGGATTCGAACCCATAGTAGGTGGTAAATAGTAATAATTCACTCATTAATTCCATATTTGTTATGAGGATGAAATATGTGTTTTCCTATACATTTCCACCCAGGTACCACCAGGTACCAACACCATAGTAGCTTAGATCAGTTCACATATGGACCACATCAAAGGCCTCCTTCCTTCTTTCCTTACTTCCTTCTTTTTTGAATCCAGCCCATGCTCCCCAGTATGCTAGAGACATCTTCTGCATATTGCAATTTAGAGCTTGTTTTTATTTATTTATTCATTTATTTATTTATTTATTTATTTCCTCTTTTCTCCTCTGATCCATTACCCAACCATTTCTCAGCTAAGGGAAAATTCTCACATATATTTCATATTCCTATTGTTTTTTTAGACTGAATATGGGCAAACTAGGCTACCGGTAATTCACACTTCTTCTCATCTGGCTGTAATTCCACTCTTTCCTTAGTAGAATTAATTCTGTTTAAGCATCCCCGGTGCCTAGGTTAATGCCTAGAGCCTAGTAGATGCTTAAAAGTTAGGGAACTAACTCGATAACGAATGAATAAAAGTCATATAGAAATTCTAAAACGCTATATGAATGTTAACTGTTTTATTCAAATATCAGACCCTCTTTTGGGTCCTTAATGTTGTGATACAATGCTGACAGCCTGGAGTGGTGCAAGTGCATACCTGTGAACAGATATGGATTCAAATTTTAATTCTCCCTCTTACTACGTTTACGTCCTTGGACAAGTTACGGAACCTCTCTCAAACTTGGTTTTCTCGTCTCTAAAATGGAGACAATAATACCTACCTGGCAAAGTGATAACGCTCACCTCATATGAGTGCTGTCAGAACTCAGTGTGTAGTACCTAGCGTAGTACGTGGCTCACTGTAGCACTTAACCCAACTTCTTGTCTAACTAGCTCAGCCTGTGGACAAATCTGGGGGATCATGACATTTTCTTTCACATGGCTTGCTAAATATATGCTATGCATTTTGAGGTATGGTTGTATTCTGAACCAACCTTACCTGTAACCAGATCCTCTATGAAGGCACCGGCACAATGAGATTTAAAGCTACATAACAAAGACGCCAACATGCTCAAAACATCTCTCATTGGCTTAGCACAATGTCAAAAAACAATCCACAGCAGACTGTTCAAAAATCTTTTGTTTTATGAACATACTCAGGAATATAACTTATTAAACTGTTGTTGATATTTTAATGTTAAGAAATAATGAAAAGTAATTTCAGAGTTGGAAGATAACCCTAAATGTAGATGGCCCATATAAGATAGTTATGCCTATAAACTATCTCAAGATAGTTTATGCCTATTTTTTTGGCACAATTAATAGCACTCCTTTTTACTTTGGTCTGGGTTTGAATGATAAATTTATGGTTACCCTACCCGAAGATATTTGCCCAGTCTCATGCTTACGCTCTCTCTGCTATGTCCCTTTCATGTGTTTATCAGTTGGCTTAAACTCTTTTTCTGGCAAGGAAATTACTACCTCTTGAGGCAGCTTAATGCATTGTGGTCTGATTCTGATAGATCTTCCTTAAAATAAACCAAATTAGGTCTAGTTTTTTGCTTCCACCCACTGGTTCTCATTATACCCTAGGGTTATACAGAACAAGTGTAATGCTTCTCCCACATGACAACCCTTCAAATATTTGAAGACAGCAATCATGTCCTGCCTGAGGGGTGTTCATTTCCTGGCTATGTGTCCTCATCTCTCAGTTCGATTTTTGCTCACATAACTTAGCATGGAATTTTATAACTATTCTGATTATTCTTCTCTGAATGCATTGCAGTTTGTCTTTATCCCCATCTAAGGGAATTGCCCAGAACGCAACAACCTAATACAACCGTGGGTGACTAATATTAAGAAGAGCAAGACCGGAACTGCTGTCTCTGGGCACTATGCTTCTAGCAACAAAACCAAAAGTTTAGCAGTTGTTCTACTCACCACATTAAATTCTGTTTTGTGTGTGTGTGTGTTTCAGAACTTATTTTCTAAAAGCAAAGAAATGTTTCCCGTATTCTTTATTCCAGTATTTGTGCCATTGCATTTTGGTGTTCAGAACATGAATAGTGAAGAGAATTATTGTCACTTCAGGTTCTTGTCCAGGAAGGAAAGGTCTAGAAGTTTTCTTCAAGGATTGGGCTGTAATAGAAGAACCACAGCCAATAAAGTACAGGAAACTTGATGTGGGAGATTATTAATGCACATCAATACTTCTGTTATCTTCCCTTCCCTAGGCTAATAGAAGATTACATTTCACAGCTTCCTATGCCATTGAGCATATGCACTAGTCATATGACTAGTCATGGCCAATGGGCTTTGACAATGGTGATGAATATCACTTATAGGTAGATGGTCCAAAGTGGAGATATATAATTTTCCATGTTTCCTTACAGTCCCAAGGATAATTCTGAAGCTTCATTTTGAAGTATATGTGGTATACTATTCACAAAGCCTGAAACACTTCACTACCACCTGGGGATGGCGGCCACAGAGTGTCATCAATTTTTACACTTGCTAAGGTCTGCGCTGATGGTGTACTTTAAAGGAAAGTCTGAGTCTATAAACTTTGAAGAACCGGTTCAGAAATGATTCATGACTTCCATTTAGTAATCACTTATTATGTGGTAAGCACCATGCTGAGCACTATCCCTAGATTTTCTCATTCCATCTTTCCAACGATCCCACGGGTTAGTATTGGCTTTAATGTGCAGATAAAGAATAGAGCTGAAGTTACTTCTCAAGGTGTTAGCTGGTTAGTTTCTTACATGGGTGTATGGTTTCAAGTCTGTGTTCATGCGACTTTATTATGCTTCTATGCATAATGCATACCAATGCATACCTAGGTATATAATGTTGGCGTTCCTGTTGTCAAGTGAAATGTTATTATTCTAAGTTTAAAAGAAAATATATTAATAATGCATTCACCTATTCAACCTTTCTTTTAATAAGCTTTTATTGAGCAATGATTTTCAACCGAGTGCAGGTAGTAGTTATTAAGACAGGCCCCTGTCCTCCATATCTCTCTTCTCTCCCTTCCTCTTTCTTTTTACTAAAAGAGAATTCTTCCTTGTTCTTAATATTTCCTTCCAGTGAAAAAAGTTCAATTAGTATAAGTCTGAGTCCCTAACGTTTTACTTGCTATGCGTCTGGAAAGGTGGGATGATGTAACTGATCAGTCAATTTGGGAAAAATAGCTAAAATTTTCAGACTAACTCCACCTTTCTTCCTCTTTGGAGGGGACCTGCCTTCCGTGAAGGCCTGCTCCAGCCCAATGTTGCCTGTGACAGGATTAGCAAATGACTCAAATTTTGGAGATCAGTGACTAAGCCCATCTGGCTTTCACAGTAGTCAAACTTCTCCAATGTAATGTCTATCAATACTAGAAGGGGTGTTTTTACTTCTCTATTAGTTTTCTATTAACTTGTAACAAATCACCTGAAATGCAGAGGTATAAAACAACACAAATTGCTTTTCTCATAGTTTCTGTGAGAACTCTGCTTAGGATCTCACTAGACTGAAATCCAGATGTTGGCTCGTGTTACTGTTCTCATCTGTGCATGGAGCACTCACTTCTGCTAACGTCTTATAGGGGCAATTTATTTCCTTGCTGCTGTAGGACTGAGGTCCCTGTTTCCTTGTTGGCTTTCAGCTGAGTGTTGCTCTCAGTTCTTATAGGCCATCCACATTCTGTCCACATCCACGACCCCCTCCATCTTCAAGTCAGCAATGGCAAATAGAATCCTTCTTCTACTTTGAATGTCTGATTTCTGTGACCAACCAAGACAAAATTTTTGCTTTTACAAGGCTCATTTGATTATATCAAGCCTACCTAGATAATCTCCCTGTTTTAAGGTCAACTGTGCCATATAACTAGACCTAGGCATGGGAGTAAAATCAATCATATTCACAGTCCCTGAGATTATGCGGTACATGTTCACTATGAGAAGGGAGTCCTGGAGATTTTGAGTATCATTGTAGAATTCTGCCTATTATAGCCTCCATCTTTATTTTTCACTTTATTTTTCACACTGTCAACAAATGATGGAAGAGGGATAAGTTTTGTTTATTGGAGGCCCTTCAATGTTTTCAATGGTTTCTTTCTTCCCTTATCTCAAGTGTGTGTGTGTGTGTGTGTGTGTGTTTCTTACTCTTTTTGATGATAGGAAACAAAAGATAAAATAAATTGGGGATACATATATAAAATAATGCACGCGCGCGCACACACACACACACACACACACACACACACACTAGTTTCTATTTAGAATTCTAGAGTCTAGGAGAGAAAATCCCAAAGGTTAATCCTTTCATGTTGTCTTTGTGTTTATTATATTGCAAATCCCTGACTAAAAAAATACACTAGGTTATGTACAAGCTTATGATTTTAGGTTTGGCAAGTTAGTTAAGGAAAGGCCATGATTTATTTCACTGACAAGATACGTAATAGATGGCTGGAGCTACTTAAGAACAATGCTCCTACAATCTCTGGAATCTTCTTAATGCAGTTTCATTTTGCATATAGAAAAGTTGGCAAAATACCTTGTGGTAGCCAGATATAAGAAAAGACAATGATGAATAGAAATACATTTTGTTTTATAATGACTTTCTTGTTCACTGGAAGAAAGCAGCATTTTAATAATTGAATTGAATATGAACACTAAGTTGTTATATAATAAGATGGTTACAATGAAATGTAAATAAGAACAGAATCATCTTTGCTTATGACATGCAAGCTATCCATTCACCTAAACTTGAATGACCAACAAGGTACTGTCGAAAAATACTCACATCTATTTAAGGTAGGTGTTGCTGGTTGGAGAGAGATTTGATAGTCAACACAATTCTTCCCTATCATTTAAGCCCATCATAGTATAATAAGCGACAACATTAAATTATCAAAGTATATGATTTTTCTGTAAAAACAATATGAAAAAAACTGAAAGATACTGGGGAATCAGCTGGAAATATACCAATGGAGCCCATAATAGTTCCAGAAACCTCCTACTTCGGGGCTAGTGAAGCAGCACCCATGATAACTAACCCGCATACACGTGCCAGTGGTGAGTTGGTAAATCACTTTCTAGGTTGAGTGGCATATTTGATAACTGGAGAGTATGCAGCCATAAAATCAAAGTAAACATCGAAGTCCTTTTCTTCCAGACTCATTGAAAAGCAATGGAGACTGCTCTCTTTCTCATGTACTCTTGGCTGATGTTTAAGGATTGGAATGATTTCAGCCAACAGAATCTTGTCAAAATTCCTGGATTGATTGTTCATGGCTGTGACTCCTCATGCTGTGTGATGCTGGTCATGCTGCAGTGTGGAGCGTGACGTGCTTCCCACTGACAACGGGGTATTAGAGCACTGGCTTCACTCCAGTATTAACACGATCATTTCTGGTACCATAGGGAAATCGTACTACCTCTTTATGCTGAATGAAGTGTCTTAAATAGGCATTTAATTTATTCATTGTAACAGTTGCTTTTGTTGAATAAATACCAACTGCTTATTAAAAACCTATTTATCGAAGATGAGCAGCTACATCATAGACACATATCAAATTTATGGTTACTAAATCTCACTTAATATGCTTTGAATATTCTATTGGTCTTTAACATACTGTACTAAGATGACTGTATTTATTCTAACCCTTCAAATAAAAATAGCTGCTATTGAATAAATAGGGATTTTTTTTGCTTCTCAGGCTTATTTACACAATGCTAAAAACTATGTAATAATTTACCTACTCAATCTTATTCTTAGTGGTCAAATTTTCAATAAATGTGTTTTTAATATTCAATTGATTTATAATCAACAGATACTAAGTATCTTGTTAAGACGAAATTAAAAGTGTGAGATATTTATGACATTCATTGTAATATGTTACCCTAAATTCCTCCTAATCGCCTAGTAGCTCTCCTGGGAAGAAGCTAAAATTCTGTTACCAGAAAAGGGATTATTTAATTCACTCCAGAACAAAAGCATGCAAAAGAACTAAACTATCTGGTCAGTGATTCAATTGACAAATTAGTAGCTAGAATTTTCACCCAAGAAACAACAAATGAGAAAGTTTTTCTTTTTCAAATGCTTCATACTCCCTCATTCAAGAAGCTGATATCAATTCTACAAGCCTTCAGTGTACTGATAAATAATTCAATTGGGTTGTTTCCAAGATGAAACACTGGTATTTATTATTATTATTATTTTTTGCATTATTGGTTAGGTGGTAAGGATAGACTTTCTATACTAAGTCTGATAGGGCTTATCACATGGCAGCAGATATTTCTAGGTCTTACATCATGAGAAGAAGCTATCTAAGATGTGGTGTTCTTATACCTGCTTGTAGGCTATGCGTTGAGACATTTGTAATTTGCATTGTTTCCAACTGACTTTTTGCATTTGGTGATTGGAAAAAATAGTAGGTATGTATTTCCGTTTCTTCTTCTTCTTTTCTTTTTAAATCTATCTTCCTTTTTAAAACAGAGTTGTAAGAACAAACACAATTTATAGACATAGAATATATAGATTACAGTTGTTGGAATCCATGCTGTCTGTTTGGGGAGTGTTTTAAGATCTCAAGGAACTAACTTTCTTTTTTTAATTAAAAAAAATTTTTTTTAATGTTTATGTAGTTTTGAGAGAGAGAGAGACAGAGACAGAGCATGAGCAGGGGAGGGGCAGACAGAGAGGGAGACACAGACTCCGAAGCAGGCTCCAGGCTCCTAGCCATCAGCACAGAGCCCTATGCGGGGCTCGAACCCACAGACCGTGAGATCATGACCTGGGCTGAAGTCGTACGCTCAACCGACTGAGCCACCCAGGCGCCCCTAGGAACTAACTTTCTATACAAGATTGGCATTTTAAAGTAGAAAGTATAATTCAATTGCTAACAGGAAACAGGATATTTAGGGAAAGAATAATCAAGTTAGTATACTGTCCTAACTTCCATAATAACTCCAGTGAAGGTTAACTACCTCTCACTGGGCATTAAGATATTTTTATGAGGTCATTCAATAATACAGATATTATACATATTGCTCCAAATGCTTTCAATACAATTTATTTTATTATTGTGAGAATTGATTGGAATCATCTTTTATAAAAGTCATGAAAGCTTATGTTATTTTTTTCTTAATTTTTCTGAGACTCTTGATTGTTATTTTTTTCTAGATAACAGACAGGCATGTAGTAAGTACTGCCTAGGGACTTGAGCTTTTTCCTGGAAATCATTTTACAAAGGTCAATGGAGCAAGAGATTATCCCCGATTGGTTAGATAGAAGCTAACCTAGGCACTTCAAAAGAACGAACAACCTCCTTTGCTCTTTGTGAATACAGTTATAATCAATGGGATGTAAAGATTACATTCATTCCTGCTTCCGGTCACACACCCCTTTTTCTTTGCATTAGTATTGATTTAGTCATGAGTCTATTTAACCATTAAAGGCATTACTGTATTCCCAAACCCTGCATTTAAAGGAATCTTGAGTGTCCTTTTAAGAACTAAGAGAACAGATGGGTCTACCTCTCTCAAGTTATATTGGATTGGATTCCTGTTGAGAAAACCACTGTTGGGTAGCTATTTATGCACATGGAGGAAGTGTATGATAGTGATTTTGACAAGTAAAACTGCTGTTTCAATTTTGTGATAATAATCATAATATAAATAATAGTATAGTTATTAATTTTATGAACCAGTTGTTATAGTAAGCCCTTAACATACTTCATGTCATTGAATCCTCAGAACAAAGCAGTTGTATCCCATTTTATTAATAAGAAGATTGAAACTTAGACCAATTAGGTAATGTATGCAAAGTCACACCACTAGTAAGTATTGACTCTGATATTAGAACCCAAATCTGTGTGAAACCAAAGCTAGCACTATTTACCCATTATGTTATGCTATTAAAATATTAGTTTTAAAATATTAAAACTTTAAAATATTAGTTTTCAGAAAATCTAGTTGATTTCTATGATAATACAAGTTGTTGGAGACTACTTTTCTGGTTCTGTGCTCATTATCTTATGGTGATATGGCCTTTGCTTAGCTTCCTGGAAGCACAGACTACTAGAATTACCTACTTAATTGTGTTCACCACCAGTTATATTTAACATGGCTGAAATCCATGTGAGAGACCATTCATTACATTGGATGAGACCACAATTATTTGTTTCTCTTATTACTATGCCTGTTTTGTTTGTTTCCCCAGGACCTAAACTTGTGCCTGAAATAACACAAAATTTACTCAGATGCTTACAGAAGGAAGGAAGGGAGGAAGGAAGGAAGGGAGGAAGGAAGATAGAAAGAAAGAGAAAGAAAGAAAGAAAGAAAGAAAGAAAGAAAGAAAGAAAGAAAAAGAAAGAAAGAAAGAAAGTATTGAAAGAGGAAGGGAAGAGGAAAAAGAAGCAAAAAAATTGCGGGGATAGTGTTGCACCCAGGAGTGTGCCTTAGCTCTTGAGTGTCATTCTTTGACTATGTGACTTGACTGTGTCTACTTGGCTTTATTATTGTGTGTAAAAAAAATTAGTGGAAACAGATTTTAAAATAAAAATAAGTTACTGCCTCATGCCAAATATGTCCTTGATATTGCCAGAAAAACACATTAAGAGCTAATTTCTTTTAATTGAATATTTATTCCCTACTTGGCACAGATCCATCTACTAATAGGTCCAATAATTACACAAATGCATGTGTTAAATTTACATGAATAGCTCCATTGTTGGAAAACAAATTGACCAAGTATCCACCAGACTCTATCTTATCCAATACTTCATGGTCATTTGGAAGAGATACCATAAGAGAGAGTGAAACAATGAAGTACTTGTATATTAACAATAAGATTTTGTATCAAAAGCAAGTAAATGAAGAACAGGGACAAGGTAAGAAGTCCTTTTTATGTTTGGGGCAAAATAGAAGTTCTGAAGTCAAGAGATGGATAAGATAGAGGACAAGAAATTACTGGGGAAGTGCACATGTAACTCAGAGTTTCATAAGTCATATACTAGAATTGATTGTATTTTATATATATATATTTTTTTGTCTGAACCAGATGGCCCCTCCTTAATTAATATAAATGCATGGTTCCAAAGAGTTCATTGTAGTCTCCCTGCGGCCCAACTGTGCCACAAATGAGTCTTCCTTCTGGGAGAATATATTGTCTACCTGCTATCACCAGAATTTTCTGAACAATCTTCATTGCAACTCTGTCTCCTTCTCTTTCATAGTCTAATTATCTCTCAAAAATAATCAGAATTGTAATTTAAATATTACAGTACATAATTAACCACACTGGTTGACAGAGAATGAGAAACTGTGGCTCTAGGCAAGCATCAAAATTAATATGTACAATTGGGAATACATCTTGTAGCATAGGAGTGTCATCTGGCTAGTATGCAGTGAGGAGAAGAGCTGAGAAGCCGGGGCCTCCTCTGACCATGCCGCTGTCTTGGGTAAGGTTTATGAACTCCCAGGCACATTCAGCCTGTTCTTGCTTTTTTCTGGTGCTTTGTTTCTCTGTTTTTCTAGGTGAAATTTAACTGCAGCTCCCCAATGACCACCTCTTTCATCCTCTTAGAAGTCTCTGGTTCCTTTCAAGTGTCAGCATTTGTAGGTGTTGATTGCTGTTATTGTTTCTGATTTAGCCTCGTGGCCAGTTGGGAAGAGTTCTTGATCTGGTTCTCTCCAAGGCATAGTCTAGAGACTTAGCTGTGAACCCTGGGCCTTCATAACCTGGGGAGGAGGAAAGGGAGGGGAGGAAATGCAAATACGTGGTAATTGGGTCTCTGTGGGCTGCACAGCCAAGAATCATCTTTTTTTTTTTTTTAATTTTTTTAACATTTTATTTATTTTTGAGACAGAGAGAGACAAAGCATGAACGGGGGAGGGTCAGAGAGAGGGAGACACAGAATCTGAAACAGGCTCCAGGCTCTGAGCTGTCAGCACAGAGCCCAACGCGGGGCTCGAACTCACGGACCGCAAGATCATGACCTGAGCCAAAGTCGGCCGCTTAACCAACTGAGCCACCCAGGCGCCCCAAGAATCATCTTAAAGAAAGGAAGTTGTGAGATGATGTTAAACCTTGTTGACTCTCAGAGAACAGGGGATGAGTACCCTGAACACAGCAAAAGGGGTTATCTCTGGGATTCACCACAAATTGGACATATCAAGATTTCTGCGATGTTGGTTTTCGGTACCATTCAGCTGAAGGGCAGGTACCAGGGCTATGCCAAAATGATGCTTCTGAATCAGTTGTCACCGGGACCTGCCCTCTGAAATTAATGCTAAAAGAAAAAATACTCCATGACTTCTTCATTTCTTAAGAGAGCAATAAGCAATGGCAGGCTGTAGCCCAGTTTACCATAAGAAGCAAAAGGAATCAACTCAAGTAGAAGCTGGAAAAAAAAAAAAAAAAAGAAGGAAAATAAAACAAGGAAAAAAATAGGAAATTAGTGATGATTTGACAATCAAGTAGAGCCTTATGGTTGGCTTCATTGTTAACTTTGTGAACTTTATTATAACCTTTTGCCCACACTTGCAGCTTCCCTGCTGATACAGCATGCTCACTCTCCTGCTCTCTATCCTTTTTGGTTGCTGTTGTTATTTTGTTATTCCCTTGTGTTCCACTGTTGTTGTTGTTTTTCTCCAGAAAGGGCATAATGTAATGGATCCATTCACCAAAGTTTTTAATTGGGTCCATTGCTTCTGCCATGAGAGGAGAGCTGAATGCTGGCATTTTTCATTGGAATCCTGTGCACCCTTATTGAAAGTGAACGAAAGATAATGGCTCTGGCAGCTATGTTCTAATAAGGTCTTCCCCTTAATGACCTTAGAAAGTAAATTAGAAAGCATGGCTATAGCTAGTGTTTCTTGATTGGGTCCATTTGTCTTGCCCAGTGAATGTAAATGCTAGCCAGCATTGTTCAATTAGATGCCAACTTCTTCCTTAGAAATTGAATACTTTTATGTAGATTTCACTTTAAACTGCATAGGAATGTGGATAGCTGCATCTGACTGTACCCAAGATTGATAACAAGCTAAGCTGACAATGGAAACCACCATTTGTTACATTTGCCTTTGATTGTAAGTGGCACTAAATATCTCTTTTCTTCCAATATTTTCTCAAAATTAAGATTTATTTGTTTAGAACTCAGAAAACACTCATTTATTCTTGTTTTTTAAACAGATGCAATTATAATAGATGACTATTTTTCCAGTATTTAGCAACCAATTTTACAGACAATTAAATTATGCTAACAAGAAGATTAATCAACTTTTAATGTGAAACCGTATTGTTGATTTCATTGTATATGTATTTTATGCCACTATCAAATATGCCAACTAGAAGTTTATGTATATTAAAATACCTATACCCGCTTGCACCCATGGCTATTAAACAATTAACCCACTTTTCATGGGTAATCAACCCACAATAATTTGGTTTGGGTGTTCATTACCCAGATTAATTCAAATAAAAAAGACACAGTGAGGCAGAAATTGGATAAGTGGATACTACCTAATCCCAACTGTCTTAATTTTCCATAGGGATGTCTGAATTGGATTTTGACAAAATACCTCTCTTTATCACAACCCCCCTAATCAAATACAATGTGATTTTTCTCTATTTCTTAAAATAAATTATGCTTCCATGAATTGTGTTGTTACTAGTCTTCGAAATTCTCAAGGACTGAGGTTATAACCTCTCCAAAAAATAACCCTACACTAATAAAAATCATTTCTATTTTCATATACATTTATATATAATGTACAAAGCAATACATACAAAGTGTGTATTTAAGTCTTTTTAAATTATAATTCATCAATTTTAGATTCTTAACAAAATTATGAATTCTAGCAGTAATGTTTAGTTTTTCTGATTTTCTCTATAGCTCCCAGCTACAGTCAGTTAATCAGTGGCCAAAAGAACTAAAAGAAAGTGTCATCTCAGGGTATTAGGTCCATTTTATAACTTAACTCCTCTCAAAAGGTCAACACATCTGCATCTTCTGATAATAATAA
The DNA here is from genome assembly GCF_014898765.1 of Herpailurus yagouaroundi. Classification (NCBI taxonomy): domain Eukaryota; kingdom Metazoa; phylum Chordata; class Mammalia; order Carnivora; family Felidae; genus Herpailurus; species Herpailurus yagouaroundi. The sequence goes on from NW_024412388.1 coordinate 67,106,792, forward strand.
ATATGTAGGAAGATGTTGTATTTACATATAGTTTTTTATTTTTAAAAATACTTTTAATATTTATTTATTTTTGAGAGACACACACAGAGAGAGAGAGAGCAGAGGAAGGGCAAAGAGAGAGGGAGACATAGAATCTGAAGCAGGCTCCAAGCTCCGAGCTGTCAGCACAGAGCCCGATGTAGGACTCGAACTCATGAACCGTAAGATCATGACCTAAGCTGAAGTCGGACGCTCTACCGACTGAGCCACCCAGGCACCCCAAGTATTTACATATATTTTGATCTATCCATATGTACATATATAGTTGAAAATAACCTAAATATCCAACACTGAGAGAATTTTAAATAAATTTCAGTATGTCTGTGTAATGCAAGCACTCATTTAAAGTAATGTTTAAGAAAACTATTTAACAACATGGACAATGCTCGTATGTTATGCCAGTGGCTCTCAACCCTGGCTCCATTTTACAATCAACTAGGGAGCGCTTAAAAAAATAAATATGACTCACCCTACCTCTAGGGATTCTGATTTAATTGGTCTTGAGTGCGATCTGAGCATGAATGCACTTTAAAATGTCAGCAGATTGTTATTTTCCATAATAACCAGAATGCCAAGTTGTAAATATAGAATAATTAAGCTATGTTAAAAATCTCCCAAATCTTGTTAAGAGTGAGAAGGAGATAAAGAAAGAAATGATTTCAAATAAGATACTGTTGGGTTTGAATGATACAACTTTGGATGATATTTATTTTTCATCTTGATATATTTAAATACTTCATATATTTTTGATGAGCTTATATTTATTTTAAATAAAATTAAAGGCACATAGTATTCAAACTACACATTTTAGAAAGTAAAATCTGAGATGTATACTTGGTGCACATTCATGGGCAATATGCTGGCACAAAGATTTATTAGATGCTATAATCTTCCTTCCACATATGCACAAAGACAAACACAATCTCTTGTATTTAGACTGTGAATTCACACATGGAAATGTGGTGTTATGCTTTGAAGTACCAAACTGTACCCATTCATATGTCTTCTGGTCAGAATATAGGAACCCACATATAAGTGAACATGACATGCATAAGTAGAAAAACACTGGTGGGTCACCAAGTAAATGATTTTCAATCCAAAGCTGTTCTACTTAGAGTGAATGTCACATAATATGATACAGGAAACAATCTCAGAAAAAAAGCTCCTGAGAAATATGAGAGGAGTCTCAGGATAGCAATCAAATTAAATCCTTTCTCTCTCACCTTAAATTAGAAGTGTTTATAAAGCCTTTGCCGTAACAGTAGTATAACACAGATGCATAAATATTTGGTACATGCTATTAAGATTATGTTCTGTAACCACAGTCAAGTCTTCTGGGTTTCGTATAATAATTTTAAAAATAAAGCCTTTATGTTATCGTAAAGGTTGATTCTATGTGTCAGCTTGCCTGGGTCATAGGGTGCCCAGACTTTTGGTTAAACATTATTCAGCATGTGTTTGTGAGGGTGTTTCTGGATGAGATTAACACCTGATTGGTAGACTGTGTAAAGAAGGTTGTCCTCCCTAGAGGACCTTATCCAATGCATTAAAGACCTGAGTCGAACAAAACGCATAAGAGGAAATCCCTGTTGCCTGCCTTCTTTGAGCTGTGACTTTGGTCTTTTTTGGCCTCAGGACTCGAACTGAAATATTTTGGGTGTGGAGCCTGCCAGCCTTTGGACTTGAGCATACACCATCAGCGCTCCTGGTTCTCAGGCCTTTGGACTCAGACTGAAACTACACAGCAGCTCTCATGTGTCTCCAGCTTGCTGACTGCAGATCTGAGGACTTCTCCCCTTTCCATAATTATGTGAGCCAATTCCTTATAATAAATCTATTCATTGGCTCACCTATTGGTTCTGTTTCTGTGGAGGACTACAGACTGAAGACTAATACACTTATTATGGCTATATAAAAATCATTTACTACCTAACTAAATAGTGTAATTAGATTTCATTTTAGTCTCTATGGTTTGAATATTACTAACCTTAGGTAACTTTAAACAGACTATTTCGAATATTCAAACCTTATGATATCTTTCCGGGTCTGGCACATAACTAATTCTTACGAATTGTTTTGCAGCATTCGTGAGTTAGACTCACTGATTCAGAAACCAGTATCTCCAAGTTTTAGATATCCTTATTTGTTTTCATGCTACCCAAATTACTATCTTTATAATTCTGCTGTTCAATTGCTTTTCCTTTATTTTGTTTTCAGAGAGTTTTTTTTTTTTAATGTTTTTTTTAAAAATTTTTTTTAACGTTTGTTTATTTTTGAGACAGAGAGAGACAGAGCATGAACGGGGGAGGGTCAGAGAGAGGGAGACACAGAATCTGAAACAAGCTCCAGGCTCTGAGCTATCAGCACAGAACCCGATGCGGGGCTCGAACTCATGGACCGCGAGATCATGACCTGAGCCGAAGTCGGCCGCTTAACCAACTGAGCCACCCAGGCACCCCTTCAGAGAGTTTTTAGATATTTGGGGTTAGAGGGCAAGAGCTATTTTGCAGGTTTACTACAATGAGTGTAGGTCTGACTTTGCTTTTTATTTGCAGTACTTGGAATTCATGAGATTCTTAAAATTTAGAATTGATTTCCTTATTCATTGTGAGTAATTCTTGTTTATTAACTTTTTTCATTTTTTTAAATTAACTTTTTGAACATTGCCTTTCCTACTTTTCTCTCTTCTTTCATTCTGTGACTGACTGCAAATAAATTATGCCTTCAGACTCTCTTCCTTTTGTTACCTCTTACAATACCTTTTTCATGTTTTCCATCAACTTGATTCAGTCTACTGCGTTCTTAGCGATTTTTTTTTCCATCTACATTTCCTGGTCACCAATTCTCTAGTCAGCTGTAATTTTTAACTTCTCTATATATTTCATTTCCAATATTTTCTTTCCTTTCTTTTTTACTTTTTTTTTTGGAACTTTGTGAAAATCTACTTGAACATTTTCAACAGTCTCTGATTCTTTGCCCATGTTTTAGAGCCCATCATTTATTTCTTTGAATGTTTTTGTATACACTTTATATTTTGTTTTTGATGACTCCAATATCTGAGTCCTTGAGGATGTAAATCTAATACTAATTATTTCTGATTTCAGTATTTTTCTCACTCATGGTGGCTCTTTCCTTGTGTATTTGATATTTTTCTTTCTACTGTGAGCCTATATTTACCAGGACTTAATTTGTATATATTCCAAGAAGCCTAAGATGATGATCTTCTTTCCTGAGTGGTATTTGTTTTTGTCTTTCTTTCTTTCTTTCTTTCTTTCTTTCTTTCTTTCTTCTTTCGTCTTTCTTCTTTCTTTCTTCTTTCTGTTTCAGGTGTAGAATTAGTGTGTTTTTTAAATGGGCATCAACAGCCTACTTTAAATCAAATTCCTGTCTTGGAGTTTCTCTGTCTGCAATCTTTCTCTGGTTGCCATAATAAATAGACTTACCTGAGGTTAGCCTATAATCATAGTTCTAGGAGTAGGTTATTACTTCTATTGTTATGGTAACTTTCCCACCTGTTAACTGGGGCAGACACACAGGTTTCTTCTTTGGTTCTCCTTGCTACAGACAGGAGGATGTTTTTAATACCCATATCTTTACTGAGAAAGGGATTCTAGTCAGGTATCTATCTTCATGTTGGAGACAGGGGGCCTCCTCACTTACACCCTCCTCCTCTCATGTTTTGGGGATCAAAGTTCCATGTACTTTTTCCCATAGGCTGTCCTTTGACACTCAGCCCTAAGTCCTGGGATCCATTTTGCCCTGAGGTAGCACAGCTTTAGTATTTATTTATCACTCTGGTTTCAGAATTTTGTTCCATTGGTTTTTAGTCCCTGGGGAATTTCTTTTCTTATTTTTAAATTAGTACATTTAAAGTAAATTTGTAATAATTTATTAGTATCTAAGTGTTTTGTGGATGGAGGGCTTTTCAGATGATGTATGTACTGTAATGGTAACGTATGGAACCATTAGTAGCATCTCTACACATGAGTGATCTTAGAACAAGTCTACTTCTCCTTTCCAAAATAAAGCCCTCATAAATTTGAAAATAGCTATTGAGATTAATTCCCTCCTGTCTTTTTTTTTAGTGAGTTAGACTTCCTTCTGACCCATTACATGTTTTTCCCCCTTTGACGTTATTTCATGTTTACTCAACATAGTGACCCTTCACCTCAGAGTGCATTTCAGTTGGCTCTGTCTCTGAACCAAGAATTGGAAAAGACACTACAGGTAGGCGGTGGGAAGCACAGAGCAGAATATCATCATCACCTTCTTCAGACTCTTTCATTAATTTGGCTTAAAAGTAAAGTTGCCTCGGGGCGCCTGGGTGGCACAGTCGGTTAAGCGTCCGACTTCAGCCAGGTCACGATCTCGCGGTCCGGGAGTTCGAGCCCCGCGTCAGGCTCTGGGCTGATGGCTCAGAGCCTGGAGCCTGTTTCCGATTCTGTGTCTCCCTCTCTGTCTGCCCCTCCCCTGTTCACGCTCTGTCTCTCTCTGTCCCAAAAATAAATAAAAACGTTGAAAAAAAAAAAAAAAGTAAAGTTGCCTCTTTTTGTGAAGAAACATAACAATTATCTTGTGCTTGTGGTTTCTTAATCCATATGTCTTTTGTTGATGTTTGCTAAGCTACACTTCCCAGCTTCATACTTGTAGAATGGTTGTTCCTAAGATGAATGCCAGAAACTGATATTTATAGAAATATTGATATTTGCCTTTATCATTTTCATCTTATTAGGTTACACTCATTATCTTGGCCTCTTGTGTTCTCTTAGGAGTCTGAGGTCTCATTTATTTGGGGTCTCTCCTGGCTTTGAAGCACGTACAGTTAGTCAATACTTTCTATTCCGCACAAGTTTTCCTCAGTTAAGTTTCATAAATGTATATCAACATATAGTATTCTGTTGCAAATTTTAAGTCCCTACCAACAAAGATATTTCTAAAGACGGTTGGTGTGGTTCGTCTTAGATATAGAATATTAAAGATAAAGTTATTAAACCCAGGTGGAGATTTAGGTCTCAGAATATAAACATATAAAAAATAAGATATGCATGTAAATGTAAACACTGCAGGCTGGATTAAAATGCAAATTAACTTTAAATTTTATAACTGCACGCAAATCCATGCTGGGTTGGGTGGTTAAAAATTTATTTAATTACTTCTCACATACATTTAAAATGTCTTTGAAAAATATGGCACAACACAGGATAGGAGTTGCAGAAAATTCGCTTCATCTTTAACAACCTCTGTCAAAACATTCTTTTCCCTCATTACCTTAATTAATTTGGTCACTAATTTTAGCACATGAATTAGAGAAGAAAATTTAAACCGAAACACAATTCATTTTAATTGCATGCATTAAAATAACTTTAAAAGAAGAGAAAATCTCTCTCATCCCCCAATTCCACCAGTATTTATTATCTGATTTATTTGTGACACTATTCTAAGAGCTGAAGATAAAGCAGTCAAAATCCCTGCCCTCAAGGGGCTTAATCAGAAGGCAAATTTAAAGAAAGAAAGAAAACAAAGAATCACATAATCGAATAAATAATAAAATTTAAAAAATAGAAAATTGAATATGTCAGATTAGGGGAAGTACTATGAGAAAAGAATGATAGCGAATAGGTAGCATCTTTGAGGTATAGGGGCTGTAATTGTAAATTGGTTGGTCAGGAAAGGCTCCCTGAAAAAAACGACATTTAAGGAGAGCCACAGTGTATACTTTTATATGGGGAAACAAAATACAAAAGCTTTAAGGCATGACAATATGTAGACTGTTACAGCGTGTCTGAAATAGAGTAAGGGGGGAGATTTGAACAGCATGAAGTTAAAGTGGAAAAGGTGGAAAATGGCCAGATTCTGGCTATATTATGAAGATAAAACAGATAGAATTCATTATCAGACTGGATTTACCACATGAATGAAAGAGGGTTCTATGATGGAGCCAAAGGTTTTGGTCGGAGCATCTGTAATTATGGATCATTCATTGGGATGAGAAAGGCTAGGAGGCAATAATGCTTGCTAGAGAGAGATTAAGAGTTTATTTTAGACATGCTGAGTTTGACACGCCTATTAATCATCAAGTAGAGACACCTAGTGGGCCGAATATCTAAGTCGGAAGTTCAAGTAACCCTGTTATCTATGGAGGCATAACAAACTACTCAAAACTCAGTGGCTTAAAACAATGATTCGTCTCTATTTCTCACAATTCTGTGGATTGACAGGGTTCAGCTGAGTGGCTCTTTTCGGGAATCTCATGTGGTTGCAGTCAAATAAGGGCTGGGACTGGAGCCATTGAAGACTCGAACTGGCATGTGAAGAACCCATTCACATAGTGCACTGTTGATGCTGGCTGTTAGCTAGAAGCTCAGCCAGGACTATCCTCAGAGCATCTACGTATGGTCTTTAATTGTGGCTTTGGTTTGCATTATGGCTGGGTTCCAGGAAAGAGATCCATTCCAGGAGAAAGCACTTCAAAAATCCAAATGCAAGCTGCAGGACTTCTTATAACCTACTCTTGGAAATCATACAGCCTTACTTCTGTTGTATTCTATTGGTCAAGAGTAAGTCACAGGGTCAGTCCAGATTCAAGGAGAGGGAAATATACAAGAATGAGAATACCGGTAGATACAGCTCAAGTCATGCCACTTTTAGAGATTAGCTACTACAATTGGATATATAGACTTAGGCAACATTAGTCATATAGATGGCATTCAAAGCAATGCGATTTGAATGAAATCAGTAAGGAAGTAAGAACAGAGAAAAGAAGGGGCACCTGGGTGGCTCAATTGGTTAAGTGTCCAACTTTGGCTCAGGACATGATCTTGTGGTTCACGAGTTCGAGCCCTGCCTCAGACTCTATACTGACAGCTCAGAGATTGGAGCCTGCTTTGGATTCTGTGTTTCCCTCTATCTCTGTCCCTTCCCCGCCCAAGCTCTGTCTTTCTCTCAAAAATAAATAAATAACAAAAAAATAGAGAAAAAATAGATAATCCCAAACTGATCTTTAGAATACTCCAAGATTTAGAGGTTGAGGAAAAGAGAAAAAGCAAACAAAGAAGATGAAAAAGAAGGAAGACATGGAAGGAAAATCCTGGATGCCAAAGGAACAGAGGAAGCTACCATTTATGGTGAATGCTGACGATCATTCAAAATGGGAAATGAGAGTTGGCCAGTCCAACATGAAAGCCATTGGTACAGTTTCAGGAGAGTCACAAGGACAAAAGCTTGACTGCAGTGGTTTCTTGAGATACTTCCATGAGAAAAGCTGGAGGGAGCCAGTATAGGTAGCTCTTATAAAGCTGCTTATAATAAAAGAAAGAGAAAAGTTAAGTATGCGGTAAGGGACCATAAAGTCAAAAGATGATTAAAAAAATGTATTGTGTGGTTTTGATTTGTAGTTTCCTGATGAGGAGTGATGTCGAGCATTTTTCATGTGCCTGTTTGCCCTCTGGATGTCTTCTTTAGAAAAGTGTCTATTCATGTCTTCTGCCCATTTCTTCACTGGATTATTTGTTTTTTTGGGTGTGGAGTTTGGTGAGTTCTTTATAGATTTTGGATACTAGCGCTTTATCCCATATGTCATTTGCAAATATCTTTTCCCATTCCATCGGTTGCCCTTTACTTTTGTTGATTGTTTCCTTTGCAGTGCAGAAGCTTTTTATCTTGATGAGGTCCCAACAGTTCATTTTTGCTTTTAACTCCCTTGCCTTTGGAGATGTGTCAAGTAAGAAACTACTGAGGCTGAGGTCAGAGAGATTTTTCCTGCTTTCTCCTCTAGGGTTTTGATGGTTTCCTGTCTCACATTCAGGTCCTTCATCCATTTTGAGTTTATTTTTGTGAATGGTGTGAGAAAGTGGTCTAGTTTCATTCTTCTGCATGTTGCTGTCCAGTTCTCCCAGCACCATTTGTTAAAGAGACTGTCTGTTTTCCACTGGATATTCTTTCCTGCTTTGTCAAAGATTAATTGGCCATAGATTTGTGGGTCCAATTCTGGAGTCTCTATTCTATTCCATTGGTCTATGTGTCTGTTTTTGTGCCAATACCATGCTGTCTTGATGATTACAGCTTTGTAGTAGAGGTTAAAGTCTGGGATTGTGATGCCTCCTGCTTTGGTTTTCTTCTTCAATATTACTTTGGCTATTCGGAGTCTTTTGTAGTTCCATACAAATTTTAGGATTGCTTGTTCTAGCTTCGAGAAGAATGCTGGTGCAATTTTGATTGGGATTGTATTGAATGTGTAGATTGCTTTGGGTAGTTTTGACATTTTAACAATATTTATTCTTCTAATCTATGAGCACAGAATGTTTTCCCATTTCTTTGTGGCTTCTTCAATTTCCTTCATAAACTTTCTATAGTTTTCAGCATACAGATCTTTTACATCTTCGGTTAGGTTTATTCCTAGGTATTTTATGTTTGCTGAATTCATGTATCAGTTCTCGCAGACTTTTGGTGGAGTCTGTCGGGTTTTCCATGTATAGTATCATGTCATCTGCAAAAAGTGAAAGCTTGGCTTCATCTTTGACAATTTTGATGCCTTTGGTTTCATTTTGTTGTCTGATTGCTGATGCTAGAACTTCCAGCACTATGTTAAACAACAACCTCACCCTGGTCAGAGTGGCTAAAATGAACAAATCAGGAGACTATCGATGCTGGAGAGAATGTGGAGAAACGGGAACCCTCTTGCACTGTTGGTGGGAATGCAAACTGGTGCAGCTGCTCTGGAAAACAGTGTGGAGATTCCTCAAAAAATTAAAAATAGGGGCGCCTGGGTGGCTCAGTTGGTTAGGCGACCTACTTCAGCTCGTGTCATATTCTCATGGCTCGTGGGTTCAAGTCCGGCATCAGACTGTGTGCTGACAGCTCAGAGGCTGGAGCCTGCCTCGGATTCTGTGTCTCCCCTCTCTCTGCCCCTCTCCTGCTCATGCTCTGTGTCTCTCTGTCTGTCAATAATAAATAAACATTAAAAAAAAATAGATCTACCTTATGACCCAGTAATAGCCCTGCTAGGAATTTACCCAAGGGATACAGGAGTGCTGATGCATGGGGGCACTTGTACCCCAATGTTTATAGCAGCACTCTCAACAATAGCCAAATTATGGAAAGAGCCTAAATGTCCGTCAACTGACAAATGGATAAAGAAGATGTGTTTTATATATACAATGGAATACTACTTGGCAGTGAGAAAGAATGAAATCTGGCCATTCGTAGGAACATGGATGGAACTGGAGAGTGTAATGCTAAGTGAAATAAGTCAGGCAGAGAAAGACCTTATGTTTTCACTCATATGTGGATCCTGAGAAACTCAACAGAAGACCAGCAGGAAGGAGAAGGGGGAAAAAATGTTACAGAGAGGGAAGGAGGCAAACCATAAGAGACTCTTAAATATTGAGAATAAACTGAGGGTTGATGGGGGGTCAGGGGGCAGGGAAAGTGGTTGATGGGCATTGAGGAGGGCACCTGTTGGGATGAGCACTGGGTGTTGTATGGAAACCAATTTGAGAATAAATTTCATATAAAAAATAAAAAAAAATTTAATGTTTATTTATTTTTGAGAGAGAGTCAGAGTGTGAGTGGGGGCGGGGCAGACAGAGATAGAGACACAGAATCTGAATCAGGCTCCAGGCTGGGAGCTGTCAGCACAGAGCCACACATGGGGCTCAAACTCATAAGCAGTGGGATCGTGACCTGAGCCGATTCTGACACCCAACAGACTGAGCCACCCGGGCGCCCCAAAAAGATGATTTTTTAAAGATAAGAATGTGTTTATATGCTGAAAGGAATTATTCAATGTAAAGATAAAAAACAAAGATCTAAATTGACCAAGGAGAATTGTTGGCTCTCTGTCCTCAAGTAGGAGAGAGAACACTAATGGAAGGACTGACTTTAGATTTGTTGTGTGGAAAATGCATCCGTTATGATAAGAAGAAAGGCAGGAAAATACGGACATTGATACAGATTAGCAGCTAGCTAAGGTAGTAGGGTATTTAGAATTTCTCTCCTGTTTGCTGGTATTTTCTCAGTGAAGTATCCAGTAAGGTCATCAACAGAGCAACAGAAACAGGTGTTGGAGGTTGAGAGAGAAATATGAAAGAGTTATTAAGGAATTGTGGGAAAGTATGTATGGAAAGTGGATGAAGGGAAGCAGCATTGTAAGGCTACAGTGGGCCCCACATGAGGAGAGTGATTATGCATTTAAAATAAGATCAGTCCTATAATGTGATATATAGGTATAGAGATTACAGAGACTGATAGAGCACAGCTGAGAGTGGGTATTTTCTCTTTAGGCATCAAAAATAACAGGGCAAAATTTTGGTCTCGTATCAGAGGAAGGGAAAACTATGTTTACTACAATAGTTGGATGCAATAATCATTATAAAGAATCAGAAATATAGTTTCAGTATTTTGTAACTATTATAACCTATGTTCTTAAACACTCTCACAATAGGATTTGGACAAACAACAGCTGGAAATAATTTTTTAATGAAGTTATTATGATTAAGACTTTCAACTTTTGCCTCAAACTATGAAACCATAGTTCCATGAATGGACTGGTAACTTTCTCTATATTTAATGACTTAAACATAAGGGCAATTGTTTCAAAAGTATACATGCCTAGGGCCTCCTGGGTGGCTCAGTCGGTTAATCATCCACTTCAGCTCAGCTCATGATCTCATGGTCCATGAGTTTGAGCCCCGCGTTGGACTCTGTGCTGACAGCTCAAAGCCTGGAGCCTGCTTCAGATTCTATGTCCCCCCTCTCTCTTCCCCTCACTCACTCACGCTCCGATCTCTCTCTCAAAAATAAATAAACATTAAAAAATATATTTTAAGTATCTTATTTCAAGTAGCAGGAGAAGGTTGAAAAAGTTCTCAAAGCTTGGAAACATGACAGTAAGGGATTATAATGCAAATAGCCATTGTGATTCTGAAAATGGATTATTTAGTTAGTTACTTAGTCTAAATGGTTAGTGTCTATTATAATTTTTGGAGAGGAAGAAAAATGAAAATAATTCACCACTTATATTAAAAACAGTAATTTCTTTTTAGTGTTGAAAATTTGGAAAATACATATATGTGTTTTAATTAATTAAATCAAAACCTTATGATTAAGGGGTATTTGTGCCAGGCACGTGCTGGGTGCTGGATATTGGTGAGGACTAAAACCAGGCCTGATCTCTCCCCTTAGGAAATTCATAAATAAAAGCACACAGAAAAAAATTGAAAAATTATGTTTTCTCTCCTAAGTCAAAGATCAGCTGAAATAAATAAATAGTTTGGTGTATTTCAGTAGGATCGACCCATTGGAAGCCTGACCACATGCTTTTCAGAAACATTTGGGGAACTGGCATTTGTATTAGTTGCACAATTGATAAGGTCAGGGAGCCACTTAGATCAGACCTGAGTCATTGAGAACTGTGGGCATGCCTTGGTATACTGGTATTTACCCTATGCAGGCATAGATAATCATACATGGAAGGTGATGAGATGCGCTTTGCTCAGATGAGATGGTTTCAAGCACATATTCACACTTGCATGTGCGAACTGCCTCAGTCTGATGCTTTGAGGTCTAGATGAGCTTTGATTGAGTTTACAGAAGATATGATGTAACTCTTACTCTTTCAAATGTGGCCTTTGAAGTTGTGTTCTAACTAATGAAGATGGGGAGCAACAAGCATAAGTCTCCCTCCAAGAATGCTGCTGTTCACTTTGCTACATAGACTGGTTCCAGTTAGTTTCTTCTGTATCTTCTGAATAGGGAAATGTTGTTTGATTGTTCAGGTGTAGTCTGTATGGAATCCCTCTGTCAATCTGTACTTATTAATTACAATTGTTAATATGTTGGTTATGAAGGTATATATATATATATATATACACACACATATATATGCACACATAATGCTTTTTATTTGTGTACATGTCTATGTTTATAAAATGCATATATTTGCTGATGTCATATCACCAACAGACATATTGTCTTTGTTACTTAATATATTATGTACACTTTTGTATGTCCTTGTATGTTTTTGATAACATGATTTTTAATGGGATCACTAAATTTAATCTGATGGAAACAATACAATTTACTTATCCCAGCCCTTATTTTTGGAAATTTGGGTTCATTTTAGTTAATATTATAAGTAACACTATGAACATCAATGTACATATTTGACTATATTCCTGATGATTTTTTGGAATGTTATTTTATGTATACTTTATGTAAGTGATACACAATAAAAATTATTTTAAGTTTAACAATGCCAAAATATGCTTAAGAATGTGTTAAATTTATATTTCTACCTACCTTATTATTTCTATTATTATCATATATAGCATACTATATAAGTAAATATTTTCTAACTTCTTGGATCATGAATGGCATGTAACTTTTTAAAATATACATTCGGAACATCTAATTTGATATTTATCATTTTAGTCAATATTTGCCAATATTGTTTTGTTTTAAATAAGTTATATGGCCATGATTTAAGTGATTTAAATCTTACTACTTTGTTAAGAGTTCTTTGTTTATGAACATTATTAGCAATTTGTTGTTTGCTTCATTTTGTATACGTTTTGGTTTATCTTTTTACACGTGTCTACCTTGTGGGCAAATACATCAGTCATTCCCATCTATGTTTAAATACGTTTAGAAAGTCCTCCATTATAATAGTAGCAAAACAATGAATTTACATAGATTTCTTGTCTCTTAATTGATGTAAAGTATAACTATGTAGTTCATCTGGAATTTAGTTTGGTCTAAGAGAGGAAGTTAGGGTCTAACTTCTGTTTCTTCTTTTTCTTCTTTTCTTCCTCCTCTTTATTATTATTGTTATTACCATCATTTTCATTATTTGTGGTATGTAGCATATAAGATGGCCCAAATAATCCTTATTTTCTGGGCATGAACAACCTTGTGGAAGCCTCTCTTCTTAGTTCATTTGCTTCTAACCAATAGAAGAGTATAATGTTGAAAGATACCATTTTCATGATAGATTACCAAAGAGTCTGACTTTATCTTTCTAGCACAATGTCTCCCTTGATGGCTTTGAGGAAACCAGTCACCATGTTGGGGAGGATCACATGGCAAGGAATGGAAGATGTCTGCTGGCCATGAGCCAGCAAAGAACTGAATCCTGCCAACAATGAAATGAGTTTGGTAGTAAATCCTTCTCCATTGAAGCCTCCATATAAGACCACAGGGTTGGTAGCAGCTTAATTGCAGCCTTGTAACAGATCCTGAAGCAGAGTATCCAACTAAGTTGTGCCTGATGCCTGACACTCAGAAACTGTGAAGTAATAAATGTTTGCTGTTAAGACACTAATTTTTAAAATTTGTTGTTATATTGTAATAAATAATTTGCTGATTTTATTAATATTTTGTTAATTACCTGTTAGTATCATTTTTAAAAAATTAATGCTTATTTATTTTTGAGAAAGAGAGAGACAGAGCGTGAGTGAGAGAGGTCAGAGAGAGAGGGACACACAGAATCCAAAGCAGGCTCCTGGCCCTGAGCTGTCTGCACAGAGCCCAATGCGGGGCTTGAACTCAGCGACTGACAGAGCACGACCAGAGGCAAAGTTGGATGCCCAACCCACTGAGCCACCCAGGCAACCCTACATGGTTCATCTATTGAATAGTTTTCTTTGCAATATAATAAGTTCTTTTATACATAATGTTGGTATCTGTGCTATTAATAACTGGTCCACTGATACATTTGTTGGCTCTTTTTTTTTTTAATGTTTTTATTTATTTTGAGAGAGCAAGAGAGCATGAACAGAGGAGGGGGGGAGGGAAAGAATCCCAAGTGGTCTCTGCACTGTCAGCACAGTGTCCGACATGGGACTTGATCCCACAAAATGCGAGATCATGACCTGAGCCACAATCAAGAGTCAGATGCTTAACTGACTGAGCAACCCAGGCATCCCTACTTTTGTTCATTCTTAATTAAATATAATAAATATGTTATTTTAACCTTATCCTGTTTTTTATTTTTAAATTTTTTTTAACGTTTATTTATTTTTGAGACAGAGAGAGACAGAGCATGAACGGGGGAGGGGCAGAGAGAGAGGGAGACACAGAATTGGAAAGGGGCTCCAGGCTCTGAGCGGTCAGCCTAGAGCCTGACGCGGGGCTCGAACTCATGGACCACGAGATCGTGACCTGAGCCGAAGTCGGATGCCCAACCGACTGAGCCACCCAGGCGCCCCACCTTATGGTGTTTTTATATTGAGATGGACAAGTTTCCACTCTTATTTATTAAACTTCCTTTCATAAATTGTGTTAGGAATCTTATTATTATCAATAATGTCACAAATTTATTATTTTTCCAGCTAAACTTTGGAAACATTTTATGTTTACCTGTAAAAAAGATCACCTCAACTGTGATTAAAATTGCTCCAAACATATAATTTAATTTAAGAAATAGTAACATCTTTATAAGCTTTAGAATTTCCATTTATAGCTATGTTTTTCTCAGTAAAGGTTTTCATCCCCTTTGTGTAGGTATCATAGGTTTTAATGCCATTTTATAATTTACTTATTAAAAATATTTATATTGAACATCTATATGTGCCAGATACTCTATTTCAAAGATGTACAGGATTGTGAACAAAGCAAAATTGCTCCTACCTTGGTAAAGTAAAATATAGTGTGAGAGAGAGATGATTAAGCAAGAAGACAATGTAGAAAGGTAACACAGAGGAGACTCCTAAACCAATGTAGGGTTAGGTATTGTTAGGTTTCTTTGAAAACAGCCACTTATAAGGCATAAATTAAAACAGGATAGGAGTTATTTGGAGAGAAGGTAGTGGGTTGGCTGCAAGGAAGAGTCTTCCAGTCAATGGAGAATTATAGAGTTGAGATTGATGATGGGCATGTAAGAGAAGCTATTGTAGAGGGGCCAGAGTTCTAAAACCAAAGCTGTATCATTGCTAATTTGAATGTAATAGTTTCTTTTTATGTTTTCTAATTGATTACTATTGACATATTTTGTTCTGTTTTGTCACCACAACTTTATTGAATGAGGTATTTTTATTGAGATGAAACTTTCCCTCTCTCAGGTAGTCCTATATTTGGTAATAAAGGTAATTTTAGAATTACATTTTTATAAGGCATTGTTATTGTTAGAATGATTGTTTTACAATAGTGAGTTAACTTAGTAGAAATGGAAAAATTCTTTTACACTTTCAAAACATATTTAAATCACATATTCACCTTTTAATATCTCAAAACAAGCAGATTGACTTGAATTCACTTAAACTCATGTTTTGGACAAAGTAATATAGAAGGCAAATTTTTGTATTTAAAATATATGATCTTTACTGTCAGTAAATGGAGTTGTAAGATTTATGGTTTCTTTGCCTTTCATTTTTTATTTCTATATTGTGGTAAAATATATAAAACATAAAATTTGCCATTTTAACCATTTTGAATGTACAATTAAGTAGCATTAATTATATGCACAATGTTACACAATCATCAGCACTATTTCCAAAACTTTTTTTATAACCCCAAGCATATCTGTAACCATTAAGCAATAATCCTATTCCTTCCTCCTTCTGGGTCCTGGTAACTCCCAATCTATTATATGTTTCTATGAATTTACTTATTCTAGATATTTCATGAAAATAGATTATAAAATATTTGTCCTTTTGTGGCTTAGTTATTGAATTTAATGTTTTCAAGTTTCACCTCTATTGTAGCATATATCAAAACTTCATTTCTTTTTAGGACTGATTAATACTCCTTTGAATGTATATACTGTGTTTGGTTTGTCAGTTCATCTATTTTTGAGTATTTGGGTTGTTTCTGTGTGATGAAATTTGCATACATGTATCTGTTTGAGTCTATGTTTTCAATTCTTCTGGGTGTATAAATAGGATTGGAATGGCTGGGTAATATGGTGAGTTTATATTTAGACTTTTGAGGAATCACTAAACTCTTTCCACAGTGGCTATTTTATATTCCCATAAGCATTGTATAAGAGTTCTGATTTCTCCACATCTTTACCAACATTTTTTTTCTGATTTATTTTTATTATAGCCTTCCTAGTAGGTATGAAGTAATAACTCATTGTGGTTTTGATTTGTATTCCTCTACGTGTCCTATATTTTCTTCTAAGAGTTTTATAGTTTCAGCTTTTATAATTATGCAGTTGACTCATTTTGAGTTAGTTTTTGTATATGGTGTGAGGTAGGGATCCAACTTCATTCTTTTGCATGTGAAAATCTAGTTGTTACAGAACCATCTATTGAAGAGACTATTCTTTACACATTAAGTAAACTTGGCCCCTTGTCAAAAATCCATTGACCATATGTTTGTTTCTGTTTCTGGTTTTGTTTTTGTTTTCTGGACTTTCAATTCTCTTTCCTTGGTGTGTATGTCTATTCCCATGCCAGTACCACCATATTTTTATTACTGTAGCTTTTTGCAGTAAGGTTTGAAATCAGGAAGTGTAAGTCCTCCAACAAAACAACATGATTGTTTTGTCTATTCAGAGCCCTATGAAGTTCATCAGCTTTTCCATTTCTGCAACAGAGACTTAGAATTTTGATGGGGATTGACTTGAATTTTCAGCTAGCATTGGATATTATTGACATTCCAACAATATTGTTTCATTTATGAGCATGGGATGTCGTTTTATTTTTTTAGGTTTATTTTAACTTTCAGGATTATCATGTAGTTTTCAGCATATAAGTCTTTCACCTACTTGGTCCATTTATTCCTAGATATTTTATTCTTTAGGTAGTATTGTAAATGGAATTGGTTTCTTAACTTTCTTTGGATTGTTCATTGTGGGTATATAGAAACACAACTAATTTTTGTGTGTTTATCATCATGCACCCATCAATGTTTCTAAAATTATTAGCTCTAGTAGCTTTCTTGTGAATTCTTTAAAATTTTCTCCATATAGGAATATATAGGATTATGTCATCTTTGCATGGAATTAGTTCTAATTCTTCTTTTCTAGCTTGGATAAATTTTATTTCTTTTTCTTTTATAATTGCTCTGACTAAAACTTCTAGTACAATGTTGAATAGAAGTGGTAAAAGTGAGCACCCTTGTCTTGCAAAGATTTATAGTTTCTTAGAACAAATTAACCTAAAAATATATATTTCACTAATAGTGTGTGTGTGTGTGTGTGTGTGTGTATGTAAGCTAGTTGTCAACAAATGTCAAAGTTTATATTTATTTTTGCTTTTGTCGCAGCCTATAATGTTATAGACTAGTAAGGTAAATTTCTGTCATAGTTTCATAGTTGTCCTCCAAGGTCACAACGGCAGGAGAAAAGAACTGAAGAATTATGAGAGTTGTTTTTACAAGCTAGGACTGGGTGATGTTTCAATATTTTCACCTACAGAACTCAGTCACATGGTACTAATCTACTTGAAAGAGAAGCTGGAAGATATAGTCATCCTGTGGATAATAAACTTGGTATCATAAATACTTAACATGTTTTCTATCATAATATATATTCAGGCATACACAAGCACATAGGAATATTATTTTAACATGTATACTTTACAAACTATGCATATATATATATATATTTCCTATTATCACTTTATCTATAAATATACTGTAACCACAGCAGACTACCTTCTTTTCTCAACATAAAGTTCTATCACACATTTTATATACCCTTTTCCATTTATTTTTTTTTTTAATTTTTTTAACGTTTATTTTTGAGACAGAGAGAGACAGAGCATGAACGGGAGAGGGTCAGAGAGAGGGAGACACAGAATCTGAAACAGGCTCCAGGCTCTGAGGTGTCAGCACAGAGCCCGACGCGGGGCTCGAACTCACAGACAGCGAGATCAGGACCTGAGCTGAAGTCGGACGCTTAACTGACTGAGCCACCCAGGCGCCCCTAGCCTTTGCCATTTAAATGCTCTCCCTCTCATCTTCATTTGCAAATGTCCTATTTATCATTCAAAACTTAATTCAGGGCACCTGGGTGGCTCAGTAAGTGTCTGACTTTGGCTCATGTCAGGATCTCACAGTTCATGGGCTCGAGCCCTTCATCAGGCTCTGTGCTGACAGCTCAGAGCCTGGAGCCTGCTTCCAATTCCATGTCTTCCTCTCTGCCCTTCCCCTCCTCACACTCTGTCTCGCTTTCTCTACTAAAAATAAATAAACATTAAAAAAAAGTTTTAAAAAAACTTAATTCACATTTTATATTTTCTGTCACAGTTTGCTTGGGAAACATAAATCACTCCATTACACCTTCAGAGCACTTATACAACCACTAAGAATAACATGTAATTACTGAACACTCAATATGGGGCAGGTACAATGCTGAATGTTTCATAGGATCATCTCTTTTAATCCTCAAAATAATCCTGTAGGGTAAGTACTATCATAATTATTTTTCTCCAGGTGTGGAAACTGAGGTTTAGAGAGATGAAATAACTTATTTAAGCTGAAACTTGTGCACAGCACTGTCCAAAGTTCACGACCTTAACAATTATTCAACTTGGGCTCAGAACATTTTATCATCTGTTTAAACATTTTCTTTATCAGGATCTCACTCATGAGTTACAGGAATAAAAATTAAAAATCACTTCATTCAGTTTGTGTCCCCAGTTCATATCCCAGGAGTGCCAGAGATTAATTGCAAGTCTATTATTTCTGTGATAACTATTGTCAGCTTCGACTTCCTTGGAAGAAAGTGTTACAAAATCAGTAACAGCTCATAATTTGTGATATCTATATATTAAGAGTTTTGAGAAAAATATAGTTGAGAAATGTAGTCTTGTTCCTATGTAGATCACCTAAGTGAAGTCTCCTATTTAGTCAACAGATCTAGCAACATATACTCAATTTAGGAGACAGACCTAGCAGCATACACTCAATTTAGGAGACAGATCTAGCAACATATACTCAAATTCCTTGTCAGTGACCGTCTAGGAAATGCAAGCTGGTTTGGATATACATCTTCAAACAAGTAAAATTGAAAAAAAAAAGTCTTAAAAATATATCAGGCTATTCCAAAGTCACAGATAAAATAGGTTTGAAAATTTCAATATTTTCGATTATCTGCACCACTGTCTTTTTCCATTTTTTACTTATTGAGATCTAATTTTAGTTATTTTTTAACGTTTATTTGAGTGAGCGAGAGAGAGAGAGAGAGAGAGAGAGAGAGATTGAGGCAGAAAAAGGGAGACAGAGGATCCAAAACAGACTGCTGTGAGCATAGAGCCCTATGCAGGGCTCAAACTCGCGACCATGAGATGATGACCTGCGCCAAAATCAAGAGGTGGTGGCTTAAATGACTGAGCTACCTAGATGCCCCTGAGATCTAATTTTAATATAAAATAACTAAGCCTTACCACCACAAATGAACTATCTTAGAGAACTAACTGGTGGTTACCATGGGAGAAGGGTGGGGGGATGAGCAAAGTGCATGAAGGGAGTGGGAGATACAGGGGTCTAGTTATGGAATGAATAAGTCACAGGGATGAAAGTTACAGCATAGGAAATATAGTTCAATGGTATTGGAATAGTGTTGTATGGTGACAGATGGTAACTACACTTGTGGTGATCGTAGCATAATATATAGAGTTACGGAATCACTATGTTGTACACCTGAAACTAATGTGACAACTATACTTCAATAAAAAAAGAACAATACTGTATAACAACTAACTAGAATTTAAATAAAAACTTGAAACAAACACAAAAGAACAAGTTGGCAAAATAACAAAACTTTAAATATTTAGACTCTTTTTGAGATCTTTTTCTGTAGTTTCTTAGATCTGTTGGATTTTCCAAAGCTTGTATCAGTTCCTGTTTTCTGATATATCCTGCTGAATTTTTAGTCTTGTTAGACCTTAATAATATGGATGAAAACTGTTAATGATTGAAAACACATGAATTGTCTCAGGGAAGTAATGGCCATGTCAACCTGTCATTACCGAGTGGAACATATCTGTTATAGTCGGTATTTTTGCCCATTATTTTTTATGTCGTGCCAACTATATTTCTTAAACAGATGATTTACAGCCAGTGGTCTCATATAGGTGCATTTAAGTGTTAATTACAAATCATTAGTCTCATGTCCTTGAACTTAGATTTAGAGATACTTTTCTGAATCAGTCAAATCCCACTGACTTTGGTGGTAGCAACTTCTTTATAGACACATCTCTGGAGGCAAGGGAAACAAAAACAAAATGAACTATTGGGAATTCATCAAGATAAAAAGCTTCTGAACAGTGAAGGAAACAATCAACAAACCTGAAAAGCAACCTATGGAATGGGAGAAGACTTTGCAAATGACATATGGTTTAAAGAAAGGGCTAGTATCCAAAATCTATAAAGAACTTATCAAACTCAACACCCCCAAAATAAATAATACAGTTAATAAACAGGCAAAAGACATGAACAGACACTTCTCTAAAGAAGACATACAAATAGCTAAAAAATTGAGAGGAAGTTTCAGAGATTTCCGGTATACCTTTAGCCCACATACATGCATAATCTCCCCTATTATCAACATCAGACACTAGAATGATACTTTATTACCAAGGATGAACCTACACTGTCGCATTGTAATAACCTAACATCCGTAGTTTAACTAGGTTTCACTCTTAGTGTTACACATTTATGGATTTGGACAAATGTATAATAACATATATCTATCATTATAATATACAGAATATATTCTCTGTACTAAAAATCCTGTATATTCTGCCTAATCATCTAATCCCTCTCCATTCCCCTCCCCGCACCCACCACTGATCTTTTTATTGTCTCCATAGTTTTGCTTTCTCCAGAATGTCATGTAATTAGAATCATATGGTATGGCTTCTTTCACAGATAGCATTTAGGGTTCCTCCAGGTCTTTCATGGCTTGATTGCTCATTTCTTTTTAGATCTGAATAATATGCCATTGTCTGTTTCTACCACAGTTTATTTGTACATTCACCTAATTAAGGCTACTTGACATTGCTTCTAAGTTTTGACAATTATGAATAAAGCTGCTATAAACATTCACATGCAAGTTTTTGTGTAGACACAAGTTTCAGCTCTTTTGTATTGCATAATAAGAATATGATTAGTTTTGTAAAAAAACCCATCAAACTGTCTTCAAAACTGACTATATACCATTTTGCACTCCCACCAGCAATGTATGATCTTTCTTTTTCTTTCTTTCTCTCTCTCTCTTTCTTTCTTTCTCTCTCTCTCTTTCTTCCTTTTTTTTCTTTTTTTTTTTTTTTTTACTTTGGTGGAACAAATTTTGTCTACATAATCACTGACTGCTGTTTAGCATTAGACAAACTTAGCTATCATTCAATGAATTTACATTAAATGCCCAAATGTATATTACATGAAATGTCAAAAATGTGCCTATGTACCAGAAGTAAAAATAGTATACTAAGAGGTGTGATCAATACAAACCACTCCATTCAGGTTGATCATAATGCAACTTGATACATGGGACGACTAATTAAAATTACTACAATAACCAGTGAAATCATTTTATTGAAGCACCATAATAAACAGGGTTATCATGGTCTTTCTTCTTCTGTGCTTATAAAAAGTTATTCTTTTATGAAAAACTTGTATAATATTGGAGCTTATGACTAAGTCCATATTCAACTTTCTATAGATGTTACAAAAATTTAGATAAAAAAAACCAGATAAATACAGCTCCTTTTTTAAAATATAAAGTAGTCAATGTCCAGACTGATATATACTCATTTTCTAGGTGGCTAAATGAGATTTATGCTTGTATCTGCATACGCACATATATCCTAACCATATGGTTTTTCTAATTACAAGGTATTTTGATCATTTTTTAATGTAGAAGGCTGATTAGTGGAAATGGAGATGACCAGGGAGGAAAACAAAGAGAGAGAAAGGGATGATGTACCTAGCGAAACACAACACGCCCAATTGTTAGATATATAGGAGTGACACAAATGGAAGCTCTTGCCCTGGTCCATCCCTGGATTGAAAACTAAATAGGAGGGGTGCCTGGGTGGCACAGTCGGTTAAGTGTCCAACTTCAGCTCAGGTCATGATCTCACATTTCACAAGTTCGAGCCCTGCATTGGGCTCTGTGCTGACAGCTCGGAGCCTAGACCCTGCCTCAGATCCTGTGTCTCTCTCTCTTTCTGCCCTCCCCTACTAATACTTGGTCTTTCTCTCTCCCAAAAATAAATAAAACATGAACAAAATTTTAAAAATAAGACTAAATAGGAAAGAGGGATATTATCATGGTTGAGAAGTGGGTATTAGAAGAACCAGTGAAACAAAATCATTTTCACAAAATGAATCAGAGAATATTTCTTTCTTCAGGGAGTTTCAAGCCAGGACACGATAAACATGTATAGTAATATTTTATTTTATTCATTTATCTGCTTTTAAATTTTTTTTAATGTTTATTTATTTTTGAAGGAGAGACAGCATGAGCAGGAGAGGGGAAGAGAGAGGGACACACAAAATTCAAAGCAGGCTCCAGGCTCCAAGCTGTCACCACAGAGCCCAACGTGGGGCTTAAAGTCAGGAGCCATGAGATCATGACCTAAGCCGAAGTCGGACGCTTCACCGACTGAGCCGCCCAGGCGCCCCAGTGATACTTTAAATACGAGAAAGAAAATATTTTGTACCTTAGGTTGGATTTTCTAGAAAGTGAGACTGCCAAAAACAGGTATTTTAGGTTTCTGAACTTATTGAAGTAGTGATCTTTAAGAAAAATGCGTAGGGGAATGAAGAAAAAACAATGACAAAGAGGAAAAAACTGACAAAAATATGGTCTCTGTTAAATGCTTTTGCTGGCTAGATCCAAAGGCTGTTTTGGAGTATAAATTGCACTGTAAAGGTATTCACTTGTTGCTAGGGGAGGTGGCTTTGCACCCCCATGTAGCCAGGTGTCGTCAGCCCTCCTGGGGGTAGGGAGATAGCCTCCTAGGAGGGATAGTTGGAGGGAAAGAGTTGGCTGTGTCAGCAGCGAAAAAGCTTCAGGGTAGGTTGTGTGTCTAAGCGCTTTTTCCCCCAGCATTTAGCAGGAGTGAAGAATACCAGCTGGTAAAGGGGACTCGGGTGGAACACACACAGAGTCTACTCCATTATGCTAAATAAAGTACAAAATAAAATGGGTAGGAGAGTCTAATTTCAACTGGGGGATTTGTCAGCTTTTGGGACATGTAGCCTCGGTTTCCGTACATAACCAGAAGCTATATTTGAGGTTCATCCATTTCTGTTACTTTGCAGAATTACTTGTGGAAGATACAGGACTTCCTTTGGCAGTGATTTTGAAGCTGTATCCAGTAAAATAAATTCAAATAACTCACTTCCGGTTTTTATAGGCATATTACTAGGGAAGGTTGCAGGTTATCTAGAAGAAATATGAAACATGAAACAAGGATATTTTATGATCCAAACCTTTATAGTTTCTGTCATTTTTTACTACTGTACTTTTATGCAGCTTTGTGTTTATGTGTGGTTTGTTGTCGTGGGGGACGTAGTTTTCTATTTTGTGTTTCTGGAGCTAGTGTTTTAAAGATCTTATTTAGGAAAGTCTTTCTCCCCCCCTTCTATTTACATTGTGGTCTTGTGATTTAACGACAATAGAGAGAGCTGTATTGTATTGGAGTTTGTAAAATTCATATGGTTAAGAGAATTAGGTATGTGGGCGTTGGGGGAGTCACAATCCACCTAACAATTATACTCAGGGACTAAAGTAGACATGGAAGTTGAATCAACCATCGTCTGTAATGAGTTCATAGTCTGCTTGATTGCAGAGTATGACTATTTCTGAACATAATACAATTTTACCTTCAATCTTACATTTCTATGCTTGCATTAAATTCAGGCTTCTTGAATGTCCATATTCATTCTCGTAGCATAGATTAAAAAGTACACAATGAGGATCTAATGTACAACATGGTGAATGTAGTTGATAACACTGTGTTATATAATTGAAATTTGCTAAGAGAGTAGTACTTAAATGTTCTCATAAGGAAAAAAATCAGGTAAATATGTGAAATGATGGATGTGTTAATTAACTCAATGGGGGGAATCCCTTCAAAAGGAAAAAAAAAGTAATCAGGAAAAATCTGTATTTCTAATATTCTCAGGAGAAAATTAGCCCCCACCTATTTGGGAATTTATTAAATGATACCAAACTATGGACTGTTCCCAGAACACCTTATTGTGTATTAGTCAATATCTGTATTAGGAAGAATTCTATTCTTTTTCAAACAGAGGCTATGAAATGTTTGGAATGTTATTTGGGGAATTGCCTAAGAAATTTTTGCCTGAAGGCAGGATATCAATCTCTAGAGATAGAAATTAAGCTTTTACATAGAGGAACCTTTGCTATGACGGTCATAAATGTGATTCTTAGGGGCAGTGATCTCCCATTATCACACTGCTTCAGATTCTTTGCACTGCTTTCTAGCTTTCCCAGCACTATTCTCAGAGTGTGGTGAGAGAGCTGTTAGACACTAAAGCAGAGACCTAATTCCTTTTACAAACCAACCTGAGGTAGGTGGGCTTAATGTGGAGAAATAGAAGTCTATTGGGTGGACAGCATAAAGGTTGATGTGAAAAGATGTGGACAGACTGATGAGCCAAAACACTTCAGGAAATCTCAGGACTTAGGGGAGGTCAGCTGTGAAAATCACGGAAACTGGAGTTGGATCTAGGCACTGGGACCATTGCCTAAATGCTGAGATCTCAGATTTAGACCCAACACCAGTGGCACTATTTGGAAGTCTTCCACAACAACTTCCCTGGTGCCTCCAGGAGATTTTGCCACTCCCTCCTTTATGCCCCACAGAGCCTAGCATTTAATTCAAAGATTTGGAGTCGTAAATTTGAGCAGGGCCTTGTCTGGTGTCTTCCCAGTTCTAGGGTGCTTTGTTATCGACTTTGAATCATTTTCTTTTGTAAAATCATCAATAGTACTTTATAGATACAGCTGTTTCAAGAAAGACCAGACATACCATTTAGCACAGGGGTAAAAGGATTTGCTCTGGCACATGACAGATTTCAAATCCTAGCTCACTGTTTAACAGCTATGTTAATTTGGGCAAATTGCTTGATTTTTCTAAACCTGTTTCTAGTTAGTAATCAATTTGCATCGCATTTGAAATGGGAAACATCACTAAGCTTGAAGTTTGTGTGATGATTGTTATAATGTTTACATGTATATATTGAATGTAATTATATTTTGTATATGATATGAAAAATGGTCTTCTATGACATGCCAACATTTACTAAACAATGAATTATTTTTAAAAAGACAATGTTATTTTGTATTATCTTGTTTCCTTATGTACACAGATTTTATGTCTGAATGTTCTTTTATACAGACATAATTTTATTCCTTTGACAATATCATAATCTTTTTTATTATAGTGAGTTTATAGAAAGTTTTACTATTTGGTAAGGCAAATATATCTATGTACTTCTTTATTGTTATAATTTTCTCATATTTTCCCCACATTTTTGTTTCAAGTCAACTTTAAAATTAATTAAAATTAATGTATTAAATTAAGCATAACTGGAATATGTGTTAATATGATTGACATTTTCCCCTAAACTCCAGACTCACATATAACTACCTATATTTTCACTTGGAAATTAAAATAGGCCTCTCACACTTACCATGTCTAATATCAAGCCTCTGCACAGTCTCTCCATTTTCAGTCAATGGCAACATCCTTTGTAAACTCAAGCTGAAAATCTTTGAATTCCATCCTCAAGTTTATTCTTTTCCTTATAACAAAGATCCCGGTGTTGGTGTTTTAGCTTTCAAACACGTCTGGGAGAGAATCACTTCTCACAAATTCTGTGGCTACAATCTGGCCCGTGTTACCTCTATTTTTAACCTGGACAGGTATAATTGTCTCATGGCTGTTCTTCCTGATTCTGCCCTTGTACCCTTTAGTATGGGTGAAGGAGCAAGGAGAATTATCCTGGTAAAAGTTGTGTCACTCCTCTGCCTACCGCCCTCCAGTGACTTCCTATTTTATTCTGAGTAAGAAACAAAATACAATGATATGATCTGGTCCCTTCCTCACAGAACTTACCTGGGGCTTTACCCTTTGTTCACTCTTAATTATGATAGCCTTCTTACCCAACCATCAATATACAGACATTAGTACTTCTCTTTCTCCCTGAAATAGTCTTTACCCAGATAGCTTGCTCTTTTAATGCTTTTAGGACTGCATTCAAACGTCACCTCTCATTGAAGCCTCTTTTTTGACTATTCTGTGAGAAACTGCTATCTCTCTAACAGTTTCTATTTGCTCTCCCTGCTTTATTTTTCTCCAGGGCATTTTGCCACTGTTTAACATGCAATATGGTTTGTTTGTTTGTTTGTTTTATTTATTGTCTATATTTATCTCTATCATCACTGCATTCTCAATACACAGAATAGGGACAGTATTTCTTGAAAAACACGAATGATAAAAAATATATGCAAGAATTGACATTTTCGAGATATTAGGTAGGTCTTACTATGCAGGAACACAGTATGTTTTTTTGTTTTTTTTTTTTTGTTTTGTTTTGCTTTTATTTGCTGGAGGCCTATTTCATGCTCTTCAGTGTATTTTATAGTTCTTTTTAAATGAGGCCTACCTCTCAAATAGTTTAATCCTATTTTATAGTTTCATCATAATTATAAATGAGTTGTTGTCCATTTTAACTATTTATAGCTATTCTAAAAAAACTATTAATATATTATATTAATCTTGTATCTAGCCATTATACCAAATTATTTTATTAATTCCACTAGTTTTTGACCTGACCATATACAAGATTTTGGAATTATAGTGTTTTACTCAGTAGTCTTTAGCTATCATTTATTGCCTCCCAGTGTTTTAGATGACAAGTCTAGTGCTATTCTGATTCACATTATACATATAGCCCCATTTTCCCTTGTTTTCAACCTGGTTAGGCTTGCTTTTTTAATGTAGATTTTTATAATTTCTTGTTAAGCCTGCCTATAAGTTTGTGAATCTCTTCCATATGCAGAATCAAACCCTTCAGTTCCGAAAATTTTTCTTCTATTATTGTCTAATTGTTCTATTCCTTTTTTTTATTTATATGGTATTCCTATTTTCTATATTTTTAGATCTCCAGACATCTGTCTTTCTTATCTTCTAGCTTTTCCCTGGAGATTCCATCCTTTTTATTCTTGCCCTGTGTTGTGAAATTTCATTTTCTATTTGATCTTCAAGATCAATAGATCTGTCCTTGGCAGTGATCCTTCTCATTTCCAGTGTCTCTATTGACATTTTACATTTAAGAATTTTATAATATGTGTTCCAGAAATCATTCTATACTCTAATTGCTCGCCCATGTGCATTAGCAATTATTTTAAGTTTCTTCTTTCTGACTTTCCATTAATTCCATATCAGCTGCTGCCAACTATTCCAAATTAACACTTGATCTTCTGTCAGTTTTCTAAAGTGATACATTACTTTGCTTTCTTCTTTATGTATTCCATCAGCATTCATAAGAGTCTACAAAGTAACAGTTGAATTTGGGAAGGAAGGCATCAAAATTTCTTGTCCTTGTGGCTCAGTTGACAACAGACTGGAGAGTATTACTTTTTGCGGAGGAGGGGCAGAACCTGATGGAGCCTGATTTCTTTTGTGTAAATCAAGCTCTTCCCAAACAGTGGCACTGAGACTGATATTAATGTAGCCTACCCTGAAATTGTTGTGAAGGTCAATGTCAGTCCTGCCAGAATCACACGCAACTTTTTTTTTTTTTTTT
>NW_024412388.1:67134662-67139564 GCF_014898765.1 Herpailurus yagouaroundi
CTGGCTGAAGTCGGACACTTAACCGACTGCGCCACCCAGGCGCCCCACACGCAACCTTTTCTACAGAGATCTCCTTTTCTTAGATGTTTGCATTTTCCCAGAGATCTGTGAATGCCATGCTTGATCTTGGGGTGAAGGGCAAGTTCTCTTTCCAGCTCCTCTCACTGCTGCAAGTAGAATGTGGTACCTTACCTGCCTTTTCCCAGGAGATCCTACACACTGTGGCTTCGGCAATCTCAAAGCCTTCCTGGAGTCATGACTCTAGAAGGGGAGATGGAAAGGAGAAGTTTGGAGACCAGCATCTTGACTTATTACGTATGTAGATGTTCGAACTCTCTGAGACTATTGGGTTTGAATCGAATGTTAACAATGCAAAGATATTTTCATGTGAACAACCAGTAGTGACCACTGCACCTTCCAGGTCATATTTATGACATCAAGCGTGAGAGGGTGCGTCCCATTTCCCAGGACTCTTGGACAAAAATACTGTTTCACACTCTTTTTTCAGTCAACTGTAAAAACTCTGTGGGGAGGCATTACTTTGTGTTGTTTTCTTTAGTCTTCAGCTTTGACAAGTATGGAGTGAAAATTATACAAGGCAAAGAGCTGACCATAGAGCTTACAGTCAGGGAGAGTGGAGTGGCAAAGGGAATAAAAAATGTGGTAATTTCTTGAAAAATGACTTAAAGAGAGGAAGATATCTTATCTCTGTGCCATAGAATACCTCACATGGCTCTCAGATGTTGCTAACTGTGGCTGGCAGCACAAATTCCCACAGGTAAACTATAATTTAGCCAATGTTGTGGGAGTTGTACATGTCAGCTGAGGGTCATATATGGCTTTACCTGTCAAGAGCTGCAAAGTAAATGCACATTGTTACTTTACTGAAGTGCATATAATTTGAGTTTCTTGTTCTCTTCTTTACTGTGGCATTATCAAAACTTAAACCCACATCGTTTCCCTACTGAGTCATTTTTGATGCTTAAGAATATGCTTTCAAGCGGTAACCGCATCAATACCTGTGGTTGCACATTCTATCGAGAATAAAAATGCTTTTTTCTTTCCTTCCAGAGCTGTCAAACTCCTGACGCTGTAGAGTTTATCTTGGAAAATGTAGTTTTGGTCCTGCTACCAGTAGGAGGTGGGAAAAAGCCCTTTATTTCACAATCAGTGTCATCTGAATGATGCCAGTGTTTCTTATAATTGTGCAGAAAACATACTTCATTAACTTTTATCTTTGTATATTTTAGAAGGTAAAATGAATGACTCATCTGATATGTGATACAAGTCAGATATCATATTCTGTTAACGTGAGTTGTATTTGTTCATCAAACCTCAGAAGTCAGTGGTGCTCTTGTTCAGATTGAACAGCACTAATTTCTCCCTAGTTTCTCCAAAAATTTGATGTTTTTTAATTAAAGCTTTTTTTTAAGTTTATTTATTTATTGAGAGAGAGAGAGCATGCACACGTGAGTGGGGAGAGGGGCAGAGAGAGAATCCCTAGCGGGCTCCATGCTGTAAGCACAGAGCCTAATGGGGCGGGGAGGTGCTTGTTCTCAGGAACCATGAGATCATGACCTGAGCCAAAATCAAGTCGGATGCTTAACTGACTGAGCCATCCAGACACCCCAAATTGGACATTTTATACAAAGACTTAACACACGTTGGAGCCACAATTTTACTGTCCATTGTTACATGTTTATAATCAAGTAGCAAGTAAATAAATATTTATTTGGTTTTAGCCTCTCAGCTTAATTTCCTTGCAGTTCTATACGTTTGCTTTCATTTTATATTCTCTGTCTTTGGGGCCAGAACTACTTTTCCCCAATCTTACTTTGTAAGCAATATTTAAAAACATGCTACTTCAGTAAACTTTCTGCATTTCTCAGTCAGATCTTGGGATCAGATGTAAAGCCACAAATTCAGTTTCTCACACTACACATGTAATCTGTTTATTATAATAGCTTACCTTATATATATTTTGTTGTTGTCAAATGGCAGTGAATACGTTTTAGGAGATTGAATGCTTTTTTTGTATTTAGTAAAATTGCAACAATGTTTCTGCTAGAAAAATATACTAGTCAATGCATTTATTTTATGAAACAACAAAAAATATCATGTAGTTATTTTAAATTTCCTGGTAACTAATAAATACTAACTTAACTGAATAAATGTAATTTGGTATCATATTTTTTTTCTCTCTTTGTTAAGTGTGAACTCTAGAAGTTGGTGAAAAGAACTTTATTAGGTCTTGAGCCTGTTTTCTACAGCACCTGTAAGAGTATCAGTCTAGTCTTGGTTCAAGAAATGAATGCTATTTTATTTAATAAAGAAACAAATACAGGTAATCCCCGTAAGTCACTGTGACCATGCCTACCAGTGAAATTTTATTTGTACCCCAAAATTAATACTTGAGGGCTTTCGGATAATTCGCACATATGTGCAGAGTGGCCAAAATTTGAATCATTTGACCATGCATGTTCCCAGCTGAGGTTGAACAAGCAAAGCTCTGCCTTCTTGTTTCAGATTTTATACTGTAAGTTTTTATTTTGTAGTGTATTTAGTGCCATACTATTATTATTATTATTACTTATTTATTTTCTGTCTAAAATGGCTCCTAAACATAGTGCTGAAATGCTGTTTAGTGTTCCTAAACACAAAAAGGCTATGATGTGCTTTGTGGAGGGAAATATGTGTGTCGGATAAGCTTTATTCAGGGATGACTTAAAGTGAGTTCTTAAAGTGCATTCAACGTTAATGAATTAACAATATGGTCCATCTAGGAAAAGGAAGAGAAAATTCGCCAACCTGTACATGAGACCATTCCAGAAAGTGGTAAAGTAATATCTACAATGTGTGATGAAGCTATGGAAAAGATGGAAAAAATGGCTAACTTTGTCATTTCAACTGATTAAAAAAGCACGGTGCCTGACATTGTCATTAGGCTGAAAGCCAAAGGAATTTACGGTCCTGTTAACCAGGATCAGGAGCATGGTAAACCCTTCTCTAATTGTGCCGGTTGGCTCAAAGCTTCAAAAGGTAACATGGGATGAAAAATGTTAAACTCATAGGTGAGACGGTTTCTGCAGATCATGAGGCTGTGGAACATGCCTACTATATGTGTTATGCAGGCAAAGGATTATGTAAAAGAGCAGGTTTTCAGTGCTGATGAGACTGGCTTGTTTCACAAGGAATTTGGCACATGACGCATATAACACAAATGGTGTTTGGGTTGAGGAAATGGTGCGATCAAAGATTTGCCATCATGCTGTTTCTTCTGCCTGGAATGCATTTGCTATCATTCCCTTGTGGCCTGATTAATAATTTCTAATTCTTTAAAACTTCCCTGACTCCTGCCCCTGTCCCATTTCAAATGGAATTGTTTATCTCCTCTTCTTTGTTCTCATAATAAACCCTCTTTATCATAGATTGCAACACATTGTATTAAATATATATATATATATGTATTATATACATATATATCAGACTGTGAGCCCATGTATGGCACAGAAACTGTAAATTGTCTCATAGAGTACTTTAAACATTTTAGTTTAGTAATAATTGTTGAAAAGATAAGTAAATAAATCAATATGGCTATTAGAGCAGATAACATCATATGTGTATAATTTATACAACACAAAATCATAGTAAGTCCAATAATAGTCAAGCCCGACAATATTTAATACAGCTGATAATATTGAAGAGACCTACCTGCTCATAGAATTTATACATCTGGAGAACTTTATAAACTTTAGAATTTAATGTTTTCAGCTAGATATTGAATGCTTATGGTTTTGTTCCTGCAGAACTGATAAACGAAACCACAGGAATAACTTCTAAAACATTCTGTAAAATTAACAGAGCTGGCTTCTTGATAAACCTGAAGAAGTTTCTAACTTGCTTATACATTATGCCAAGGAAATACTACTCAAGAACCTTTGTTTAAATGAGAAATAAGGACCTGAAGCAGGTACTATTATGATAATTATACAACACTGTGTCCTGATTTCCTGATTCATAAAAAAAGTAAATAATAATAATAATGCAACAATGAACTTCTACCTTGAAGAATGAAGCAAGGAGATCCAAACCAGACATTATATCAACCCTTTCTGTAGCGATGGCGTTTTGCAAAGATGTCCATACACAGCAGTCCTACATCCTGTATTAAAATTTAAAAGTTTGAAAACTTAAGATTTATTTAAAATTCCAATATATTTGTAGCCTCATATCTTACCATTAATGTTGCAGTTTTCTAAGACTTATTTCTAGCTTTCCTCTTTTCTTTATTACCATGTGTTTTTTCCCATGCCCACTTCTTCAATTACCCCTTAAAAGAAAACGATTTCCAATGTGTATTTATCTCTATCTCTCATCTACTACCTAGGCCTTTATGTTCAACTGCTAATGAAGCCTTTTTGGATTTATCAAAAACATCTCAAAATCAGTATTTCTAAACCTACAATCATGTTTTTATTTTCAAATTGGTCTTCTGGGTGGCAACACTCAATGCACAGCACCACCATGCATTTAGACATGCAAATCTGGTCTAAGAGCCTGTTTTGTCCCTTTCCATGTCTCCAATGGCTTCTTAATTGGATTTTCAATCCACCTCTCTCAACTTTCAGTATACTAGTCTAAAGCAAGATACTATGAACTCACTTCTGGAATATTATAAAAGCCAACATCACTTTTGTCCCACCAACAAATGTTTACATCTACATTAGACTTCTCCAGATAGATAGAACCACTAGGATGGATATGTGTGTATATGTACATATACATAGGTATAGATATAGATATAAATATAAGTAGAGATAGAGATGGGAGAGAGAGAAGGAAGGAAGGAAAGAAGGAAGGAAGGAAGAAGGGAGGGAGGAAGGAAGGAAGGAAGGAAGGAAG
>NW_024412388.1:67139664-67151473 GCF_014898765.1 Herpailurus yagouaroundi
AGGAAGGAAGGAGAGAGGAAGGGAGGGAGGGAGGGACAAAGGGATGGGCTGATGAGATTACAGAGGCTGGCAAATCCTAAATCTGCCAGGTTTGCTGCAGACCCAAAGAGGACCTGAAGCTACAGTTCAGGTCTGAAGACGGCTGTCAGCACTTCTTCCTGTGTGTGGGAGGCCAGTTTTTTGTTCTATTCAGGCCTTCAACTGATTGGATGAGGCCCTCTCACCTTATGGAAGACAATCTGCTTTACCCAAAGTCCACTGATTTAAATGTTAACCTCATCCAAAAACACCCTCACAGAAGTATCCAGAATAACATTTGACCATGTATCTAGGCACTGTGGCCCAGCTAAGTGGACACACAAAATTAATCATCACAATATTACAGTCAGAGTTATACTTTTGTATCAGAGATTCAGTCATGTCACCCTTAGTGAGGCTCCTATTGGCCTGGCAGCTGCTTACTTCAGCTTCATTAAACAGCACCCCTCTGCCTCTAATGACATCTCTGCTGAACCTTCTCTGATCTGCCCGAGTATGTCAAATCTCCCCAGTCTATGTAGCACTATTTACATGTCATGTGGAACACTGACCACACTTGAAAATTTGTATTATTTTGGTAGTGATTTGATGTTATCTTTTAAGCTCTATGAGAGCAGAACCAATGTCTAGTTTTGCTTCCATCCGTATTTTGCTCATCACAGTATTTCAAGCACAAAGCCTATCAAAACTAATAAATCTTGTTGAATGAATGGATGAGAATCAGAAGAATGACCAAATGCTCAGGCGCATTTCTTTAGTGAATTTCAAAGTGATAACCACAAGAACGGACACACACCATGAAAAGTATGTGACAACTAAAGAGTTATCTCAATAACACACAGCATGTTGTACTACCGCTGTCTGAATGCTTCTTTAAATTCTCTTTAGTATCAACTCTCAAGATATTGAATATCCTGAATTTTTCCCCCTGGGTATTTTTTCACCCTCACTTTTTCTTTTAATGTATCCCTACGCGTATCCTCTATAAAGGTATTATTATCAACAATTTTCCAGATTAGAAACATCAGTTTAGTCCAGCACACATAACTTGATCAGGAACCTATCCCTATTCAGACCTGGGAAATTACTGTCACCCAAGTTTTCCCAACATCCCAGCTGTGGAGGGATCCTTTCTTATCTGGAGATTGCCAACAAATGGGTTTTTGATGCTTACAGCATACTGAGTATTCAGAGAGTACACAAAGCCACAGGCTAGAGAATCCTAGTAAGCAACTTTATTGGTAAATGCAAGAAAGAAAACTCTTCTGTAGACATTCAGACTAAAGGGATCTGAGCATCAGGAAGCTTTAACACCGAATTCTAGAATTTGAGCCAAGGAAGCAACATGAAGAGGAAGTTACACAGTGTGAGGCTTTAAAAGACAAAAGGCAAATACTGTGGTCTAGAAATCAAAATAATGTAAAGAAACAAAGGCCATAGTAAAGAGGATAAGCTAAATAGTAAAGATAAAGAAAAGCAAAGACTATTAAAGAAGACTAACAAGACTAGCAGGGAAAAGCTAAGTACCTGTTACCTTCTAACAGAAAACACAAGGAGTCGTGAGAGAAAAATGAGGCAATCATAAAGTAAAAGCTAAAGAAAGGAAATGAGGAATAAGTATTGATACCTTTCATGAAGGAAAGCAATATCCCTATTTTGCATTAGAAGGAAGATAAGGGTTAAGTTTTTTCAGTATAAAATCAGCAATGAGAAGGAAACATATGTCAAAAAAGAAGAAGCTGCCAGTAATGATGTTATTATTAGAAGATTCTCTTTTAATGTCACAAGTTCTGGTTAAGATTCTTCTCCTTGACCAACCTCTACTCTGACTCTTCTGACCTCTCATCTCGAGTAGGCCTTGATTTTTGGTTTCCCATATTCATCTCTACATTGTCAAATGTTAGCAAGAATCCTCCTAAGTCAGTTTAGCCAGAATCCCTCATCCTTTATTTTTGATTAACCTGGAGATCTGATCAGCAGGTCTCTTACCCTCCAGCATTCCCCAGTGATATCTGGTCACCCCAGCCTGCCTTTGGCGAGAATCTTTTAGGTCAGTTTAGCCAAAATCCCCTTTCCCTGATGTTTCCTTTTAGTAATTTTCCATCCATCCTCAACCTGCTACTTGGTTATGAATTCCCATTTTCCTTGTTTTATTCAGAGTTGAGCCCAATCTCTCTTCCTTGCTACAAAAGCCCTCACACTGTACCAGCCCTTCTGTACACCTATCACAATAGCTCCCTGGAATAAAATATGCCTTACTTATTACATCACACTATTTTTTTAATGTTTATTTATTTTTGAAACAGTAAGAGAGACAGAGAATGAGTGAGGGAAGATCAGAGAGAGAGGGAGACACAGGATCTGAAGCAGGCTCCAGGCTCTGAGCTATCAGCACAGAGTCCAATGTGGGGCCCAAAGTCATGAACCACGAGGTCATGACCTGAGCTGAAATCAGACGTCCAACCTAATGAGCCACCCACGTAACCCTGCATTACATTATTATATAGAAATAGTAAGAGATAAGTATATCCAACTTGCATTCATAGGGCTGGGCTTACCAAAAATAAAAAAGAACATCCTCTAATTCATAAATCTATTATGTTCCACAAATTACTTTGTGAAACATTTCTTGGAATGCAGAATATATTTTTAGTGTAAATAATATATATTAAATAGAAGTTAACTTCCCAGATGAAACTCTCCAAATATATTTGTCCTAAAATGGAAGCAAAACATTAGTTTTGACATGTCACCATTAGACTCTGTTATCACTAGTATTATATTATTATTTACTCAACTGAATAGTGATGTTTGAGGACACAAGATTAAATCTGAAGAGAGTAAGGAAGTAGAAGAAAACATCTTGATTAATCTAAATGGAATTTGAGTTTGAAGAATTTTAAGATACATTAGAGGTTGGAAACTCTGAAGTTTAATTTTATCTAACTTTAGAAGTTTTGATAATAGTATTTATTAAGCAACAACCATGTGCCCACATTTATCCTGGGTGTGAGCAATCCCAGGTTGAGAGTACTGGGTCCCCGCCCTTAAAGAACCCAAATCTACTTATAACTTCTGTTTTCTCCATAGAGATGTATTATGAATTCTACTCTTTGGCTTATGACTTAGGCTGTTTCATGGCATGTAGCTGTCAGAAGAGAAGACAAAGAAGAAAGAAGAGGCGGAAAAAGTTTTGTGTGTGTGTTAAGTGGGAGAGTGTTGGGCTAGAAAGGAAAAAAGGAAAGGAACTGTATCAGTTTTCTAGGGTTGCCGTAACAAATTACCAGACCTGGTGGCTTAAAACAACAGAAATATATTCTCTCATATTTAAGGAGATCACAAGTCTAAAATGCATGTATCAATGGGGCCACACTCCCTTCAAAAGATTTAGGAGACATTTCTTTCTTTCCTCTTCCAGCTTCTGGTGTCTCTGGGTATTCCTTGACTCCTGAAATCACCATTCCAATCTCTGTCATTGTCTTTGCATGGCCTTGGCTCTCTGTCTCTTATAAGGACACCTGTCATTGGATTTAGGGCTGACTCATGTAATCCAAGAGGATTTAATCTCAAGATCCTTAATTTAATTGTGTCTTTTAAGACCCTTTTTCCAACTAAGGTGACATTTACAGGTTCTGGTGGTTAGGTTATAGACATATCTTTCAGAGGGGCCACTATTTAACTCACTAGAGGAGTTAAAACGGGAGTCCTTCATATATGAGGACACCGATTGTAGTGGAGGGATCAGCTAGGTTTAGGAAAGAAAAACACCAAGATAAAAAACAAAACAATGAAAGGGCTTCTGGAAAATAAAGGGACCAGGAGAGAAGGAAGAGGCAGACTTTTATCTGTAATTTTTGCTTGGTGTTACAATTGGACAAGAACACTGAATTTCACAGGATTGAAAATGAGGTTTTAAAGGATGCATAGTGTTTTGAGGATGGATATAAAAATTATAAATGTGCCTAGTCGGTGTTTCCTCTACACTGGAGTATATATTTAAATATCAGGGATTTGTTCATTTTGGAGTATCTTTGAAGTAAAACAAGTTTTTCAAATTAGCTGATTATCAATCAGAATCTCTAGGAAGCTTAAAAATAAGAATCTGTAGATATTCCCTCTAACTCTATTGAATCAGTTGATCTCAAAGCTATATGGGCAGGAGAATCAGCAAAATATAACATGTCGACAATGTGTCCTTCGAAATGGGTTAGCCCTGCTTCTTTCCTAAGAGTAAATAAAAATATAGCTGTGCTTTTTGGCAATGGCATTTGAAACTTCTAAGTCTTGTGTCTCTTAGCAGTAAGCAAGTGCCAGGTAGTTTTATATATGGAAGCACTAACTAAATCACGTATTTTGAACAAAGACAGCTAAGAGGCATTTCTCAATTGAAATAACCAGGTTTTCTCAGGGAAAGTGACCACTTTTTTGTGGAGAGATTTTATGTTTTAAGGAAACTTGGAATCTGTATCAGTTTTTGGAGGCATATTATAGTAAAGTTCCCTTAGAAAGAAAAAACACGAGCTAAAGAAATGCATATCTTCCCTGTGCGTCCTTTTCTTCCCTCTTACATTGGCATTAGCAGCCTTATCCATAGCAGAAGCATTTGCAACTACACAGCAGGGACCATCCTCAGTTTATATTACACTTGACTCAGCACTCTGCAAAGCCCATGTGTTTTCAAATGCTTTTCCATAGAACGGCCATCAGCTTTCAAATATGTGCAATCTGCAGGCAAATCGCACATGGTTAATTTTAATTGAAACAGATTAAATATTAGCTCCATGAAAATAAACATGTGAACACAATGTCATATTATCATTTGTCTCAATTTGTACAGTGAGATGTGAAACACTTTCTTCTTTAGAACTTGACAAAGCACTCAGGGCTACGGTGTAAAACTTCAAGGTAGTGCTAACCCTCTACAGACACTAGACTGCAGCAGAACTATCCTCAAAAGGAAGGTTTTAAAAGGACACAGATGAATACGTTATTGAAAGTAGGTTGGGGAGGAATTCTTCTTGATGGAATGCTTCTGTGGCCTCTTAAAAAAAAAGATTGGATTCTGTATCTTTAATTAATATCCACTATGGTTAGTTGCATTTGTAATGTGTGAATCCCCAAAAGGCTTCCACTCGGAATTACAAACCATATTTCTTCTTCTTGCTTCAAATTCTTCACAGTAAATTGAGGTGGATGCATCTCTGTAACACCCTTGCCACTTGCTCGTCTCGTAGATATTTGAACCAATAGTAGCTGACCTAGAGTTGGGAGAAGAAATTGCAGAAAGACTTTGGCAGCCGGCCCAACCATATTTATAATGGGGAGAATCTAAGCTCCAGAGAGAGGGAAAGGATGGTAAAAGTACTGTCTCATGGGGACCATGGAATGAGATTCCCTCCACTGAAATGCATTTGAAGGAAACTGAAACTGAACATCGCTGGACTCTAATCCTCATAGGATTGGCAGCTATAGAGTATCACATAAAAAGAGAGGCAAGCCAACCTGTTGAATTACCATTGATTTAGCAGGATATTAAAAAGCATTGCATTGTGTACGTTTGGTTGTGCATGCATACATATATACATGCACTGTGGAATTATTTTAATAGGTGATAGTGAAAGTATAAATGGGAAAATAAATTAATATGGAGAAGTAATATAAAGATATAAAAAGGGGTATCAGCCAAAGAAAGAAAGAAAGAAAGAAAGAAAGAAAAGAAAAGAAAAAAGGAAACCTGCTTATTTGCCTATTTCTCTCCTCTTGCCCCAACAAATTGAACCTAAATTCTGGTGTCTGATGTCTGATGTCCTCTTGATAACTGAATCCTAGAAGATGTACTTTGAAAGACTTGGATGTTAATCTGATACTAATTCAAGACTTTGAGTTCAAAAATTGGATTGGAAATCTTTTAAGAGCAGGCTTTCTCATGAGATTTCCATTACTTCTATTCTTACTGATAAGCCACAGGTATCAGAGAAACATCCATTTGTGTGCTATCTTTGGATCCTTCACTACAAGAGAAGAGGTACAGAAAAAAAGATGGAGTTTGCTTTGATTCAAGTTTCAGAGGAAACTTTCAATCAATTCGAATTTTGTCTGAAGCCACTCTACTATAATAGCTTAAAGTCTTTATTAGATCCTCATATGATGTTACCTTCAGTGTAATATGCCAGCTTCAAGTGAGAGAGTTGATCTGTTCTAAAGGATAGGATCTCATTCTGGCTCAGTTCCTGACCTATGAAATTGACCTTGGATGAGTAATTAATTTACTTTATTTCTCAGTTTCCTTACCTCTATAGTGAAGCTAATTACTTTAAAGAAGCATATTCTGTAACATGATTTGAGTTACTTGATTAAAGTTGACCTTTACATGTGTAATATTATTATTAATACTTATAAAACAGTTCTATGTATGCTGGCTGTGATATCACTTTTCACTTTTCAAGTAGAGTAGCTTGTCAGGAGAACTAGCTGTATGAAAAGGGAATATGCAGAAGTGTTTGGTTCCACATGTCCTATGAGACATACACATAAGCCTCTTTCAGTGAGCACATAGGTACTTTTTTCATAAAGTGCTTGAGAAATACCTAATCTTCTTTTTTCCTTCCCTGAACATGATTCTTCCAGTGACACTAATTTTCTATCAGCAGAGGAGTTTTATTTGGCCACTGATATGATATAAACACCTTAAGGCTGAATTATGGCAATGGCCTATTTTTTCCCACTCCATGACCCGACGCCACACCTGCTCAGTAAAATTTCAGTGACAAGAGAACAGCATTTATCTTATGTATGCTGCAAAGAAAGGACTCAAAATAGCTTTTAGTTTAACCGCACCGCGTCCTCTTGGAGATGCTAATTAATAGGGTTAAGATGATGAAACCCCCTTCCTGAAAATTATCAATATATTTTAAATATAAATGTACACTGGAGGCAGAAATGTAAAAGGACTGCTAAAGTTTCTAATTCTGTAATAAAAAGGAACATTTTCCTCAATCAATTCCTACATCATAGGTTGTAAATAAAAATATCACTAAGGACACGTCTTCCTCAGAATGATGTACTCCCTGTAGTATGGTGTAATGAGCCTGAATGTGCTACACGCACTGAATAACTAACAAGCTGATTGCGAATCCAGCTTTATAAAGCATGGAAGCAGGGTTTTTTTTTAAGTCTCTTATATCAAAATAATGCACAGTTGCACAACTTACTTTGTTTGTGTTCTCTTTGTGAAAGATGCAGTCTGCTTTTCCACACAGTGTCTGCTTTATTTCCAAGATTTTTTTTTCTCCTCTAACGTGGTATTCGACAGATAAAAATAAAAATAGAGAATGCAGTTTTGTGTTTACTTAAGGTCTAAATCTAAGACATTGGCATTCTGTTACGGTGTTTAAGAGGTGATACATTCTTTTGTAAAAGTTATGGCATACTTGTAGCTCTAAGCGAGTAGGAAAGACCTACAGTTATGTGCTAAGAGCAGGGAGTATATAGAGAAAGTGAGAGAGGCATTGAGACGTCTTTACTACATTGTCTACCATGTTTAAGAAGTAACATATTGAAATAAAATGAAAAACAATGCCATTTGTCCTTAATTGTCATTGTGTATTTTCTATTGTTCAAATTGTTTTTAATTAAACATTACAGCTAATTTGACTCATCGTTTCCATGGCAGAAATAAGCAGATATGAAATATAAAATGTTTGATCTGGTCATGCGGATCCTACTGAATATGCGTTAAGACCACCATATGGCCCTTAGCCATTTGTCATGCCATTGTCAGCTACTATAAATATAAATATGCTACTATAGTGTGGATGCCCGCACACACAGACAGACACATTTACTGTTAGAACACATTGTGTCAGCACAGAAGATTCATGCATGCAATAATTGAAAGAATAGAAATCACTGATTAGACAGACACAAAAAGTCTGAACTCATTTTATATTTACTATTTTCAGCAAATCCTCATTGAGCACCTAATATGTGTTTGGTGTGTTGTAGGTATTACAATAAGGGCAGTGACTGAAAAACGGACCCTGCTTTTATGGAACTCAGATAGCAGGGGAGGAAACTGACAATATAATACCTAAATAAACAAAATCAACGCTGTGTTGTATAGTAGGAGGCATATATTATAAGGCTAAGAAAATAGATAAGCAGAAAGGGTACCCATTACAACTTTAGACAAGATGATCAGGGAAAACTTTAGTGAGAAGTTATATTTGTTTCCAATTGTTCCTGTATCAGATGAGCACGAACTTAGTGGCTTAAAACAATACACATTTATTGTTATAGTTCTAGAGATTGTTAGTCTAAAATCAAATTGTTGGCAGGGTTGTGTTCCCTCTTTGCCTTCATGGAAGAATTGGTTTCTTTATCTTTTCAGTTCCAAGAAGCTGCCTTCCTTCCTTGGCTTGAAACCCCTTCCTCATATCACTCCAACCTCTTGCTTCCATTGTCTTATCCCAGTACTTATTCTTATAAGGACCCTTGCAATTAGATTGGATCAACCTGGATAATCCAGCATAATCTCCTTGTCTCAAGATTCTTAACTATATTTTCAAAGTTGCTTTTCTTGTGTAAGAAAAATATTCACAAGTTCTAGGGATTAGGACATTGATATCTTGGTTTGGGGGGATCATTAGTCAACCTACCAGAAAAGGTAAAATTTGGGTAAACATATAAGAGAAGAAAGCCATGGGTTAGACTAGTGAGGCCAGAAAGGTGAAATGTTATAAGAAGGAACATAAAATATCTGGGATATTCTTATGTGTCCATAGTCACATAAGAATTTTGCCTTTCTTGGGGTGCCTGGGTGGCTCAGTCGGTTGGGTGTCTGACTTTGGCTCAGGTCATGATCTCACAGCTCTGTGAGTTTGAGCCCACATCGGGTTCTGTGCTGATGGCTCGGAGCCTGGAGCCTGCTTCAGATTCTGTGTCTCCCTCCCTCTCTGCTCCCAACCCACTTCATTCTGTCTCTCTCAAAAATAAATAAAAATTTAAAAAAATTTAAAAAAAGAAAGAATTTTGCCTTTCTTGTTGAATGGCATAAGGACCCACTGATGGTTTTGAGGAAAGAATAACAGAATCTGTATATGTTTAACAGGATTACTCTAAAACAGGGTTGAAAAGTCTGAAAGAAGTCAATAGAAAAAACAGGAGACTCATCAGAAAGTTATTTTAATAATCTAGGTGAGAAATTATGATATCTTAGGTACCATAATGGCAGTGGTATACTTTATACCCTTTTTCAGTAGGGAAGAGTGTCTCAGAGCTGATATACAGTAGAAGTGCTGACCTTAACTAGAAAGAGAGACCATCCATTCTCACGATCTAGAAGTTATAGTTGTGTGGGTCCTGATGCAGATAAGAGGACACATGTAGAGGAGATAGTAAACCCTTATGGTGGTTTCAATTCTTTTGGTGACATGGGAAGGGAGATAGTTATCTGAGAGTGGATGGGGGAGGAGATGTTAGAGATTCCAGAGGAAAAAGAAATGTATAAAGTAATTGTTTAGGAGACTAGGAGAGAGAAGGAGCAAGGGAATATAGTGTGATTGCCAGATAATATTAAGGACCTATGTATGTTACGTGATCAAAATTTAAAATTTTGTCAATACGGTTGTATGTTTTCTCCTTCCAGTTTTGACTGGCTGCACCAGCACAGACACAAGAGTAGAGTCAGATCTAACGAGGTTTGTTCTTTTGCCAGGGAGTGTGTTAAACCAATAGAGATAAGCGAGGGAGGGGAGGGTAAAAGCAAGGCACAGTGATAATGATGTATCATGGGATATGATTTACATGAGAGGTAATGAGGACATGAAGAGGATGAGGATCAGTGAAAATGGTAGGGTTAATGGGTTCAAGGTGAAAATGGAAGTGAAGGATTATTGGAGTTGAGATACTAGAGACAACGGCAAATAAAAGGGACAAGGCGGGAGCAGAGGGTGGATTCTTTGAAACTGAAGTTGTGGAGAGTTTAAAGCTAATGACAATAAGGACAGCAGGATGACTGTGGCAGTGTGAGGCTGAACACTTGGGTAGAGACCCAGTTCATTGGAGGAGGCGAGGTCAAAGACCCAAGAGGTCGGGACATTGGGAAACTAATCTGTGTGAATATTGCGATCACCAGCATTGACCATCAATAAGAATAGTGTCAGAAAGAGTTACCAATGAGCCAGGCACTAATACATTTTGGGAGTGAGTGTCATAGTACATGCAGGATCAGCAGGTAGCTACAATGTGGAGGGCGGTGGATATTTTGGTCTGTAGTGAGATTCAAAGCCGAGATTTTTTTTTTTTTTTTTTAAGTAAGGGAGAAAACTGTCAAGAATTGTGTTCTAACAGATAAAGATTTGAGAGAGATTCTAAGAGAGAGGTACCATTACAGAATACGATTTCAGTTTGAGAAAGAAGGTGAAAAGAATATTCACAGAAAAGATTGAGATTAATGATGATTTTGGTGATGACAAAGCCCTTTAAAGTATGAAGTGGGGTAAGCTTCAATAAATTTTAAAAAGATTGAAACCATATAGAATATATTCTCTGACCACAGAGGAATTAAATTTGGAATCAATTACAAAAAGATATATGGAAAATCTCTAAATAATTAGAAATGAAACAACACATTTATAAATAATTACAAGGGAAATTAGATAGTTTTTTTTTACCCAAATACAATAGAAACATATACTATTAAAATTCGTGCGACAAAGATAAGTACAGGTCAGAAGGAAATTTGTAACTTTAAATGCTTGTATTAAAATAAAGGAAGAGCGGGGCGCCTGGGTGGCTCAGTCAGTTGAGCTTTTGACTTCAGCTCAGGTCGTGATCTCGCGGTCTGTGGGTTCAAACCCCACATCGGGCTCTGTGCTGACAGCTCAGAGCCTGGAGCCTGTTTTGTATTCTGTGTCTCCCTCTCTCTGACCCTCCCCCGTTCATGCTCTATCTCTGTCTCAAAAATAAAGGTTAAAAAAAAAAATTTAAATAAAGGAAGGGGGCACCTGGGTGGCTCAGTCCATTAAGCACCTGACTTAGGTTCAGGTCATGATGTCGCCATTTGCGAGTTGGAGCCCGTCATTGGGCTCTCTGCTGTCAGCATGAAGCCTGCCTTGGGTCCTCTATGCCCCTCTCTCTCTGCCCCTCCCCTGCTGGTGATCTCTCCCTCTGTCAAAAATAAATAAACATTAAAAGAAAAAAAAGAAGATTTGTGTTATCAATGATCTAAGTTTCCAATATAGGAAGCGAGGGAAAGAAAACTAAATTAAATCAAGATAAGTAGAAAGTCGATATTAATAATGGTCAGAAATCAATGAAAAAATAGATAAGCAAGAAAAAAAAGGAACAAGAAGGTAAAAGTAAATACGAATAAGGTGGCCTTCATCAAAGTCAAATATTTCGTTTCCTCAACAAAAATCTAAACAAACTGATAGAAAATTGAAAATTGCTTTGTTAGTTTCTTTTCAGTACATACATATTTTTGTAGTTTTTTATCCAGATGTATAAAGAAGTGAGAATTCAAAAACACGAAGACAAAAATATACAATAAGCAATGAGTCAAAGATTAAGAATATATTTTATAAAAGAAGCTATATGGATGATCAGTAAGCACATAAAT
Organism: Herpailurus yagouaroundi; assembly: GCF_014898765.1. Lineage (NCBI taxonomy): Eukaryota > Metazoa > Chordata > Mammalia > Carnivora > Felidae > Herpailurus > Herpailurus yagouaroundi. The sequence continues at coordinate 67,151,324 of NW_024412388.1, forward strand.
TATCTCAACATTTTTAGTAAATTAAAACTGCAGTGAAACACTACTACACACCCACCAAAATGGCTAATAAAATATATATTTTATTATGTATATATATATGTACATATACATATATACATATACATATATATACATGTATATACATATATA
>NW_024412388.1:67151483-67232496 GCF_014898765.1 Herpailurus yagouaroundi
ATATACATATATACATATACATATATATACATGTATATACATATATACATACATATATTTATGTCTATATATATGTATATATATACAGTATCAAGTTTTGGTAAGAATAAGAAATTACAGGAACTCAAGCATTGCTGAAGAGAGTGTAAAATTGTACACTTTGGAGAGCTGTTTTTACCTGATAAAGTTAAACCTACATTGACCACATGACCAAGAAATTACACTCCAAGTTATTAACCCAAGAGAAATAGAAACATATACCCACAAAAGATTTGTACAAATGTTCATAGACATATTAAAAAAAGATGTCAAATGAATGGATAAACAAACTATAGTAAACTCATACTATGTAATGTTACCTAGCTATGAAAGGATATCCATCACTGATGGATGCAACAATATGGGAGGCTCACAAAACCATTCTGACTGAAAGTAACCAGACACATAAGACTACCTACTATAAAGTGCAATGTATGAATTAGAAAACAGACAGGACTAATTTATAATAATTGAAGTAAGATCAGTGATTTTATGCAGAGAGAAATCGGTATCATTTGGATGGAGAAGGGTAAGGGAACTTTTTGGGATAGCAGAAATTCCTATATTGATTAGGACAGTGGTTACACTGTAGATGTAGTTGTATAACTCATCGATCGTTTATATCAATGATACTTCAATAAAGTTAAAAATGAATTGCTTAATACCTGTAATTTTATTGTATATCAAGGAACTAGCAAAAGATTAATATTTTTGTTTTAAGAAAACTAAAGCACCATTTTTTGTTTTGTGCCCTTTATAATTCTGGTGTTTGGGTAATTTGAGATGATGGCTAGCTTTGTTTAATATCTTATGGCATTTTCACAACTGATGAAACATAATTATTAAGAACATTGCCAATAACTTGATAAAGCAGATTAGCTTTTAATGACAAGATGTCCTTTGGTTCGAAGATATGTCTAAAGGAAATTTAACAGGTCCGGATTTTTTTTCCTTGTTCTCCCTTGGTGGCTAATGAGACTTAATTAAGTTTAATCACAAAGTTTGTCATAATGACAAAAATGTATACTCATCTGTTCTTCATCTCCAGGCCCCCTTTCCACCTTAAGTGAAAAATAAAATTAGTTTCTGTTTTAAGAAGTAGGGAGTAGAGGCAAGTAAGATGATTGAACAAAGCATTGTGTTCTGTGCACATGTCTTGGTACATGGTATATTTAAATTAAGTTAAAGAGCCTTTATTGTTCTTGGCCCAATGACAAAGTATAACCCTGAATAATTATTTTTCTTTCCAAAACAGCTTTATTTTTCAAGAGTTATTGCCATTCCAATAGTTTGCTTTTGCTTTTGCTTTTTTTAAGTTTATTCATTCATTTTGAGAGAGAGAGAGTGGGGGAGTGACGGAGAGTGAGGGAGAGAGCCCCAAGCAATCTCCCACTGTCAGTGCAGAGCCTGATGCGAGGCTCCATCTCAAGAACCATGAGATCGTGACCTGAGCAGAAATCAAGAGTAGGGTGCTTGACCTTAATTGACTGAGCCACCCAGGTGCCCCTGTTTAAACTTTCTGTTGGTTGCACAAGATTGTCTTCCTTTTATAGCCTTCTTTCTCTTCTTATCAACCAGTCCCACAGTGGTGGTGGGTACGGTATTGGAACGAGACTACATGGTCTTCTGGATCTTTTTGGTGGTAAAAAGCCATGTTTCTTTTGCTTGTATCTCACAAACTGTTTTCTTCATTTTATTTACTGAGGCTAATCTGTCCTTAAATGAATGAGATCACATTTAGCCCCGCCTGTCCTGAGCATTTGTTGTTCTCTCTTTTCAAAACATTTCCTTTCGTCTCTAAATATAGCTGCAAAGTATTTCCTTAGTATCTTGGGGAAAATAACATCAAATAGGAAGAGATTTATTTTTATTTTTACTGTTAAGTAAATCTCTTAGGATTAATGAGAATATATTCTGCATATTGTATTGTGTCTAATACATTGTCTTTGTGGGGCAGATGTTAAAGAAATTAAGAAAAATGAATATCAGGAATTCTCTCAATTAGAAAACAATTGTTCTATCTGAATGAAATGAATTCCAATTCATGGAGATAGGGAGGTCCGGAAGAAATGGTCCTCTCAGTCTGAGGAACTAATAAAATTATCTGCTATTTACTAAAGAGCTGAAATGGTTTAAAGTGGCTCTGATTTCAGCATGGCTGCAAAACCTGGAAGCATTTCATTAAGAAGAAGAAGAGGGCACCTGGGTGGTTCAGTCGATTAAACATCCGACTTCAGCTCAGGTCATGATCTCATGGCTTGTTAGTTCAAGCCCTGCATCGGGCTCTGTGCTGACAGCTCAGTCTGGAGCCTGCCTCAGCTTCTGTGTTTCCCTCTCTCTCTGTGCCCCTCCCCCACTCATGCTCTGTCTCTCAAAAATAAATAAACATTTAAAAATTTTTTAAAAAAGAAGAAGAAGAAGAAGAAGAAGAAGAAGAAGAAGAAGAAGAAGAAAGGAAACGGGAGAAATTAACAACTAAACAGGTTACTTTGTTCTTTTGTATTTGACCAACAAAACCTATATTCTAAAGGTTACTTTTATTTTCTTCCCCTTCATTTTCATAGTAATATAGAAGTCACCTTTTTGGATAAAAGCCCATTTTGTAGGCTCCGTAGAAAAATCTGGACCAAATGACTTCAATAGCTGTGGTCATTGGGGTACTAATTAAAACAAGTTAAAAATAGGCATATATATCTTACTTTTTTTCCTGCTGGATGCTACAGATGGATGGTGCCTCTGGCAGCTCATAGTTCTCTTTTAAGAAAGGGATGTTCAATTTCATTTATAGCAATCGGAATAGACATTCTTTGGCAGAATGGATGATCCGAATTTATTTGAATCATACAAAGGCCACTGCAGTGTGTGCCTCCCAGTTAATTGTTCCTGTTCCATGTCCTGATAAGGTGACTAAAAAAAGAGGAGCCTATCCACCAGGTAGGAGAGCAGGATGTCATTGGGAACATCTGACTTCTGGCTGACTTTCATAACCTCTCTGTGGAACACTGACATATTTCCAGGGATATCCACACGCCTTCTTTGCGTGCAACCAACCAACCTACAAACTCCCATCTGTAAGAAATGTGTAAGTAAACCATAAAGTAAAAGATATAAACACTACTGAATTAGAAAAAAAGCTAAGAACTTGCGTAGCCTAAAGCTCGGCTTGTATCCTGAAGGTGGCACACACCAGTCACAAAAATTGAGAGCATTAAGAAAAAAAAAATTCAACATCAGGTTCTTTCCTATTATATTTTTTAATACTAGTAATACTTGTTGTTTTCACTACACTAACATTATGTTCGCTACGTGCCAATCCCTCTAAGCACTTTGCACGACATATTTGAAGTAATCCTGGCAAGAGTCCTGAATCAGCATTTCATGAAAACTGAAGTAATCATTTCTCTCCCCTGGTCTGTGCCTGACTTCATCCTCCTTGAGGAAAACTTACAGTCAAAGGGAGGCACAAGATGAATATTTGTTCACTCCTGGATCACGTTCATGGTGATAACTGCCATGGCTGAGCTCTCGTGTGGAATGTCAAACAGTGCTCATGCGTGCCTCTCATTCAGAGAAATGGAAAAATAATTTCTGGAGTCAAGAGAACTGGGTTTTCTACCAAATAACATGTGACTTAGGTATCTTCCTTAACCTTTCCAAGCTCCTGTTTTCTAACCTCTCAAAGGAGATATTCTCCAAATCCCATACACCTGAAGCTGAATGTGTTAGGAATTAAAGAATGCAGGTTAGGGCCTTCGGTCCCAAATGTCTCTTCTATTGCCTAAAATGAGACCATAATAAATGTATGTTATTTGTTTATAAATATTTTATGTCTAAAATTTTATATCAAAATGCATATTCCTATGTTGATTGGCCCCAAATAATCTTGAGACGTTGTTTAATAGTTGTCCATGAGCAGTTTCCTAGTGGTGACTGTATTAGTGAAGCATTAGAAGAACCAAGAAAGGGGCAAGTAGTGGAGAAGCCACATATACGTTTTATCCATGCAGGGACAAATGTGTGCGTTGTCTGCAGCCCCTCTGGATTATCTAATCCTAATTACATGGTAGCTCTTTCACAGCTCTGAAAGTTGCTAGCCCTGCAAAATAATTCTTGACTACAGACATGCAAAACCCACTGGTGGAGGGAGAACCCCTACCTCCCAGGAAGTAACATTTTTGCCTCCATTCCTACCCTCATTTCAATATTTCTATCTATAAAGGTATCTGTCCTTGGATTCCCCTTTGAATTGGTGGTAACACCTCACCAGTTTCTTCATTAATGAGTGATATGAAATCTTTAATATGTGATCAGTTTTATAACTGTGTGAGAGTCGTGACTTTCCCCCCCTTTAAAGAAATCATCTTTTAACATTCAAGCCTCAGTTTTGGCTTTCTTCTATCCTTGGGCATGTTTATTGCACACATACTAATAAGTGTAGCGCCATGGCAAGAGCCACAGTAGCCAACCGGAAACAGTAAACCCAATGTCAGACCTAAAGAAAAGAGACTGGCTGATTTGGAAATACCATTTCCTTTCCCTGTAACCTTCCCATCCTCTTTTTTTCTCTCTTCTCTGCTTTATTTCTGCCTTGTGAAGTAAAATAAATGAGATGATTTTTTCATTATGATGAATGATACAAGCATAGGTAGATTGCCTCTCATTTATAATAGCATTGATAAAGTATTTGAATTACAAAGATTATTTTTCAATGCTACAAAGATTAAATACCTCTCCTTATCAAAAGGGGAGAAATGTGACATACCACTTTGTTCCGATCGAGATTTTTACTCTGAAAATCTCAAAAGAATGCCCAGAGACAGGGGAGTGATTCGGTGACCTGTTCTATGCAGACAGGAAGGAAGGAAGAGTCTGAAAGAAGCTATGGTACACGACTGCTAGTAATGGGTTCAGTCACCACCGCTGGACTGACAGGTGAATTAAATTGAAAGATATGCCTGCCAGGTTATTTGGAAGACTTTCTTCTTCTCATCCCATTATATGCTCTGAACTTTATGTTGTGTCATTGTGATGAAATGAGGAATCACAGAGTAAAAAACGAGCTTTTAGTTCAACAATTGAAACCATTCCCTACTCCATTGTAATACTCCATGTATTTTCTAACTATAAAGAGAGATAAAAACTGTCACAGAATGGACACATTCAATCATTTCTATTAAAGCTGGACATGACCCATTACTTGGGCCATGGCCTTTATTTTTCTTCATCTTTGGGTGAATTTTATGAGAATTGTAAAGTCATTATTCTGCCATTACACTTATAAAATCAGAAAAACCAAAGCTGTGTGTACATAAACAAAGTGAAGAGACAAGAGTTGGTACAATTATCTATTTTCTCTTTTCCCCTTTTTTCACTCCTTCTTACTCTGTAATTGGTCAAATTCAGTAAGTATTTATTAAAGGATATATTTCCCCTGGCACTCAGTACATAGCAGCGAATAAAAAAGATAGCAAGGATCTTCAATTTGAATTGAAAATTTAATTCCAATTTATGAGTTAAAAATAAATTTAGTATAAATGAACGAAATTCTTACATACACACACATACACACACGCACACACAAATAAAATTCTGACAGTGGTCAGTGCTATATACATAATTGAATGAGGTTACCATTATAAAGAATGAATGGGTCACTATCTTCTACTAGACCAAGGCGGAAAGGCCTTTTTCAGGAAGGTTTTTCATCTAAGCTGTTGATGGAAATGGCAAAAGAATACAATCCTGGAAAGATATTGGAATCATATTACACTACGATCTAGCAATTCCATTTTTGGGTATATGCCCAAGCAAATTGAACTACGGATCTCCAAGTGATATTTGAACACTCTTATTTACACAATAGTTAACAGGTAGAAGAGCTAAAGGGTAGAAGCAACTCAAATGTTCACATGCAGATTAATGAATAAACAAAATATGTTGTATGCATGTAATATAATGTTATTCTGATGGATGCTACAACATGGATGAACCTAGCAGAAATTTTGCCAAGTGAAAAAAGCCAGTCACAGAAAGATAGTGAGTCCACTCATATGAGCCGCCTAGGGTAGTAAAATGCACAGAGATGGAAAGTAGTTGCCAGGGGCTGAAAGAAGGAGACAATGAGTTATTCAAAGCATGTGGCCCTCAGGTTTGAAAGGTGAAAACATTTCTGGAGATCAGTCACTCAAAAATGTGAATGCAATTAACATTATTGAACTGTACACTTAAAAAAAGGTTAAAATGGCAAACTTGATGTGCATTTTATCTCAGAAATACAAAATGATGTATAAGAGAAAAAAATAATACCTATTTTTAATAGAGGACCATATATTTAACGTTTTTGTTTGTTTTTAATTCAGAGACAGACTCCACCACAGGCATCACAAGCAATGGAAAGGTAGACATGCCTGAGAAGCTATCTCATGGTGAGATGGAGAGAGAGACTGTCTTCAGAGTCCATGTGTCATTTCTCTTTTCCAAGAATGTCAGCCCCCGGAGAGCAGAGCCTTGGGTCTATTTTATTCACTGTTTTAACCCCAGCATCTAGCACAGAGCCTGGCATATCATAGACTTTCAATACATATTTGTTTACTTAATCAATCTGTTAATGAAGAGGAAGTATTAGGGTAGGCTAAAATAGTAAGTCACTCATTAATTTTCTTTCCATCGTGAGCAATATAGCACAGGGTTATATACAAAACACACACGGATCAAAGGGATGAAGACTCCTTTTTTCTTTGATTTCTTAATCTTCTCTTTCTACAAGGAGGGAGGAGAAGTGATTCTTTGAGGCTTAGATGGAAGATATTATAAGTTAGATCAAAGTGTCAGTGTGTTTCAAAAAAAATAGCAAGCAAAACTGCTAATCACATATGTGAAGGTGATGTCTAGAGAAAGAAATGAAGAGTAATTTGGGTACTTTTCTGCTGGGATTCAGACTTGAAGAGGACTTCTTACCTGAGGGCTCAGAGTTGAGCCCGTGGACCACGGTCAGAGCTAGTAGGAAGGGTTTTGGGTTGGAATTCTAGACTCTCAGCACCGATGTGAAGAGGGTGGTGGGTAGGAGAATAGCAGGGTGTTAAGCTCGAGAACTTTTTGAAAATCAGAATATTCTGGTAGTGGCACATATCTAGTTATAGATATCTGATTCATTGATATACAAGAAGAAAGGGTCCATTTTGTGTACGCCTTTCACAGTTCTCTAATCTTAGTTCAAGTTTTTATATTTTGTCAATAAAATAATGGTTCTCAAAGCTTGGGAAGAGACACATCTAGGGAACACCTACAAAATGCAGATCTCAGGTCCCTTCCTCAGACAGTCTTAACCTGAATCTTTTTTTTTTCTTCTGTTTGTAGTCCATTAGGCTTACTTTTTTATTGTGTTTTTGAGTCTAATTTTTTATTTTTATTTTTTTTCAGTTTTATCGTGACATAGTTGGCACACAACACTGTAGAAGTTTAAGGTGTACAGCATAAGGGTTTGCCTTACATGTATTATGAGATGGTTGCCACAATAAGTTTATTTAACATCCATCATTTTACACGGATACCACAAAAATAAAAATAAAAGGTTTTTCCTTATAATGAGAACTCTTAGGATTTACTCTCTTAACAACTTCCAACTATACCATACAGCCGTGTCAGCTATTGTCATCATGTCGTACATCACATCTCTTGTACTTACCTTCTAACCGGAAGTGTGTACCATTTGGCCACCTTCCTCCATTTCCCGCTCTCTCCATCCTTCACTTCTGGTAACCACAAATCCGATCTCTGTTTCTATGAGTTTCTTTTTCTTAGGATATTTTTTCCTAGTATTTAAGATTATGTGTGGGTATGAATGAGATCATATAGTATTTATCTTTGTCTGACTTATTTCCACTTAGTATAATGTCCTCCATTTGCTTCCATGTTGTTACAAATGGTAGGATTTCCTTCTTATGGCTGAATGATAGTGACTATGTGGAATAAATGGTGTCCGTTTCTTGGCTATGGTAAATAATACTGCTAGGGAACGTGGGGGTGCCAATATGTCTTTGACATAGTATTTTGTTTTCCCTCAGATACACTCCAAAGTGGGATTGCTGATTCATATGGTAATTCTATTTTTAAGTTTTGGAAGAAACTCCTTGCTGTTTCCATAGTGGCCTCACTAATTTACAATCCCACCACAAAGTTTCCCTTTTCTTCTCAGCTTTTGTTATCTCTTGCCTTTTTGATGATGGCCATTCTAACAGATACTATGTGATATCTCATTGTGGTTTTGATTTGCATTTTCCTGCTGATTGCTGATGCTGAGCCCCTTCCATGTACCTGTTATCTATTACTACATCTTATTTGGAAAAATGTTCCAGGTCCTTTGCTAATTCTAAATTGTCTTATTTATTTTTTTGCTATTGAATTGTACAAGATTTTCTATATATTTGGGGTATTAACTTCTTAGTAGATATATGATCTGCTAATATTTTTTTCCCCACTCCGTAGGTTGTCTTTTCATTTTGTTGGTTTCTTTTGCTGTGCAGACACTTTTTAGTTCGATGGAGTCCCACTTGTTTATTTTTTGTTTTGTTGCTTGTGCTGTAGGTGTCATAGCCTCTCAATCAATGTTTGAAAGAACTCTAAGGGAATTGAAAGAAGGTGGTTCCATGATTTGAAAAGTACTGCAAACAAATGGAGTTTGTTGGGTAGATATTTTGATAGATAGATGATAGATTCATCAATTTGTCAATAAATAGACACACAGACACCTAGATACACAGATAGATAATATTGAGTTTTTAACGATCTATTTTGCTCTGACAAGAAGCAAGATTACATGTGGCATAACCATCATTGAAATGAATAGCAACTACTTGCTTAGGAGGAAAATTGGTTTTTTAGCTAAGCAATTCGGTGGCAGTTAACTTGGATTGGAGTTAAATGAACCAAAATGTTTTACTATATATAGGCTAAAATGTCAGAGGTATTAAAATTATTTTTAAAAACTCTATAAACATTTTTAGAAATAATCTTTTCTATAGTTATAATCCCTGTATCTTTATTTTAATGTCAAAGAATTCAGAAGCATGTATTTATAAGTGAGAGTCCACCCTCCCTCACCCACCATCACACACACACACACACACACACACACACACACACACACGCGCGGCTTCCCCCTCTCTTTTTTACTACCTTCCCCAGAAGTTATTATGCTAGCATTTTGGTTTAATCCTTTGAAAATTTTTCCTCTATGTTTACAAACCTGTAGTTTTTTTCTGGAAAAAAAATTTGAGTGGGATAATATCTTACATTAATGACATCACCTACCACAGTTATGTTTCTCTATGGCTGGTTTTCACTTAATCTGCCCTCTATGTCTCTGCAAGTCAACACACATGGATTCATGGTATGCAGTAGAGTAGCATGGCCACAGTGCTTTAGTTCCTATCTTCAGGCAGTAACATTATCTCTAAATTTTACTGTAGCATAAAATTCTAGATTAAAAATATTTATATTACTTATGGTATACAAAATACACTACACATGTGTTATAGATATTATGTTAGATATCATTATATAAACTGTATTTGTTAATATATATTAGATTATTATACATTGTATATACATGGATGCAAATATGTGTGCACATATGTAATATATATATATATGTTTATCGAGATCTCCAACAGATATTTATCGAGAGTATATTATGTGTTTTGGAAATAAGAGTGAATTGATAAACTGACACCTTGTGGTTAATTTTTTAGCGGTTTCAAAAATCAATCAATAAATTCATGTTTAAATTATATGCCTGGTGGTGATTAAGTGCTATAAAGAAAAAAGTACAAGAAGGGAAAGGGAAAATTGAAGGGGGAGCTATTTATAATGTGATCATATTTATGGCTACATGCAATTTAAATTTTGATAGATGCTATTAATTTTTTCTTAATAAGACTCTACTTGAATGCCTTATTATCTTTAGTCAATATTACTATGAGGGGTCTCAATGTAAATTCCTTCCTTCCTTCCTTCGTTCCTTCCTTCCTTCCTTCCTTCCCTCCTTCCATTCCTCCATACATCTATCCATCCTTGCTTTCCCATAATAGTCCCTCTTTTTCATTATAAGTATTGTTTTCGTCTGAAAAATCAATGAGATATACTCGATATGGATTTGGATTGCAAATCCATGTTCATCAGGCTTTCTCTGTGGGCATCCAGTGAGGCCAGAAAAGAGATAGGTTTTGGGCCTACCAAAAGACCCTGAGAACTACCTAGTAACCGCTGTGTGGTTATTCTTCACCATGGACTCATTTTCATATCTTTGTATGTGTGTTTTCTGGAAAATTTGAATCTCAAACCCAAGGGAAGTCAGGCTTGATATCATGGATTTGCAAAGGAAACTTTTATTCCTTACTCAGAGCAAATGTTGCAACAGATGAGTTCCATTCTCTCCTTTTGCTGGGATGCTTAATTTTTCTGAACACTGATGGTGGAGTTGTACCTGAAATTTGTGCTGGAGTCTTTCCAACTCACCAAATTGAAGTTGCCAAAACTTGTCTCTTTTCCTCACGCCTAATACAGTGCCCTAACTTCTTGATTGCTAAGATTAGTCCACTTGCACCATTACTGATAAGCATTGGTTGGTTTTGAAACTCTGCAGACTGAAAAGAATATCATATTCTATCTGGTGTTTCTAGGTATTTTGCATCAGGAGGGTTTTTAGGATATCGAGTCTGACAATACTTGTCAGAATTGAAATGTTGGGTACTTTCCATAAATTATAAATTTTCAAAAATAGACATAAAGAGTGTGTAGCTAGCCCCATTCCCCTTACTTATAAAATACAGGGTTATGGAATGAAAGTCTAATTTATACTGACAGAGTGTCAATATTATTTTATTGACAGAAGAGAAGCGCAAAACTGCTAACAGTAGACTGTAAAATCTTACCGGCTGAGGATCAGTTGTCCTAGTTATTGTTCTGATCTATTTCTCCTCAAATTTTGTGGTAGGAAAGCTAACCAATTTCTCATACTTTTCCTGCAAATTCAGATACATACAAGATTCCAAATGTAACTTTACTAGTGTTTTATCCAGAAAAGTCAAAGTAACTATGAACTCCTGATGCTGAATCAAAGATCTACCCCTAGGAGATTTTGGAGGATACCAGCTGCTCAACTATTTCATTGGGGATCATTTGCCAGGAAAGCACATGAAACATGCAGTCTTGCTCTATCTGATTCTACCTCTGGGAAACAAAATTAACTCTTTCAAATTCCAACCCTACTAATTATATGTTGTAAATTGTCCAATGTCTTCTCTTTGAATTCTAATAAATCCTGAATTTCCCAAATTATAGTAAATCCCTGATCTCTACTGTTCTTGTCACTTCAGGCTCACTTACTATCATCCAGTCCCTTGTTTACCAGTCTCCAGCGACACTGAGGACAAGTCAGGGACTTTGCCCTTGTGGTTTTGTCTTCCTGGAATGTTTTTTCTCCAGATCTTCATGTGGCTGTGTCCCTCTCAGCACCAAGTTTCAATTCCTTGACTCCTCTTCAAAAACTCCCTGTAAGGTCATGCTGTACAAAATATCTACTCTACCCTCTGAGCTCCATTGGTGGGTTTTGGCTGGTTTACCTTGTTTGTATGCTGGTATGCTTTATGTATGTCTCCCATTAAAGAAAACAAGTTCATTCAGAAATTTTTTTTTCTTTTCTTTCTTTTTCTTTTTTTTTCAGTTATGGATTCCCAATTCTTAGAATGTTATCTATTGCACAACAGATGACCAATAAATATTTGTGGGATAAAAGGTAGTGGATGGCCCAAAGCCACTATCTGCGGTAGTCTTGGCATCTTTTCAGCGTAAAGCCTATTGAGGTCAGGAAGGATGACTATGCCATCTAAATGGCTCTACTCACAACCTATGGTTACCAGAGATCTTACCTTTTGCAAATATCCCATCACCTAAGCCAGAGAATTTGAGGAAATCTTCTACCCCAAGAGATTAATCTAAGAGCTTTGCAGTCATCCTGACAGAGCCAAAGGTCAGGCAATATGCAAATGTCCTTTCACAAAATTATACAACTGTACCTGTCAGAGACCTAGAGACTTTAGCAACAGACTTGGGGGATTTGAACTGCAGATTCAATATAGACTATTTCAACTATTTGCCCATGGGCCTGTGGATCTCCATGGAAGTGATGATTAAATGGTAGTTCTCCCAGCCTCCTTTTGAACAAGATGGAAAATCAAAAGCAGAGGAACATATAAAGCTGAGGAAAAAGGTAGGGAATCCATGTATAAGAAGCCTCAAAGAAGGATCTGGGGACTCATTGTTTTGAAGGGCCTACCAACCTGTCTAGAGAGAAGGCCACTAGCACAACCAGATGGATACATGGCTTGCGACTGGCAGTATTCCTGACTTCCAAGATTTGGAATGAACATTTTTCAACTCTGTGGCAAAAATGCCAGGAGGAGATACAGGTGGAATCTTCTATAGTTATCATTAGTTGGCGCTAGGCTTTTACTGTAGGCCAGTGGTTCTCAACCAGGGACAATTTTGCCGCACCCTTCCCCCCTGCCCCGTACCCCCTCCCACTATGGGTATAGGGAGGCTGACAATTTCTGGAGACTTTTCATTGTCAGAACTCAGGACACTTCAAGCACCTGGAAGGTAAAGACCGCTAAGCAACCCACAATACGCTGAGCAGCTCCCACACCAATCATCCAGTCCAAAGTGTCAATAGTGCTGAGGTTGAGAAACCCTGCTGTAAGCAATGGTCGCTTATTGGAGGTTTGAAGAATGAGCTGACATATGGAAAGTATTATTTTAGTTAAGGTTCCTGGATTGCCCATAAGAAAACCACCTTGAGCAAAAAAGTTTCATTACAGAGGAATGTCTCGTGGACCTCAAGAGCAGGAATTTGGACAAGCCTTGAGAAGAATCTGAAAGCACAAAAATAGAAAGCTAACAGAGAAGTTTTTTCTATTTTTCTCTGTGTCAAGCAGTCTTCACTTTCTGTCACTCTTTACAGACTGTCTTTTATGAAAGCCTCTCCATTGCAGATGTTAGAATAGAAGTGCCTCACATGCTGCTGTTGCTATTGTCCTCTGACTTTAGTGTTACTAAGCATCAAGATTTTCAATGCCTCATCTGAATCTAGACTACCACAAGCAACTCCACAGGCCTTTTTTCTTATTATGCAAACAGGAGTTGAGAGTTCATATTTTCTCTCTCTAGCAGGGGAGGGAACCTGGAAATGAATCCTGCAAAGCAGTCTTTATATGCAAAGTTCCCAGTCAAAACCCTTTTGTGTACAGAATGTTTGCACACGTGTTTGAATTTGTTCAGTGCTTTTTGTTGTAAGCTGCTGGCTGGCTGCTATTTAACTAAAGGAATATTATCTTTTTTTAACCTAACATGATAAGACTGTCTTGGAAAGCTAGTACTAATTGGGAGTGTTAAATTAACTTACTTTAACATTTTTATAAAAGTTTGCAAATACATACTCTCGACTTCTGAATTTATCTCAATGTAGATCGCTAAGACACTTCCAATACAGGCACCTGTCTGTGGACCACATTTTGAGAAGCAGTGATCTAACTAGTCCTGCACTTTTGAAAGTGCAATTCATGGAATATAGTATCAGTATTGTCTTTGGAAATAAACAGTACTTTATGGTTTAAAATGTATAATGGGTTGAATTGTGCCCCCTCCCCCACAAATGTATATTGGAGTTCTAATCCCAGCACCAGTAAATGTGACTTCATTTGAAAATAAGGTGTTTGAAGACAACATTAAGTTAAAATGAGGTCATTAGAGTAAGCTGTTACTCCAGTATGACTAGTGTCCTTGTAAGAGGGAGACATTCAGACACAGAGAGGAGAATGACAAGACACAGGGGGAAGATGGCCACGTACGAACGAAAGGAGAGATTGGAGTTCTGTGGCTACAGCCACAAAATGCCTGTGGCTACTAGAAGCTAGAAGAGTCAGAGGATCCTCTCCTAGAGACTTTGGAGGCAGCATGGACCAAACACCTTGGTTTCGGACTCTGAATCTCCAGGGCTGCGAGGGAATACATTTTTGTTGTTTTCAGCACCCAGTGTGTGGTAATTTGTAACAGCAGCCCTAAGGCCATAATATGGTATGTGTGGAGAATCCTGTATGTGATTATACCCTGACCTCAGAAATTCCTCATTCCCTTGTAAATGAACAATTTAGGGGTACAACAGGGATATAGGTGGTCCAACTTCTCATAGTTAGAACCATACCTAGGATTGGATACTATGGTTTTTCCTGCAGCATTGCAATTTCAAGGACTTAGAGAAGAATAAACAAACAACAACAGTAACAAAACCTCATTTACTTTAGAATGAATTATTTAAGTTGTACTATATCCTTTATAAAACTATATCTCACATATGTTTGGGATAAAAAACTTAACTACACATCCACAGATTAAAGTCTTCATTCTTGTTTCAAACAACCATAGAATACTTAAACAATATAATATACAATAAAAAGGAATATATGGAATGAATCCCAGGTATTCTGTGAACAAAATATGCAACTGTGGAATTACTTAAATATTATAAAGTAGTCATTTATTCAATACCACTATATAGTGTTTCCAACACTTAATGCTTTGAATCATTTTTCATGTTTGAAGAATCTGGATAAATAAATATAAAATAATTATGAAAAAAACCCCATAGTGCTATGCATTATTTTAGGAGTTAAAATAACATCTAGCACAGAACAAGAACAATTATTTTATTGCTTCCCTAAATATGGAAAAACTTAAGATGATATTAATAATCAGAGAATTAATAGTAATCCAGTGCATTAGGCTAGATGACTGTTAAGTACATACATGAAATTAAAATCTGCAAGTACCACAGTGTTATTTTACAAAATGACATTATTTAAAAGAGTATCATTATAGTCAAGGGAAAACAATGCTGAGAAATGTTATGCTCTATTGATTTTGTTTTAAATGACCAATGTTTCCTATGATCAAAGGGTTTATGTTAATACTGAGCCTCGCATTTCCTTCTTCAGTTTTTATTCTTAAACCGAAGGGCTTCCAAGGTTCCTTTTTAAAAGTGATACCCGTTGGGGGAAATTTACGCAGCTTGTGCTGGCAATCCAACATAGAAAAACTACAGAGGTAACAGCACTTTCAGTGAGAAGCACAAACAATTGAATTAAAATAAAGTGAACCTGAGTCCTTCTCAAAATGAGCCCAACTCAGGTTTGAAGTCAGCCAAGCAACTGTGAGCTACTCGTATACTTAATAGATAAATGGGAGGGATTGTGCCTTTTTAAGACATGGCCCATGTTCTCCATTATAACACCGTAACCGCTCATGATGATTTCTATCACTCTTCAGAAGCTGCATTAAACTGAATGTTTTGTTTAATCTCTGACCAATGACAAAACAATTATTGACCTACAAGTTCCTTCTCTCTTCTACAATATGTAATCTCTGCTTTGGGGACACAAACAGAAATTCCTGCAGTATAGAATTATTTGGAGGCAGATAGCATATGTTAAACATTCAATAGGTATTTATTGCACGCATAACTTGTTGAATGGAATATATTTTTAAATTTTTTTAGTATGTATTTTTGAAAGAGAGACAGTGTGCAAGTGCAGGAGGGGCAGAGAGAGAGAGGGAGACAGAATCCTTAGCAGGATCCAGACTCTGAGCTGTCAGCACAGAGCCCAATGTGGAGCTCAAATACATGGACTGCAAGATCATGACGTGAACCAAAGTTGGACACTTAACTCACTGAGCCACCCAGGCGCCTGTTGAATGGAATATTGATCTCATGTCATAGGTAAGGAATCTGAGATCTAGAAAATTTTATGTAAAATGTTCAAAGTCCCTTGGATCTCCTTACTTCTACCCCAGCTTTCCTCCCACTATACATTATTTCTTGGGAACAGATTAGACTCGATGGACAGTCTTTAGGTCAGAGTTTCCAAAGCCCGTTGGTCCAGTATTTGTGGAATGATAAGTTTGCCCAGTACCAAAATGGGGGTAAAAAAAAACCTCCTAATATCAATATTCCTTAGTACCAGAATCCCAGATTTTACTTGTGTGTATTATTTCCATCAAGAAGATTACATTTTTTTTAAATCTGTATTTATTTATTTGAAAGAGATTGAGAGAGAATCCCAACAGGCTCTGCACTGTCAGCACAGAGCCCCATGCAGGGCTCAACTTCGTGAACCGTGAGATCATGACCTGAGCCAAAATCAAGAGTCAGGTGCTTAACCAACTGAGCTATGGCGCCCCAAGAAGTTTACATTTCTTAATCTTCCCTGCAGCTGGATGTGACCATTTGACTAAATTCTAGGTAATGATGGGATAATGAAAATATTACTTGAGATATCCAAAAAGTCTCCTTTGGTGAGAGAGGCTACACTCTTTTCTTAATCTTTCTATAGTGTTAAATACAAATGTGATGTTTGACATTCAAATAGTGGTCTCAAGATGCTCTAATGAGAGAACAGTAATGTAAGAGAAATCTGAGTAAGCACTGACTATAGGTTCTCTACACCAAACCTGGGCTACCTACCTCCAGACATTTTTTACCCCCCCCCACCCCCGCAAATGTATTCCCATCAGGTTAAACCAGTACTGTGTGCGGGTGTGTGTCAGAGTCAATGGTGTCTTTTATATGTAGCCACATCTAATATTCACTCATTCAGCAATGTTTTTCTCTTAAAACTCTATGTATTCAATTTAAAGGCTCAGTATCTACTATGGGATTATATAATCTTTATTCCTTTTACATGTTAGACGTTAAAATATCTCTTTTACTTTATAAAATAGTTTTTTAAACGTTTATTTATTTATTTTTGAAAGAGATAGAGAGCAAGAGGGTGAGGAGCAGAGAAAGAAGACAGAGAATCCTGAGCAGGTTCTGCGCTGTCAGCACAGAGTCCAACGTGGGGCTTAAACTCGCAAATCACTAGATCATGACCTGAGCCGAAATCAAGAGTCTGTAGCTTAATCAACTGAGCCACCCAGGTGCCCCAATTTTATAAAATAATTTTAGATAATAGGTATTGGATTTTTCTTTTTTTTTTTTTGAAAAATATAAAGTTGTCAAACAAATGAAATTCTGAAAATTTGTATTTTTACATTTTGTAAAATGAAAACGTCCAGAGACAACTTATTTAGGTTACTCTTCATTTGTCAACTTTGTAAGAGCAAAGAGAAATCTGGAATACACAATTGAATTCATTGAAATTCTAAAAAGAAAACTCAATCATTTGACACAATGGCTTTATGTTTATGCATTTTTGCATATCTTTGCTATTAACATGATCTCTCCAATAATGCAGAAAAAATTATTTTATTTTATGCAAGACCTAATTGTCTGACCTCTTATTATTATTGATTTTGATGATATTGGTTATGTTTAAAAGTCACGTCGTGAATTACAGGTCAAAGGCTTATTAAGTAGTGGCAATTTCGAATGTAATTGTAAATAAATCAAGTGACAATGAGCTAAAAAAAAAAAAAGCCTTCAATTTGCATTTGGAGCCAATTTAACTGCCAATGTAAAATTGTAAGCTCTGAGAAGATTTGAACCAAATAGAGTTTTATTCCCCATTGATGAACATAACATTCTGGAACCTCTTTTCTTTATTCTTCACTGGCCATTAAGTATATTCCTATATATTTATATTATTTGCTAAAGGAAGCAAGTATATATTATTAAAATGCAAGTTAAAAAATTAATTTCCATGGTCAAATTGCTTTATCTTCATTTATTATACAATTTTGTCTGGAAAAACAGTCATAGTTGCAAATTTAAAGGAACATGATGTTAAACACGTCTGTGCACCGATCTACTTGGACAATATATCTTTTAATGGAATTTGTGTTTAGATTCCATCTGAAGAAAAATGAGGAAACTGACTAAAATAAATTCAGAATCCTGAGATTCTGACCCCTTTTAGACAGAACCTTCTAACAGCATCTTATTTTTCCTTTGATTTTAGTATGAGAACCATAAAAGTGTTCCATAAATGTTGGGCATAAGTTCTGTAAATATATGATACAACTTTTTTTTTTAATCCTCAGGATTTGTGATACCAATTATGACAATATTACACATAACAGGTAATACTTATCTGCTTAAAATAATTCATTTATCTTCTTATATTCATTCATTATATACTTGAAATGTTTACCAAACTTAACTTGCTGTTGGATTAGTCTCATCGAAGGGAAACTTGGTTCTATTAATAGGTGCATTATGCAATTCATGTTTTGAAATTGAACAATATGCCTTGGGGTTCTTATAACTCAAAACGTAGTATATCTACAATTATGATATGTTGTGAACTTTATGCTGTTTCAACACTCCATGATATTTAATTTTATTCTTTTTAATCTGGTACATTTGCTTATTTAGCTACTGACATTTAATATAAAGAATATGCCTTCTCATGTGGCTATAAAGGCCTTTTTATATATTTAATGCAAAGCTGGCTAAGCTTTAGCAATCTGTGTTTTAGTATCTTTATGTTACACCTGGAAAATCTCTTCTTATAGCTGTAATTATGGACGTGTGTCTTGCAACTCTTATTTTAGAAAGCGTACCATACTGTACTTAGTAGATACCATAATGGCTTCAATATAATTTTTCTATTATTCTTATGATGAGTTCAACTCACTTTTCAGGCACCTGCTTAGTGTTTTCCAATCTTTGAATGACCATTGTACTTTTTGGGGCCAAGGGTGCAGAGTATTTCTAAACGACTACAATTTCCATTATACCAAAAGAATATCCTCTCAGGGGATTATAAAAGCTGTAATTTCATCTCAAGCTTACTATGACTAAACTGCTTGAGTTTGCTCCACAATTTATGACATTACATGCACCCTCGAAGGAATTATAGACTTATAATATCCCTTGAGATATATTATTATTCTTTATGTTATCCGTGTTTATGTCTAAAAAGGGTTCTGCAACTGGCACTTGATGCAAGAGCAGATTTGTAGTTATCTCTTCAACGATTTTTAGCAATTTAAAAGACAACTGTATCTTAACAGAAATGCCTTTCTACAGCAGTTCACTCGGGCCAAAGTCTACAAAATTTGCAAAGCTCTAACTTTCCATTGACATCTCAGAAGTCTTAACCCTGCCTCGGAATGTCTTAATTGAACATAATTACTGGGTAATCATTTTAACAAAAGGTACACACTTTGCAATGAAATATGTTCCTCTTACAAATTATGCTGATAAATGTGGTGTGTATGTATGGAGAAATAGATAAAATATTTTTAGAGTTTTTCTTTGCTGGGTATGCTGCCTTGTTTTCCTCCTAAGAAATTCTAAATCCATGTGAGAGTGATGTTAGGCACTTTTACTGTTATTTTCACAGAAGAATCACGAAGTCGTTTCATACTTTTAGAGTAATGTAATAAGCCAAGGCTTTTAAATCTCAGCACTATTGCCATTTTGAACCAGATAACTCTTCATTGTGGAAAGGCACATACTGTGCATGTGTGGTAACATCCCTGGCTTCTGCCTACTAGATTACAGTATTATACCCCAAGTGTGACAACCAAATCTTTCTCTAAGATATAACCAAGTATTTCCCGGGGTACAAAGTCACCTCTGTTGATAACTCTTGTAATATAGTTGACCCTTGAACAACACCTTCACAGAGTCAAAAATCTGCATATACCTTTTAGCTCCTCAAAAACATAACTGCTCATAACTTACTCTTGAGTGCAGCCCTTACTGATAACATAAATAGTCGATTAATGCATACTCTGTATGTTATATGTATTATATACCCTATTCTTACAATAAAGTAAGCTAGAGAAAAGAAAATGTTATTCAGAAAATCATAATGAAGTGAAAATATATTTACAGTACTGTACTATAAAAAAATCCCGCTGCAAGTGGGCCCTCACAGTTCAAATCTATGTTATGCTCCATTTTCCCTTTTCAGAATTTTGCCCTTTCTCTAACATTTGGTTCTTCATTTTGAATTCATGACTAGCTGTTTGTTTATGCCCTGAGCTTAAAAAAATTAATCTACCTGTATTTTAAAATATTAGTATATGTTGAGATCTTATGGGAAGTCACATCTTGAAATGCTCAAGTTTTTATTAACTGAAGTCATTGAATAACTGCCAATATCTTCTATAATGTAATCCTTTTAAGACAATAGTCAGTGAAATAGCTCACATATTACCCTATTTCACAGGGATTCAGGGGAAATAGTAAAATGGTGGCTTGAATTCTTATTGTATTGAACTTTCCTTCTGTTAAAACTGACATATGTGGCCCTGCATGAACATCGGCAATTAGGACTTGCAGTTTTTAGGCTCAATTCTACTAATTATTGAAGTGGAGAAAAGCTGGGCATGGTGGACCAGCATGGCAGAAAGCTTCCCTAGTGTGGAACATCAGTGGATCTGGAGTCAATAGATGTAGATTCAAACTAGAGTTCTCTTTACATCAGTCATCTATGACTTCTGCCAAAATAACTTCTCTGCACCTCACAGGTCTCCTTTGATAAATGAGAATTATGCTTTTCTTTCTTCCAGTGTTAATGGGTATTACAAAAACTAATATGAAGTGGGATCCTACCACAATGATTGTCACCTGGTCTAATCCCGATCTCTACTACATGCAAATCCAATTCTTACCTATCCTCCCTCTAAAACTATTTAGAATATAAAAGCATATGTTTCTTTTACCATCAATGCTTTCTGTGCCTTTCATGGGTATAACTCATGGAATATCTACATAAACATCACCCTGTAAACTTTCTATCTAGTGCCCACTCTGGGTATTTAGGTGGATTAAATGACTGTTTTCCCTCATTCCTCCTTCTGTTCTTTTAGAAGTTGATCCTTATATTGCTGCCTCCTTCCTGCCCATCCTGTCACTGGAGGCCAGATCTTACACCTAAATCCCATGCCACCAAATTCATCTGAGGTCCGGATCTATGGAACTGCCTGAGCTAAAATCGGTAGATTTACTATCATTCCCAGCCTGACAGTCCAGCCCCCTAAAATGGCACTTCTTGAGTATCAATGTTGAAATCAATTTTTCCATACCTTATTGAAAATAGAGATTTGAGCTCCTGGGCTAAAATCATACTCCGTCTTCCTGCCTCCTTGTTCAGAACACTCAGCATGACTTAAGTGTGGTGTTACCCCATGTCTGACAAACGTGGTTGAATCCTTCCTTTCTTTATTTTTTTTCCCAATAGTAAGATTTTTAGAACTCCAAGCGACCACTAAATCACTGTTTACAACATTGCATTCATGTTCAAATGTTTTCAATTCCATCATGCAGACTCCTGAAAGTTACAAAGAAAAGCAAAGCACAGAAGAAGTGAGACCACAGTCTGCCCTTCTGGTACATGGATTTTTGTATCATTACCCTAAAATTAGATACGTTAGTGGCAAACACTCCACATGTCCACATGCTAAATTGTACTCACTTATTTGCCTCTCTTTAACTTACTTTCAGTGAAAGTTTGTAGCACAAATTGCTCACGTATTCTCTTCACCCATTTAACAAAAATGGTATATATACTTTAGATAGGAAACATAATAAAAGCTTGCACTTTTCCCCAAACATCTCCAAAAATCTTTGACTCTAGTAATAATATCTTGATTGTTTCTGAAACCATTTTCTGGCTCTATAATACATCCCTGCCACTGCTCTGTAGATTTTTTTAAAATGGTATACTTGATCAGAACACTTTCAAACCAAGCGAACAGTAAGTTTAGATTCAAAGCTGCAGAGCAACTATTTTTGTGTCCATATGCGCTTATCATTTCACATCAAAGCAGAAATCTGTGAATATATTCTATTTTGCTTCCATTATTGTCACACGTAATGATTGCCCAAAAGCTTTCCTCAAAGCCATTATTTTCGACTATCCCTGGTTTTACTTAATAAGATAACATATTGGAGATCCTGAAGTGTTTAATGACGATTTTTTTTTTAACTAGCTTTAAACATGAAGCCTAAGAGTTTAAAAGTCTGATTAAAAATTTCATCTTGACAGGTGCCTGGGTGGCTCAGTTCGTTGAGCATCTGACTTCAGCTCAGATCGTGATCTCCTGGTTCATGAGTTCGAGCCCCGCGTCGGGCTCTGTTCTGACAGCTCAGAGCCTGGAGCCCGTTTCGGATTCTGTGTCTCCCTCTCTTTCTGTCCCTCCCCTGCTCATGCTCTCTCTCTCCCTCTCTCTCTCTCAAAGATAAATAAACATTAAAAATTTACAAAATTTCCTCTTGAGCCATACATAGTCTCCTGTGTCACTATCTTACTTGTATTGATCCTGCTCAGTATGCCCTCTGTCTGTCTCTACTCATCTGGTCTATCACTTTCTGTCTCACCACCTGTGCCTTCTTTTCAAGCCCAAAATCCATGGGCAATCATGTTTCTTTAAATTTTTTTTAACGTTTTTTTATTTATCTTTGAGACAGAGAGAGACAGAACATGAATGGGGGAGGGGCAGAGAGAGAGGGAGACACAGAACTGGAAGCAGGCTCCAGGCTCTGAGCCATCAGCCCAGAGCCCGACGTGGGGCTTGAACTCACGGACCGCGAGATCGTGACCTGAGCTGAAGTCGGACGCTTAACAGACTGAGCCACCCAGGCGCCCCCAAACATGTTTCTTTAGCACCAAAGACTTGCCCATCCTAAGCAATTCTTCTTAACCTTCATATGATATATATTTGTAAAGCCCTACTAACTACTGTTTTTCTTTTGTCTGCTCTGCTTGTGGACATCATGAAACTGAATCTCTGAACATCGGAGACTGTATTATTCATCTTTTCATCTTTGGTACCTCAAATGATGTCACGAATTGTATGCATTCAACAAAATATTAGTGAATAAAACCAGACCAATTTATTCTCCTGCACAGTTACATGAACCCCAACTTCATTTGATATTGTTCATCAAATCTCTTATTAATCTCTAGTTGAATACTTAGCATACTCCAAAGCACAATGGTTATAAACTGCTTCTGTTCTCTTCAAGTACCCCACCTTTGCCCTGCCCTTCCATTGCTGACATATAATCACATTTTGATTTTTTCTTCTTAATAATAATACTCAACAGACTGTTCAATTCACATGTAATTGAATTTTTTCTATGGGAGAGGTCTGTGTGAGATATGGAGCTACAGAAATGAATAAGTTATGGTTTTTACCATGTGCATTCATAAGTAATTTATGGATAAACTATAATATAATGCAGTGAGTTCGTCAATGCATTCTTATTTTTTTTTAAGTCAATGCATTCTTAAACTATATAAAGATATAGAGGTACGGCGATTACTCATATCTGGGTGGGGATAAGAAGTGAGTGGTTGTGAAAAGCCTCTCAGCTTGGGTTTTAAAAGATAAATAGGAGTTCTCCATATGTTGGAATGGGGGAGAATTACCCTGTAGATAAAATAATTGTATTTCTGCACTCTGAACCTCATATTTACTCATCTTTGCCTACTTTATTGCCTTTTGATTGGGATCTTACAGCATCTCAACTCTGCCTGGACTTTTATACCCCTCCTTCTTGTATCATAAAACCATCATTGTACATGGGATCTAGTTCATTAATTTATTCATTCATTCATTCAACAAATATTTAGTGAGGTACCTAGGTACCTGGTTCTATGCTAGCTCCCTGTATAAGGCAGACATGGTCCCTGCCCTGATAGAACTTTCCACCTGGTAGTGAGAATGAGCAATTAAGAGGGGGAAAATGTAGAGACCATTTTAAGAGAAATACACAGCATTTTGAGGCACATAAAGGTGAAAGTCATAACTTAGTTCATGAGTCAGAAAAATTATTACTATCAAGGAGAAGATGGAGATACTAAGATCTAAAGGATATAAAAGAGAGAGAGAGAGGCAGAAGATGGCAGCGTAGGAGGACGCTGGGGTCACCACATCCTGCTGACCACTTAGATTCCACCCACATCCACCTAAATAACCCAGAAAACTGCCAGAAGACTAGCAGAACGGACTCTCCAGAGCCAAGCGTAGACGAGAGGCCCACGGAAGAGGGTAGGAAGGGCGGAGAGGCGGTACGCTACATGGACTGGTGGGAGAGAGCCGGGGCGGTGGAGGGGCAGCCAGCCCACCCGGCAAGGCAGAGCCCCGGAGTCTGGCTTGCAGAAGCAGAGGGGCCGGACTGCGTGAGTTCTGACAGCCAGCAGAACTTAACATCTGGAACATTGTAAGTCAACAGCTCTGCTCAGAGAGCAGGAAAGCAAGAGGACAACGGGAGGGAGAGTTGTTGAGCCTCGGAGGACAGAGCTCAGCTCGGTGGGGAACAAAGGCTCTGGGAAGTGCCATCTCCCTCACCCATCCTCCAGCCAAAATCCCAAAAGGAACGAGTTCCTGGCACGGAACTTTCTTGCACCATGCAAACACCCAGCGCTGTGCTTCTGTGAATCCATCCCACAGATGGGTCTGCCTCCCTCCTGGTGCCACAGGGCCGCTCCCACAGCGGACCACCAAGGCCAAGCGAGCTGAGCCTGCCCCTCCCACCCCCGTGAACTATGCAGATCCAACCCGGCTAATACACCAGATCCCATTGAAGCAGCACCACAAGCCTGGCAGTGTGCAAGTAGCCCAGACAGGGGTGACATCACTCCACAGTGGGTCCTGCCTCTGGGAGAGGGGAAGAGAAGGTACACACCAGTCTGACTGTGGCCCCAGCGGTGGGCTGGGGACAGACATCAGGTCTGACTGCGGCCCTGCCCACCAACACAAGTTGTTCCAGACAGCACAGAGGAAGAGCCCTGCAGTTGCACCACTCCAGGGATTATCCAAGATGACAAAATGGGAGAATTCTCCTCAGAAGAAACTCCAGGAAGTAGTGACAACTAATGAACTGATCAAAAATGATTTAAACAATATAACAGAAAGTTAATTTAAAATAATAGTCATAAAATTAATCGCTGGGCTTGAAAAAAGTAGAGGACAGCAGAGAATCTATGGCTACAGAGATCAAGGGACTAAGAAATAGTCATGAGGAGCTAAAAAATGCTATAAATGAGGTGCAAAATAAAATGGAGGCGACCACAGCTCGGATTGAAGAGGCAGAGGAGAGAATAGGTGAATTAGAAGACAAAATAATGGAAAAAGAGGAAGCTGAGAAAAAGAGAGATAAAAAAATCCAAGAGTATCAGGGGAGAATTAGAGAACTAAGTGATACGATAAAGCACAAGAACATATGCATAATTGGGATTCCAGAGGAGGAAGAGAGAGGGAAAGGTTCTGAAGGTATACTTGAAGAAATCATAGTGAGAACTTCCCTGATCTGGGGAAGGAAAAAGGCATTGTAATCCAAGAGGCACAGAGAACTCCCTTCAGACGTAACTTGAATCCATCTTCTGCACGACATATCATAGTGAAACTGGAAAAACACAAGGATAAAGAGAAAATTCTGAAAGCAGCTAGGAATAAACATGCTCTAACATATAAAGGGACACCAATAAGACTAGTGACGGATCTACCTACTGAAACTTGGCAAGCCAGAAAGAAATGGCAGGAAATCTTTGATGTGATGAACAGAAAAAAATATGCAGCTGAGAATCCTTTATCCAGCAAGTCTGTCATTTAGAATAGGAGTGATAAAGGTCTTCCCAAACAAACAAAAACTGAAGGAATTCGTCACCACTAAACCAGCCCTACAAGAGATCCTAAGGGGGATCCTGTGAAACAAAATACCACAGATATCGCTACAAGCATGAAACCTACGGGCATCACAATGACTCTAAACCCATATCTTTCTATAATAACACTGAATGTAAATGGACTAAATGCTCCAACCAAAAGACATAGGGAATCAGAATGGATAAAAAAACAAGACTCACCTATTTGCTGTCTACAAGAGACTCATTTTAGACCTGAGGACACCTTCAGATTAAAAGTGAGGGGATGGAGAACTATCTATCATGCTACTGGAAGTCAAAGGAAAGCTGGAGTAGCCATACTTATATCAGACAAACTAGACTTTAAATTAAAGGCTGTAACAAGAGATAAAGAAGGGCATTATATAATAATCACAGGATCTATCCATCAGGAAGAGCTCACAATTATAAATGTCTATGCGCCGAATACAGGAGCCCCCAAATATATAAAACAATTACTCACAAACATAAGCAACCTTATTGATAAGAATGTGGTAATTGCAGGGGACTTTAACACCCCACTTACAGAAATGGATAGATCATCTAGACACACGGTCAATAAAGAAACAAGGGCCCTGAATGATACATTGGATCAGATGGACTTGACAGATATATTTAGAACTCTGCATCCCAAAGCAACAGAATATACTTTCTTCTCGAGTGCACATGGAACATTCTCCAAGATAGATCACATACTGGGTCACAAAACAGCCCTTCATAAGTATACAAGAATTGAGATCATACCATGCATACTTTCAGACCACAATGCTATGAAGCTTGAAATCAACCACAAGAAAAAGTCTGGAAAACCTCCAAAAGCATGGAGGTTAAAGAACACCCTACTAAAGAATGAATGGGTCAACCAGGCAATTAGAGAAGAAATTAAAAAATATATGGAAACAAATGAAAATGAAAATACAACAATCCAAACGCTTTGGGATGCAGTGAAGGCAGTCCTGAGAGGAAAATACGCAATCCAGGCCTATCTCAAGAAACAAGAAAAAACCCAAATACAAAATCTAACAGCACACCTAAAGGAAATAGAAGCAGACAGCAAAGACATCCCAAACCCAGAAGAAGAAGAGAAATAATAAAGATCAGAGCAGAAATAAACAATATAGAATCTAAAAAAAAAAAACTGTAGAGCAGATCAATGAAACCAAGAGTTGGTTTTTTGAAAAAATAAACAAAATTGATAAACCTCTAGCCAGGCTTCTCAAAAAGAAAAGGGAGATGACCCAAATAGATAAAATCATGAATGAAAATGGAATTATTACAATCAATCCCTCAGAAATACAAGGAATTATCAGAAAATACTATGAAAAATTATGTGCCAACAAACTGGACAACCTGGAAGAAATGGACAAATTCCTAAGCACCCACACACTTCCAAAACTCAAACAGGAAGAAATAGAAAACTTGAACAGACCATAACCAGCAAAGAAATTGAATCAGTCATCAAAAATCTCCCAACAAATAAGAGTCCAGGACCAGATGGCTTCCCAGGGGAGTTCTACCAGACATTTAAAGCAGAGATAATACCTATCTTTCTCAAGCTATTCCAAAAAATAGAAAGGGAAGGAAAACTTCCAGGCTCATTCTATGAAGCCAGCATTACTTTGATTCCTAAACCAGACAGAGACCCAGCAAAAAAAGAGAACTCTAGGCCAATATTCCTGAGGAATATGGATGCAAAAATTCTCAATAAGATACTAGCAAATCGAATTCAACAGCATATAAAAAGAATTATTCACCATGATCAAGTGGGATTCATTCTTGGGCTGCAGGGCTGGTTCAACATTCACAAATCAATCAATGTGATACATCACATTAATAAAAGAAAAGATAAAAACCATATGATCCTGTCAATTGATGCAGAAAAAGCATTTGAGAAAATTCAGCATCCTTTCTTAATCAAAACCCTCGAGAAAGTCGGGATAGAAGGAACATACATAAACATCTTAAAAGTCATTTATGAAAAGCCCACAGCTAATATCATCCTCAATGGGGAAAAACTGAGGGCTTTCTTCCTGAGATCGGGAACACGACAGGGTTGTCCACTCTCACCGCTGTTGCTTAACATAGTGTTGGAAGTGCTAGCATCAGCAATCAGACAACAAAAGGAAATCAAAGGCATCAAAATTGACAAAGATGAAGTCAAGCTTTCACTTTTTGCAGATTACATGATATTATACATGGAAAACCCGACAGACTCCACCAAAAGTCTGTTAGAACTGATACATGAATTCAGCAAAGTCGCAGGATACAAAATCAATGTGCAGAAATCAGTTGCCATCAAAACCCTAGAGGAGAAAGCAGGAAAAATCCTCTCTGACCTCAGCCGCAGCAATTTCTTGACACATCCCCAAAGGCAAGGGAATTAAAAGCAAAAATGAACTATTGGGACCTCATGAAGGTAAAAACTGCAAAGGAAACAGTCAACAAAACTAAAAGGAAACCAATGGAATGGGAAAAGATAATTGCAAATGACATACCAGTTCAAAAGGCTAGTCCAAAATCTATAAAGAGCTCACTAAACTCCACACCTGAAAAACAAATAATCCAGTGAAGAAATGGGCAGAAAACGTGAACAGACACTTCTCTAAAGAAGACATCCAGATGGCCAACAGGCACATGAAAAGATGCTCAACATTGCTTGTCATCAGGGAAATACAAATCAAAACCACACTCAGATACCACCTCACGCCATTCAGAGTGGCAAAATGAACAAATCAGGAGACTCTAAATGCTGGAGAGGATGTGGAGAAACTGGAACTCTCTTGCACTGTTGGTGGGAATGCAAACTGGTGCAGCCACTCTGGAAAACAGTGTAGAGGTTCGTCAAAAAAATTAAAAATAGATCTACCCTATGACCCAGCAATAGCACTGCTAGGAATTTACCCAAGGTATACAGGAGTGCTGATGCATAGGGGCACTTGTACCCCAATGTTTATAGCAGCACTTTCAACAATAGCCAAATTATGTAAAGAGCCTAAATGTCCGTCAACTGACGAATGGATAAAGAAGATGTGGTTTATATGCACAATGGAATACTACTTGGCAGTGAGAAAGAATAGAATCTGGCCATTTGTAGCAATGTGGATGGAACTTGAGAGTGTTATGCTAAGTGAAATAAGTCATACAGAGAAAGACAGATACCATATGGTTTCACTCTTATGTGGATTTTGAGAAACTTAACAGAAGACCATGGGGATGGAGGAGGGGAAGGAAAAAAAAAAAAGAGGTTAGAGAGGGAGGAAGCCAAAACATAAGAGACTGTTAAAAACTGAGAACAAACTGAGGGTTGATGGGGGGTGAGAGGGAGGGGAGGATGGGTGATGGGTATTGAGGAGGGCACCTGTTGAGATGAGCACTGGGTGTTGTATGGAAACCAATTTGACAATAAAGTTCATGTTTAAAAAAATAAATAAATAAAATAAAATTAGAACAACAACAAAAAAAGAATATAAAAGATTAGCAAGGTCCCATCAGCCATGTTAATGTCTGTGGACTTAATTGTTATATAAGGTTGATCAGATGAATGGCCTTATCAAATTTGAACACTTCAAAGATGATTATAGCTACACTTTAGACAATTTTTTGGGAAGTAGCAGGAATGGATTCAGAGTGACTAGTCAAGAAGGTTTTATCACTGATTAGGCAAGAAATGATGATGTCTGACAATGGGGGCTGTCAGTCTGTCACTTTACACACCAGTGTGCTGAATTTTTCACAATCTTATTAGTATCTTTCCTTTATTCTTTATCTCTCAAACTAGAATAGCCAGTTCCCTTTTGTCATCAAATCTCTTTTAAAAAGTACTTTATATTCATTTTCTACCTCCTGTTCCATATTACTCACTTTTTAGTAAGATTCTGTAGCCTTGGTTTTGTGTGTTTGTGTGTGTGTGTGTGTGTGTGTGTGTGTGTGTGTTTACCAAAAATAACGTTGTTATAACATAGTCAAGTGCCACTAGGAGGAGTAAGTATAGGTTCCTCAAGAAGGCATGTGTGTGTTCCTCGTCACAGCGCATAATGTTTTTTGCTCCTTTATGATACTTTCTGTTATCTCAAATTCAAATATTCAATTCAAGCTAAATAGTCTTTCCCAACCCCCCCCCCCCACAACTCCACTGAAGAAATTGTTGTCAAGGTCAACCAATAACTTCCATGTAGTCCAACTTACTGGGTTTTCTCTTCATCTCCCTATGACTATCTTATTCTCCTCCTTGATAATACTTTTAAATATTTGTTTTTTTGCAAGGTTTTGGTCACAGACTGCCTTCTCCTCTCTAGAAGAGACATTGACATTGCCAGTCTTAGCTAGTCCCCTGGCTCTGAATGCATTTACAAATATATATCAAATAAAAACATAAAAACTTACAAAAATGGGGGGGGCAGCACCTGGGTGGCTCAATTGGTTAAGTGTCCAACTCTTGATTTTAGCTCAGGTCATGATCTCACGGTTCATGAGATCAAGGTCAGTGTCTGGCCTTGCATTGACAGTGTGGAGCCCTTTTGGGATTCTTCCTCTCCCTCTCTCTGCCACTCTCCCTGGCTCATACTCTCTCTGTCTCTCTCAAAATAAACAAATAAACTAAAAAAATAAAAATAAACTGATATCTATCAAACTTACATCTCTCTAGTTCCCATTGCTCCCTGGAACCCCAGTCATATCTCTCACTACTAACTTGATATCACCTTTTACATTTCTGAGATTATCTCAAAGTTATGCAAGCCCCAGAATAATTCCCAAGGATTCCTCAAGTGTGTCCCATCACCAATCTGTCTCTTCTTGGTAACCATTTTCCACCCAGTTTGTTTAAGCAAAATCTTTGATTCTCCCCTCTCCATATTCCTCAAATTCAACCTCAGAAATGTTCCTCCAAATTTTCCACTTCTCTCTATCCCCACTGCTTACGCCCAAGTCACATTATCATGTCTTGCTTGGACTACTGCAATTGCTTTCTAAATAATATCCATGTTTTTACTCTTTCCCTCGAAAGTTGGCCCTCTATACAGCATCCAGAGCAATCATTTAAGAACATAATCATATCACTTGGTTACTTACGCTTCCCAATGATTTTCATTTACACTTAGAAAACAATCCAAACTTTCTGCTAAAGCCTATGAGGTCTTACAAGAGCCAGCCCATTTCTCTGATCTCATACCAAAACTCACTAACCTTCACTCACTAAAATAATGAGATCCTTTTCCTTCAAACACACCCAGCATAGTCCCCCTCCAGGCCTTTGCTCAGAATATGGTATTCTCCTGTACACCTTTTCCATTGTCTCTAATTATGGCTTGTTCCATTTTGTTATTTAGTTCTTCATTTCTTTGACTCTATAGAGTCAAAGAAGGCTTCCAAAAGAGAAACATGCTAGCTGTTTCTAAGAGGGTGTAGGATTTCATCAGAAGAGGAAATGAAAAAAAAGACATTGAAAAAAAAGACATTCCAGGAAGAGGAAATAGAAAACAAACAAACAAACAAACCCTGAAGAATAAAACTTTTGGGGATAATTAAAGCATCTGAGAATTGTAGCAAATACCTGATAGTTCTTTTACCCACCTCTTTGTTAGTTTCATGGGTCAAGTATATGAAATCATTTTTGTGTACCCTAACTCCAAAATTCCCCTTTAAAACCTTTCCTGGCCTCTAGTATCTTCCTGTTTTAATCTATATAACTTGATACCACAAGACTAACAATCCTACAGTGAAATTCTGATCATGTACTTTCCCTCCTTCAGCTGAAAAACCTTCGATGATTCCCCAGCACTAACTGAAAACATTTCCAACTCCTTAATCCATTGAAGGCTCTCCAGAAGCTCTTGCCAAGCTGTTTTCCCAGGCTTACCTCCCACTCTTCCTTTTCTTGTACTGTATGCTACAGCCAAAACTGAGTATTTGCATATCCCTGTGCATTCCTAGCTTCTTTCAAACTTAGTGTCTCTGCTATGCTTTTTTTTCCCCCTGTGTACAATGCTCTTTCTACCATATCTGAAATCTACACAACTTCCAAGTTTCACATGCCAACATCAAAATGTTAGTTCTGAACTACCCAGACAGAAATAGCTCTCTTTTCACTTAACTCTACTAAATGGGCAAGTGATTGTTTCTAACTCATACTGCAATTTCGGGGAACCATTCTTAAGTTTTCTATTTTATCTAGGTTCATTATTGTATTGAATGTAACTTCTACTTTCCTATAATAAACTTATTCCTTTCCTTATAAGTATTCAGTTGGTATTTCATTATACAGAATAAATTGTAGAGGGATATGAGAGTATATGAATGCCCTTATATTATTAAATCTAAACAAAGTAATAACCCTGTATGAGAATGAAAAATCACAAATTCTGGTCAAAGAAGCAGTGGGAAAAAGGAATAATAAGAAGATAGAGAAGAATTAGAACCTTTTTTCTCAAGCTCTTACTCTGTGCTACCCACCATGATCAATGCTTTCTCCTGCAGTTCGCAGAAAAACTCACTCAAGTAGGTGCTCTTATGATGCTCACTTCCCAACAGAGCAAAGTAAATAAGACTTCAAGTGGCTATGTGACACACAGCAGGTAGTTACCATAGTCAAGAATTGGGATACTTTCTATCTACCTTCAAAATGTATTCACTAGCCCAAAACACTGAAAACCTTATCCAGATTTCTTAGTTACCCCTTAAACAAAAGTTCAGATATATTAATGTCATAACATTATCAGTGGTAGAATATGGACTTGAAGCTGAGTCTCCAACATTTCAATATTAAGTGCATTCCACTGCAGGGTACAGATTGCATTTTATTTTTTTTTAATGTTTATCTATTTATTTATTTTGAGCGAGAGAGCATGAGCAAGGGAGGGGCAGAGAGAGGGGGAGAGAAAGAACCCAAGCACGTTCCATGCTGCTAGCCAGAGCCCTACGCAGGGCTCCATCTCACCAACAGTGAGATCATGACCTGAGCCGAAATCAAGGGTCGGATGCTGAACTAACTGAGCTACTCAGGTACCCCACAGACTGCATTTTATATTTCTCATTTTTCAACTACAATCAAATGTAAGCGTTGTTCTGCATGATTCAATGCAACATCCATTTGTAAATAGCTTACAATTTTTTTTCACCTGACAATTGTGTCTAAGAACAATCACAATGGTCTAGAAAGCATATTTTTCCACGACTAGATTTTATGTTTACAGTAGATATTAATTGTGCTGCATCAATCCACAACATATCTAGTATCATTGAATAAACATCTGTTACGCTTTTGGCTTCAGTAGTGACAATTGATGTTAAAAATATGTTAGTTTTCTTAACATCACCATGTGCAGAATTCTTAATTAACCTGCCGATGCTGTCGATAACATTGAATGATTCTTCTTTGGGAATGAAATTTGCCGAGGTCCAGCCCCAGCAGTTCTAGGGGTTCCTGAAGGATGAACGGCGTCGGCGAGAGAGCAAATGGACACAAACAGCAGTGTGTTAGACTGGCCGCTTTATTGTGGCAAACGTGGCATTATATTTGTTAACAATTTCCTTGTAGTGTGCGTCATCTGTGTTTCTTAGCATTACCTAATTCTAAAAATGTTCCTTTGTGTAATCACCCATTAAGGAATATCATGGTTATTTCTTCGTAATGTTCCCTCCTGCCTTTTTACTTATTGATTAATTTCTTCATACTACTTTCATTATGTATCTACGTTTATTTATAGTTTATAAAGCGTTTGCTTTGCTATTTTCATGAAAGGTCATCTAGCTCTCAACACCTCAAGTGGAACGTTTACAGGGATATAACTTCTTAATTGTTTCTTTGAACCATTTGCGGTATAAGGAACAAAAGTATTCGGGGTCTGGGGTGCCAGGAGGGAGGCAAGAGGGCCCTCGGAACCCATGCCTTATGCATTCCCAGAGACAATGTATACCTAGGAACTAATGAACCATTCTGTGCCTTAACCCACGAGGTCCAGTTATGCTCTGGAATGCCTCCTGGGGGCCAAGTG
Source organism: Herpailurus yagouaroundi (assembly GCF_014898765.1). Taxonomy (NCBI): domain Eukaryota; kingdom Metazoa; phylum Chordata; class Mammalia; order Carnivora; family Felidae; genus Herpailurus; species Herpailurus yagouaroundi. The sequence goes on from NW_024412388.1 coordinate 67,185,208, forward strand.
GGCCTAGGGGTTGGAGTAACTTGTATCCATGGATACATTCCTTTGTTGCTGGAGTGGGGATTTTGAACCCATTTGCCCCCCTCCCTGGCTGGGAAATATATGGGGCTATCCTTCCTTTAGGTAGAGGACGGGCAGGCAAGGGTGGCACCGGCTGGATATAAGGTTTCTTTTTTGTCCTGGGGGTCATCCCCAGAAAATATCCCCAAGTTTGCCCCCATGGGTTTATTTTGAATCATCAATGCCAGTTGGACCATGGGGATGGCCATGATGAGTAACAGGAGGGATACCAGTAGCTTCCCATTCGGAGGGTCGCTGTGCGTTGCCCTTCTGCCAACCATCCGGGCTGTGCCATCAGGAAGGCTGGATGGATCGGCTCCCAGCAGAAATTTATATGATAAACTCTGGATATTTTACTGCTAATAAAACTCTGGGGCACTGATATGTCACTGAGGAGGGAGCAGTACCCTTAGGAAGGAGTTACCAAAATTTTACCAACTCCCTTGTGGCAAATATAGTAATGGGACAGACAGCTCAGCTTACAGCTCTTCCGGCTTCCCTGTTTCTATTTCAGGCACTGAAGTGTCTGAGAAGTTGCAACCTGGGCTTCCTCCTGAAGCTCTCCCATGCTCTGTTCTGCCCCTCAGAGGTCTCTAAAATAAAGCTAATTTCAGTACTGATTACAAGGAAGCCTGGTGTTGAAGTTCAACAGAGACCACTAGATGTTTTCTTGTTCAGCATTTTCAATAAGCAATCCATAGCAGAGTAAAAGAGAAAATGAAACAAAAATTTTTCCCACTGTACCACTGTATTAAGGTATAAAATGACAGATAAAAGTCACCATCTCTCAACTCTCAGTCTTTTAGGCAGTTTTTGTATTAACTATATCAAGTATTTGAGGTTGAGGGTGTCTCCTACCTGCAATTTTTTCTTTCTTTCTTTCTTTCTTTCTTTCTTTCTTTCTTTCTTTCTAGTTTATTTACTTTTGAGAGGGTGTGTGTGTGCGCACAAATGGGGAAGGAGTAGAGAGAGAGAGAGGGAAAGAGAAAATCCCAAGCAGGCCCCTCTTCGTCAGCATGGAGCCCGAGTTCAACCCGGGGTGCTACCTGCAGTTTCAACAACATGCCTTACTGGCATGTGTTTTATTGATATTTATTCTCAAATGTGCTTTAAAAAAAAAGGGGGGGGGAGCCTTTGAGTAACAGTGTTAGGGGGTTCCTATAGATGTTTTACCTGGTGGTATTTTAAACTCTGTTTCGTGTTATTTCATCTAAGCCTGATAAGGACACCAAGAGATTATTATTTCCATCTCCACTTTTAGATAGGAAGAGATTGCAGCTCAGAGAAGTAATTTTGCCCAAGATCACACAAGTAAGATGTGAGCTGGAGGAGCTAGGACTCAAATCTAGGTCTGTCTGACACCAAGGCCCAAAGATGTTCAGAAATACTACACTATATAGTGTCACCTTTATGCAGCCTTACAAATTCAAATTATAGTGACTCTTGGATTTCCACCAAAATCCCAGATTCACATCCATCAACTGAACTGTTTACCTACACATTTCCATACAAATGTGCTTTTGGCCTATTATCCACTCCAGGTTTAACAAACAAAAGGCAGGATGCACAGTAAACTTAAGTTGCAAATAAACAATGAATACTTTTTAAATGTAGGTATGGCCCTTACAAAATGATAATATGGACATTCACAGGATGATTGCCATGTGATATTTGGGACACATCTATACTAAAAAGTATTCATTGTTTATCTGATACTAAAATTTAACTGAATGTCCTGTATTTTGTCTGGCAACGGTCTTATTCCAGTTTTTTTTTTTTTTTTTTGCCTCTGTGCTTTGCTGTTTAACACATAAGCCAGAGATTCCCTTTCCCATGGAAGTTACTTTAACCCTCATGCCTTGTATGATCTCAACTTCACCTTCTTTTTTCCAGGGCTACATTACTTCCATTCTGGGAAAACCTGCCATTGGAAGGCCTGGTTCTGTCACAATTGGAACAGACGTGTACGTTGGAGGGGATGTCATTTAGGGATGAGCTGTTGCTGACTGTAACTGGTGTCATTGTGGCATTCTAGGTCTTACTCCCCAATTTGCACAAGCCCAGGTCTTGACTCAAAGTGTCTGGACAACCGTTCAACAAAACGCCAAAACAAACAAACAAACAAACAAACAAACAAAAACACAAAAAAACTAAGTTCTAAAAATAAAATGAACATTTATTAATTTTTATTAAGAAGTGCCTGGCTCTCCAATCTCACCAGGAGACCCATTTTCTCTAGTAAAATGCATATGGATTAAAGGAATGTGATGAAGTGAAGAAAGTGCCGCTTTTGAGCATCTGTTTCTAATCTGCAAAATGGGTGTAATAAGTACCAGCCTGATGGCATAGCTACGAGGATTATATATTAACATTAGTTGAACAATAACTATAATTTAGAAGAAATTTAGAAGTTTGGTGAACATAGAATCTTAGTGCCAAGAATTGGATAATCTCATTTTGCTAGAAGTGGTAATCGTATTCCAAATAAAAGATCATATTAGCTTGATATACAGAGCATTCTTGTTTCCGAGTTACAGTTCCTTCTTACATATTGGATACTTGAAGAAGCCTTGCCAGTGTTTGCTTTCTTTTAACTCCTCTTTTCTGTGCTTCTTGGCTTGCCAAAATCTCTTTGGGTAAAAGCTAAACATTTCTTTAAAGGCATAAACACATTAAATCACCTCTGGATCTATTGATTATACCTATAAATGGATAAGACGGGAAGCCATTCTTTCTAAGTTGACTTTCCATGTAGTTTCATTGATTTATTGACTATCAGTTTCATGATGATTCTGTTTTATGGTTTCTAGAATCTTTATTAAAAATTATTTATTTAAATTCAAATTAGTTAACGTATAGTGCAGTCTTGGCTTCAGAAGTAGAACCTAGTGATTCATCTTTTACATATGACACTCAGCACTCATCCTGAAAAGTGCCCTCCTTAATGTCCATCACCCATTTAACCCATAACCCCACCCACCTGCCCTCCAGCAACCCTCAGTTTGCTCTTTGTATTTAAGAGTCTCTTATGGTTTGCCTCTTTATTTTTATCTTATTTTTACTTCCTTCCCCCTACGTTCATCTGTTAAGTTTCTCAGATTCCACATAAGAGTGAAATCATATGTTATCTGTCTTTCTCTGACTGACTTATTGCACTTAGCATAATACAGTCTAGTTCCATCCACGTTGCGCAAATGGCAAGATTTCATTTTTTCATCATTTAGTAGTATTCCATTGTACATGTGCCCTTTCAAAACAGCGCTTTTGTGCCCTTTGGATAAATTCCTAGGAGTGCAATTGCTATGTCATTGGGTAGTTCTATTTTTAATTTTTGAGGAACCTCCATACTGTTTTCCAGAATGGCTGCACCAGTTTGCATTTCCCCCAACAGTGAAAAAACATTCCTCTTTCTCTGCATCCTTGCCAACATTGTCATTCCTATATACCACCCAGGGTTTCCTGTGTTGAATCTCCTGCTTATTTGTTGTGCAGTTTCTGACAAAGCACTTAGACTTCTTACTACCTTAGCTCCTCCATCTGTAAAATGGATATATTGAAAATTCATTGGGCTATTATGATGATCTATTCATAGGAAAGAATAGATTTAAATATAAAATAATTATACAGAACTACCACAGATTAGAACTACTTAAAGCAAATATTTATATTTGAGACTGAAATAATATTCCTTATCTCTTTGGGTTATTTTCTCTTTGCACTCTCTAGTCTCAGATGTTATGTCAATGTCCTACTTACTTGTATCAGATTACTAACTATATATAACAATATATGACAAATATATTGTATAACAAATATCACAAATTTAGCAGCTTAAACAACACAGATTTCTTACTGTATGGTTCTGGAAGCCAGAGTCCAAAATTGATCTCACTGTACTAAAACTCAGTTTTTGTGTTTTTTTCTTTTTTGGGGGCAGGCAGCGGGGGGGAGGGGGGTTCTTTTCTAATGTTTCAAGACCAACCTATTCCTTGGGCTTTAAAACCAGCTTTAAATCTTCAAAGCCAGCAATACTGTATATTTTGACATTTCTTCCATAGTCAGGTCTTCTTCTGACTCTCTTCTCTCCATTTTTCCCACAGTTGAGGACACTTGTGATTACATTTGGCCAACCCAGATTATTCAGGATACTTTCTCGATTTAAGGTTAGTTGATTTGCAACTGTAAATCCATTTGCATCCAAATTCCCCCTTGCCACATAATCTAATGTATTCACAGGATTAGGGTATAGACATTTTGTGGAGCATTATTCTACTTACCACAGCACCCATTGAAGTTAATTTTATAGAGTGTCCCCTTACTATCTTCCACATAGTGAATTTACCCCAATTATACTGTATGTCATTTCCTTATAGCCGAAGTTATCAATGAATGCATCTGAAAATGAAGAGTTATGTTTATTTCAAATCAGCCATCATTTACTGAAGAGCAATGATTCATCCATGAGGCAAATTTTTATTGACTGTCTACTCATGATCAAGTTTCCTGCATTGTTTTAGATGTTGCAGAAATAGAAATTAATACATCAACATAAACTTCTGCTTTTACAGAACTTAAATTCCATTTAAAGAACACAGAAAATGAATAGATAGAGAAATAGTAAAAGAGATAATGCCTGATAATGTAAATGTTCTGAAGAAAATAAAGTAATGGGCTAAACAGCGATAGCTGGGAATCTCAGCACACTCCCTGAAGAGAGAGAATTTAAGGTGAAACTTGAAAGGATGTAACTTCCCAAGATAGAAGAAAAGCATTCAGCCAAGAGGGCAGTAAGAGGGATACAGAGTTTAGTAATAGAGGCAGCAAGATGGCTGGAATACCTGAAGTGGAAGGAATAAGAGGAAGAGTAGTGAGAAACAATGCTGATGAATTAAGCAAAGGAGAAAGATCATGGAAGGTCTGCTTTCTAGATCATGGGAAAGATTAGGGATTGTAAACTCATTTCAATACAAATCGCCCAAAGCATCAAAGAGGATTTATGTTTGAAAATGGCACACTGGCTGCTTTGTGAAGAAAGGATCATCAGGGCAAACAATGGAAGTTTCTTCTTCAGGCCAGGCAAGGGGCATGGTGGCTTGGGTTTACTTGGTGACAGTGAAGATGTTCAGAACGGTCCGATACATGTATTTTCGGTGGTGGAATTAGGGTGACTTTTAACATGGAGCTGAGAAGAAATCAGAAACTTAAGAGGTGGGTGAATATTGATGCCACTTGTCTGTAGGAAGCAGCAGATGTGAGGACGGCATGTGGAGCATGGGGAGAGTATCAGGTAGTAGATGTTAAGCCAGGCCTTGAAGCTTCAAGAAACAATCTTGGTCCTAAAAAATGTAATAACCTAATACTATGCAAAATTCCAAGTTTTTAAAATATTGGAAAGGGTGAGTCCTTAGAAATTATATGCTTTAACCATTTTTGATTTTTTTCAAGGAAATTGGGACTTGTTCACAATTGCATTTATGATGAGTGAAGGAGCTGAGCATAAAAATCAAGCCACCCTGGACCTTCTTGGTGGCGGTGTTCCCAAGCATTCCCTTTATAGCAGACCGTGGTAGTGTCTGATCAGCAATCTTCTGACCTTGACTTCTGCCAATATGTTTTCTACTAGGACTGTGGGCGTTCTATGAATTAACATAGGCTTCCTCCACCCTGGGCATTGAACCAATGACTGTAGAGTGTAACCAACCCACGTCCATCACGCCTCCCATAGGATAATGCGAAAGCATGATTTTATACCTTGCCCAGGGTTTCCCTTTGGTAAAATGATCCAGTACCCACTGAGATAGTTGGTTTTGCACCCCTTAGTAGCTGCTTTTTGTTTTCCGGTAACTGTTTCTCTATTCACGCCCCAGTCCCTCCCAAATAAAATACTTGTTCTAGAACCTTACCTTAGGCATTGACTCGAGGAGAGCCAAATGAAGACAGTCTCTTTATTTTTGACTGCTTCTACATAGATTAATACCTCAGCTGACTGTTTTAAACATGGAACCTGACCCTCTGTGGGAACCTGAAGAATAAAAGATGCTGCCAGAATGCACTTTAATGGCTTCCCTTATAAAATACTATATTCTGGCTTTTTTCTTATTCTGCCTGTACTTCTCTTCTCCTCTTCCTCTCAAAAGATATCAAGAAATGAAAAGGAAATCTCTTTCCACACTGTTAATAAGTATAGCACTTTCACAAGCTAAGGCCATGAATAAGCTAACATAAAGCTTTGTAAGGTGCTACTTCCAGAAGGGAGAAACAGTAATTTTCCTGGCAAATTTAGAAACATCTCAGTTATAGAAAATGCCAGAGCAGCCTAGAGATGTTCTTACATCATCTCTGTCTTTTATGTTCTATTGAGCATAGACTTGATGTTTTCTTAAATTGCACTTGGTACTTATCTTTTATAAATATAAGCTTCTATAGAGATGAACCTGTTCTTAAATGTTTAGAAATATTTTTCCAAGTCTCAAATTTAAATGGAATGAAACTATTATCTTTGGGTTGTGGGCACCAATTCTTTATCTCTCATCACTGACACGTGCCATAATTCAATCTTTGGGTCCTGTTGCTGTTCATAAACCAACAAGCTCTGGTGGTTTATGTCATCAGCAGAAAACCTGAAAGTGAATTATAGCCTCGCATTCAATCTCTATGTTGTGCGCAGAAATAGCCAGTTTTTCAGAATGTGCAATTTAGAGGCTTGGGAGCAAGAGACTTATAAAGTGTATTTCTTGTAGCCTGTGCCAAAGTCAAAGCTATGAGCATTCAAAATAAAAGATTGATGTAAAATCAGTTGGAAATACACCTCTAGCTTTATGGGCAACAGAATGTTTTCATTAATATTTGGGAAATGAGAGGTTACACTCTACTTATTTCTAAGCTTCTAGAGAGTTTCTAAAAAAATTGACTCAAATTTAGATTCTGTCAGTACTAAATTAGGAGAATAATAACCTGGACATACCAACTCATGGGTTGAGTTCCTTTTAATTTATATGTTAATATTTATCCATGTGAGATGGTCAAGTAAACATCTATAAAAATGGCTCTACAAGAGCTACCCAGAAAACATGTACACGATGTTCTCTTTTAAAAGTTGCTAGACAGATAGTTTATGAAGAAAATTCATTTGGGTAATTATTTTAAATAAACTATTATGATTTGGATCGATCACACCTGTAATACCTAATACTTTTCAGTGAACAAACAGCATTTCCCAACATACTTTGGATTTGTCCTTGAGGTTGAGAAGCAAAGTGCAGTTGTGTTGTGGGGTGGTCAAGAACGTATTTCAGAGAAACCTCTTAAGAACGCATTTCCGAGAACTTTTTAACTTTAAAGGTTTTTTGTGCATCCAACTTTGGACTTCCATTCAGAAACAGTGCTTTATATGGAAAGCTGTAGCACTTTTAGATAAAAACTCTCATTTAAAGAAAAAAAAATCTCTATTTGGAAAAACGATACAGTGCCTCTTCTGACCTTCATTTAGCGCTAAATATACCATTAATATATACCATGCACTATTCTAGGGCCTATTAGTGCTTTACAAAAAGCAGTAAACAAAATAGATATATCTATCCTAAATAAGCTTCTCTTATAATGGGAGAAGATAGGCAATAAATAAATGATAATTATGTAATATTCCAGGTAGGGTTAAGCATTATGAAGAAAAAAATAAAGTGGCGTGAGGGAATTAAAAGGAGGATAAGAGGGAACATTTTATATAGGACAGTCAGGGAGGGCTCTCAGATAAGGTGATTCGCATGTGAACACATGTAAATAAATTGCTGTAATGAGCCATCTGAATACTTGAGAGCAGAGTCTTCTAGTAGAGGAAAGGACAAGTGTACAGATTTTGAGGTGGGGAGATGTTACTTGTGTTAGAGAAACGGTAAAGGGGTTACAGTGGCTGGAGAAAGTCAGAAAGGAAAGAGTGATGGTAGATGCCATGCCGTCAGCAAAGATAGCAGGATAAAATATCAGAATAATCTACAGCTTGTAGGCCATAGGAAAGAATTTGGATTTGACTCTAGGTGAAACAATAAATCAAGGAAAGTAAATCAGAAGCAGTCTGAGGATTGCTGGCAATCAATTTTGTTGAGAAGAGAGTGTACAGAAGATGAAGGAAGTTGATTAGAAAGTTAGTCCCAGCAAAGACACCATGATGACTTACACCAGAGTGGGTTAGGGGGATACTGATTAGTTTCTATGTAGATTTTGAAAGTAGTATCAAAATAACTTCTGATCATGTGGACGTCAAGTGTCAAGCAAAGGAGTCAAAGATGATTTCAAGGCATAAAATTCACTTGTTCAGCCCTCAATATGTTGTGGAATAAATGAGTGAAAACATACACTCATCTGGGCGGCAAAGATAATGGTTTCAAAAATACGGCATACAGACTGCATAAGTTGGAAGGGGCAGTCACATCAAACAACTTATATCTTTTGTCAAGAAGGAAGATTTAGGAGAATTACTGACGGTGCTAATTTATTACTAAAATTGTGTGATCCTGCGCATTTATCTCTTCAGCAAATAGCACTAAAGGTTATGAAGTTTTGATGAGGAGGAGAATCATATTTGAATAGCCCTTGTTATACTTATGGATACAAGGCTTGTGTCTGTGGATATTTGAAAGAAAAAATCCAGGAAAATAACAGCATCTTGGACCCTATTAACAGAATTCAAGGGTGCCTGTGACTTTGTTTTTCAGCTTCACATACCTGAGGTGCTATTTCCTCTTCGCAGGACCTTGGGTCTTGAGAAAAGTGCTCCATGACCTACATAGTTTCACTTTCCATTCAGTGGGACTTATCTATCACAATGGTAGAGACACATCATCAGTACTCATTAAATTTTGGTTATATTGAAACAAATGTTCTGCTCTTCTAAGAATTCTGACGTCAGAAAAATATAATTCGGTGGAAAAATATCCTTGAATCATAAGTTTTATTGAAGTTTCTCTTCCTCTAGTCTTTTTTTTTTTTATTTATTTGGTGTTTTTGGTCTAATGTTCTTCACTATACAGTGTCCTCACTGATTTTTAACACAAAATCCTTTTGTAGTCTATCATTATAATAGTTTAGTTACCTGACTTCCCGGTTGAGAAAGTTGTGATTTTGGGAGACAGCACATACTGTGGGAATCCTTGTTCTGCCGCAGTAAGACCAGGGGCAAGTAGCTGAACCTGACTTAGCACTGACTCTTCCACAAATATAGAAGGGGCAGGAAGACTTATTTATAGGGTTTTGGTATTAGAATAATGCCCTAAAAGTGTCTACCCCAGAAGAGGGAAACATAAATGAGAGTTGTCTTCTTGAGATATAACTTGTGTATTAACGTTGTAGCTCTGTGGTCACACTGAATAGTGTTTATTTTAGAAAATCCCATAGTGGGAAGCAGAAGGTCAAGAAAAAGAGAGGAGGTCGGCATCTTGCTCCCCCCGTCATTTTCTAAAGAATCTCCAAGTATGGGCTGCTGCATATTAGGACGCATTCCAAAAGAAGCTGTAATTTCAAATTACAGAAATTCCCTTTTATACAGAATATCTAAAAATCACTAGTTGGACTCTTTTTTTTTTTTTTTTTTTTTTTTGAGAGGGGAAGATAAAGGGCTCTGAGTTCAACTTCTGTTCAGGTGCTGATTTTGTTAAAAGGAGGCAGAACAATCTGCTGCCGGAAAACAATCTTGTGCATTTTTATATATAAACGGCTTCATCATTAATAGGTCTATTTTCAGGCCTATCCTTCAAAAGAATACATAAAAAGATAGAGAAGTTGGAGAGAGAAATGGTTTCATCACAAACTAGTGATCTGCAAACGAGCACCACGTGCGTCTATCACAAGTGTCTAAGGCATGTGTCCTTGGGACCTTGCACATCCTGACAGGGTGTGCTCAGGTTAGCAGCCAGAGTATCACTAAAATACAACCCTGACAGGTATCACTAGTGGTCACACTGAGCTACACAAGGGCAGAGTTCAAAGATGGCACAGGCATGGAAAAACTAAGAAACAACTCACAACCAATATGCTGATATTGGTTTCCCAATATCATTCAAATTTTATTTCATTTACCCAGACAAGATTTCCTGACACTTTTGAAAAACTGGAAGTGAAGCTCGAATTGTTAGAATCTCTAGGTAAAAAGCCCTGAAGTTAGAGTTCGAGACCTAGAGCAGTGACTAGTAGAAAACCTGTGGCAATTTTTTCTAAGTTCAAAGTAGACACTTAATATTTGAATACTTACAAGCTTGCCTAAAAGTAGGTTTTGCATATTTGGAAATTTAACATTAAAACTTGGTGTCTCAGTCTGCTCAGGCTACTGTAAGAAACTACCATGAACCAGGTGGCTTAAACAACAGACACTTACTTCTCACAATTCCGGAGGCTGAGAAGTCCAAGATCATGGTATCTGTTGATTTGGATCTTGGTGAGAACTCTCTTCTTGTCCTGCAAACAGCTGCCTTCTTGCTGTATCCTCACATGATGGAAAGAGAAAAATCTCTCTGGTTTCCTCTTATAAGGGCACTAATGCCAACATGAGAACCCCACCCCCGTGACCTCATCTAAATCTCATTACTTGCCAAAGGGCCTACCTCCTAACGTCATCATATTGAGGGTTAAGACTTCAACATATGAATTTGGGTGGCTGCAAACATCCGGTCCATATCACTCCGTATTTCCTACACATATTAAATATTAGGAAATAGCAGTTCATCATTTAGTTCAATTCACTAAATTGAATTTTGCTTCCCCACAAACACACAAAAAAGAATAGTATATAACACTGCTCTTTAAAATTCTATGGCACAACAAAATAAAAAAGCAAATTAACTGCAAAGGTATATAGGGTGAATCTATAACAAAACACTATAAACAGTAAATACACTTTACATTTTAAAAATATCAATGATCATTCTTATTCTTCTGAATTTCTCAACTACCTTAAGCAGCTTAAATAATCTTTCAAGCTATGCATCTCTGAATCTGGAACACTCTGAATATAAGCCAGGACTGGATTTTGCCCTGGGCACAATCTCCTGTGAGACACCAGATCTACAAATGTGCTTTCCAACGAGTTACACAGCAAAACAGGGAGAAAAGCTCTAACTCATTTGTACTAGAGAAAGACCAGGGCCAGTAATATTCAAAGGACAACAACATATTCCTTCTTGTAATAACCTCTCCACCTATTATTTATTTTCTTATATACATTTTTAAACATTTTTCATCTTTGTCTTGTGTAGTCTTCATAATTCAGCTCAAATATCACTCCTATGAAATCTCTCTCTAATCTCTAAGGCAGAGAAGGTCATATACTGGTCACTTCTTACATCATATTCCTTAAAGCACTAATCTTGGTGTATTACTCACAAGACCATGAGTCTTCTAAAGGCAGGAGGTATACCTTAGTTTTCTTCTTCTTTTTTAAACACTTTTTAATATTTATTTTTCAGAGAAAGAGAGAGAGACAGAGTGTGAGCAGGGGAGGGACAGAGAGAGAGGGAGAATCCAAAGCAGGCTCCAGGCTCTGCGCTGTCAATACAGAGCCCGAGGCAGGGCTCAAACTCATGAACTAGGAGATCACGACCTGAGTTGAAGTCGGATGCTTAACTGACTGAGCCTCCCAGGTGACCCTTAGTTGTATTCGTCTTGTGCGCTGTACACAATTGTTTCTAGTGCAGAATAAACCCCAAATTAATTATTGTTGAACAATTAAAGAGATGAATAAATATATAAATACAAAGGCATTTGAGTTAAAGAACTTTACCATTTTTGCTACCAATAACTTAACCTTTGAAGTATAAAAAATAATAAATCACAAGATGATGATGTTTGTTTATGCACATGAAGGTGGAGATTAAGGATAAATGCTTAAAAGTCATCTGTGAAACGACTCCTACTAAATTCTTTTTGAGGTAAATTTAACTACAGGCAAATTGGCACTTAACTGGACTATGAATTGTGAGCTTCATCCTATGTGATAAACTTTCCTAGTTAGATGTGGATGCTGCTGAGTAGAAAACTATTGTTAATATCGTACACTGACAAAATCCATATAAAATATAAAAGTACAAAATAGTAGTCTTTCCAAAAGTCAAAACACACCTAAAAACTGTTTGCCAAAGAGAAACAAGGAAATAGAAACTTTACAACGAAGAGTTCAATAGTGAAGTCAGCATGAGCTTAAAGGATAGAATGTAATGAACAGTTGATAAAGGTTTGATAAAGATTCAAAGCTCATGTTGATTATGAGAACGAAGGCTTAGAATTTCCATTAGTGAACACTTTTCTGCAGCTTTCTTCAGCAGATATTAAGCTTGTAAAGAGAAAATGCTTTCAGGAATCAAGTCTTTAAGAGAAGCAATAATGGCATTTGGAAATTTTATTAAAATACAAAAGGAGCAAAAGTCTTTAAAGAACTAATCTCTGTGGTGATCTTGCATTCTCTTTGTACAACTAAATTGAGTCCAAAGTATTAAACTGAAACTGTGGAACTGTAATTACACAACTAACTAGCCACCTGCAGTTCAGATAGTGTCAAGTGAATTGGGTCAGATTGGAATGAAGTCAAATATTTAAATGAAGAATAAAACACTTCCTTGGCCCTGTGATTGGGCTGTTATTGTGCCTATGAACTAGCTGACACTTTGAATAGCAAAATCTTCAGGGTTTCACACATTTGCTCTTATGTTATCATTTAAATGTCTTGAAAAACATACATAATGAGAGTGCTTAATTTGACAGAAAAACACTCAAGATATGAAAGCCAGATGGACAAATCCTTCTTTTTTTTTTTTCTTACACATCCGAAGAAGAATTAGAAATCAAGTTTTCTATATATTTGCCCATATGATATAGTGATAACAACAATTACAAACTCTTGTATCATACTATAATTTCTCAAATACCTTCCTCAATAGTGTTTCATTTGCTCTATACGACAGTTCAGGAAACTTAGACTCTGACAACTTGATTCTTCCAAGATCCGTTAGCTCATAAATGGTGGAACCAGAATTAAATTTTCTAATTTCAAATTCCAAGGCCCCTAACAGACAATGCTACTAATTGTTTGCTTATTATATTATACATACATAGGTTCCAGCAATATCCAGCAGTATTTTCTGGGAATTAGAATTATCAGACATTGAATACTGTATGAGGAGTAAGAAATAAGAAATGACAAGAAATACGCATTTCATGTATCTTCTCCTTAGTATGTATACCAGAAACTATAGGTTGAAAAAAATTTTAATGTTTAATATGGAAAATACTTTTTATAATATTTTTTAAAGTTTATTTATTTATTTTGAGTGAGAGAGTAAGAGAGAAGAAAGGAAGAAAGAAAGAGAAAGAGAAAGAAAGAAAGAAAAGGAAGGAAGGAAGGAAGGAAGGAAGGAAGGAAGGAAAAGAAAGAAAGAAAGAAAGAAAGAAAGAAAGAAAGAAAGAAAGAAAGAAAGAAGGAAGGAAGGAAGGAAGGAAGGAAGGAAGGAAGGAAAGAAGGAAACTCAAACAGGCTGTGCACCATCAGTGCCCGATCCCACTGCGGGGCTCGAACTCACGAACTGTGAGATCATATCCTGAACCATGAGATCATGACCTGAGTCAAAATCCAGAGTCCATTGCTTAACTGACTGAGCTACCCAGGCACACCTAATATGGGAAATTCTTAAAGCAAGAGAGTAAAGAGTTAACAAATCAGTTTAGCAGTCAACGCTTCTGGAAATACAGATCACTGCTTGAAACTTTACATATTTTGATCTATGGTCTTGTATAGACATTACTTTCAGTATTCAGACTTACACTGACAGCCATAGAAAAAATGTATAGTTTGCTAGTTCTATGTATGTAAATCGTGCCCTTTCAACAGGTGTCAGTTTCTGCGCAAAATATAGTCCCCATATCGAATCCAGTAATGTAATTCAAATGAAGTTGTTTTTCTGTTTTGTTTGTTTCTTTTTTGTTTGTTTTGATTTGCTTTGTTTTGTTTTGTGCTGACAGCACGAACCACTAGAGCATAGTAGGTTGTGGCCATAGCCGAACCCAGGTGTTATAAGATATCTCATTGACTCCACTGGACTTCCGAGCCTGTTATGCGGAAGACCAAGCAAGAAATCAACTACAGTTTAGCTCTGATATGAAAGAGAAGTTTTATTTGGTATCAAATAGTGTGTATGATGCCAGAAATGAGCTTATCGCAGGCAACTTGGGAAATTTCTGTATTCATGATTCAGGATTGTAGCTCAATGCTCCTTGAAATGCGAAGGATTTTTTTTTAGTCAACAAATAGAGTTCACCCAGGCTCACAGAAGCTTTTTTGTACCTTGTGGAAGTTCATGTTTTTAGAAAACATTCACCCAATCTTGCTGCAGCTGAATTAGTCTCTGTCCTGGGAAAAACAAATCTTAGTTTTGCTGTAGCTCTAGGTTTCTTTTTTTAACTTAAAAAATTAATTTTTAATATGCTGCAACATATTTAAGGTCAGCACAATATGTGTTTCAGACATATGAACCAATTTTACATAAAATGAGATTAAATAAAGTTTGAGAGAAGCTCCGCGAATGCACGTTTATAAAGGTTGAGCGAGAGAGCATTTGGTTCCACTTGTGTAAGTGGTTGAACATATATGAGAGAAAAAGCCCACTAGGAATACTGGAGCCCACCGGAGACCACACTTATGTTTCTTGGTTATAAATATTTTAACTTGTTGAAAAATAGCAACTTAATAAACATGAACAGCGAATACTGTCTCAGGTTGCCCTAAACTCAGAAAATCACTTTGAATGATTAGCTAATGCAAAAGATGTTTATGCAAGAAAATGCAAGTTTGGAGAAGGACTCCATCTTCTGTAGGTGTCAAATTCATTAGAAAGAATATTATGCAATAGAACAACGACAACAACAAAAAACTAGTGTGAGGCTTTATGGGCTAAAGGTCAGGTGGATGAACCTGATAAAGAGATCTACATAATCAAGTGACTTGTTTGTTTTTGCTGTTGTTCTTGTTTTTTGTTCTCTACTATGGTGCAAAAAAAAAAAAAAAAAAAAAAAAAAAAGCACATAAACTTTTGCTCTTCCAAACTGAGCATAAATAAAATTTGAACATTGTCTGAGTCCTCTGGCTTTTATCTAAATTACCTATAGTTAATTATATCCTCTTGGAGTGAAGTTTATTTAAAGAAAAAATTAACCATTTCTTCCGATTGCTACTCTGACTAATGTCTTTTGCTGCCACCTGCCATTTGCCTTGAAAAGGACAGATTACATAAGAACATATTCCAGTGGTACCTTACAACATTTATCTTACCCCTTCCTCCACCTATGGCTACCCCGCTGACCATCAAACAGGTCTTGGGCATCCTGTTATCATATTTCGTATACATTTCCAGCCTAATGAAGTCTTGCGACACACATTTCAATTTCTGCCACTAGTCTGACTTTAGATACCTGTATATATCTGATGGCTTGAAGAATCTAGCTGTCAGGATGACAGTAGTGGTTAAAATTACATTAAAATCAAATTTTCAGGTTAGTGTCATATTCACATCCTGTATACGTCAGATTTTCCAAACACATTTTGGCCTACAGTGTGCTGCTTCTATGGTAAACCTGAATAGTAGGTTACCTTCTGTATGTCAGAGAAATTGGGGTGGGGAGGATATTATTGTCTCCTTATTCTTATCTAAACCATGAGCATTGTTTTTGTTATTTTCACTGTTTTATTAGTCATCCTTAATGGGCTTCTAAGCTTGTAATGCAACTAAATGGTTTATTAGCCATCCTCCATGTGTTCTCAAGTCTGTAATCCAACAAAATGTTTTCTATATTTCTTCTTGGGCATGTACTTCAGAGCTTAATGACTTGCTCCTTAATATTCCATTACCCTCTTATTCTGTTGTACTGGAACAGCATTCCAGATACTCAGACAGGTTGGAGTACCAACTTCATTTCCTTCCTCAGTGTCCTTAATATTTCTTTATGCCCTACCTCTCTGTTTCTCTCTCTTTTTTTTGATCTTCGCTTAGCCAGCTTACTATGTGTTAGGTATTGTGCTGGACACAAGGAAAATGATAGATATAGATAGATATAGATAGATATAGATATAGATATAGATATAGATATAGATATAGATATAGATACAGATATAGATATAGATGATATAGATATAGATAGATATTATATATATGTGTGTGTGTATGTGTGTGGGTATGTGTGTATATATATATATATATATATATCCTCTGTCATCAACAGATGCTTGTCAGGTGGGAGAGGAAATCAATACAAAACTAAGTAATTAAAAACATAACATGGTAAAATTTTGCCTAGACAATTTAGATGAATAGGCAAACAAATTGGTCTATATATGCAATGGAATATCATCTTAATAAAGGAAGGAAATTCTGATACATGCTACAACATGGATGAACCTTGAAAACATGATGAATGTAATAAGCTAGACACAGGAATAAATAGTGTATGGTTTAATTCATATGAAGCAACTAGAATAGGCAAATTCATTAAGATGGAAAGTAGAATAGAGGTTATTGGGGTCGTGGGGAGCAGGGAATGGGAAGTTATTATACAGAGTTTCCATTTGGGATGGTGAGCAAGTTCTGGAAATGGGTGGTAGTGATGGTTGGACAACATTGTGAATGTACTTAATACCACTGAATTGTATACACAGAAAGGGTCAGTTTAAGTTGTAAATATTTCACCACATTAAAACTAAAAAAGTAAACTGACAACATTCAACCTAATGACTTTCTGGGCGTGGTCTATGTCCTCAGAACCAAAAATTAATTAAGCCTTTTATCAGGGATGATTGTTTTTCCCAAAAACGATTTGTAAATTACAATGTGAACAAAGTTTCTTTTCTAGTTCAAATTTGGATGAATTTTTCTCTTTCATGTAATTTTGTGACAAGTAGAATAGAAGGTCTGAATAAGGGATTACTAATTGCCTATTGTAAGGGAAGAGAAGAGGGTCAATAAATTGCAGTCAAAAATTACTACTGAGATTAAAAATATATATATATCAGCAGTGGAAAAGGAATATCTGCCATAATTGGAATCCTTGATAAACTAAAACAAATGAATGGGTTCAGTAGTTTACTGATAAAATCAATCTAAAAGTTCTGGCATGACTGAGCTCTATGGAATAAGATGCTGAAAACTGACAGAGAATTCTATAGAAATCCAACTCTGATGAGGGGCACTGTAAGGATTGAG
Source organism: Herpailurus yagouaroundi (assembly GCF_014898765.1). Lineage (NCBI taxonomy): Eukaryota > Metazoa > Chordata > Mammalia > Carnivora > Felidae > Herpailurus > Herpailurus yagouaroundi. The sequence goes on from NW_024412388.1 coordinate 67,202,493, forward strand.
CCCATTTAGACACAGATGCACTATTCTTGTTTTAACACAGTTAAAGACTTGTACAAAATATAGGACTTTATGAGTGTATACAAAGAAGAAATGTTAAAAATATACATGAATTTTTTTAACTCTAAAGTGAGATGTGTGCATTAAGAAATATTTCCTTCCTTCCTTCCTCCCTTGTCTTCTTTCCTTTGAGCTATGGACCTCTGTGATGGAGATTACTTCTTTAAAAATTAAAATTACACTGATAAGTCACATGATCATATGAATCATTCAGGGCTAGGATGGGGGATTTCTGAAAATATGGAATTAAGTGTGACTTAATGGAAGGATGAATATTAGGGAATTAGGAGAGAATTGGGGTGGAGAGCTATAATGGAAATGGTCAGCAAATCCCATTTCCTGTTTAAGTTGAAAGCAGACACTCATATATGTTTCTAGTTACAACTGTATAGACTTTAAGGACTTTATAAAATGCCAACCTTTGTAACATCTTCATGTTTATTATTTTTGTTATTATCTGTTTGGTTCTTGGTATTGATTCGCAGGAAAAATTTTGGCAGACAGCATTAACTAGAGATAATAATATTTGAAAGTTAAAATAGTACTGAATACTTGCCCATCAGGCAAATCTAACAACCACATTATTAATCCACATTGCTAATCCTAACAACCACATTATTAGATATATACTATTACTATTTCTAGAAGAATCCCATGTGGGTAAGTAATTTGCTGAAAGTTACAGAGTGTAGTTGACATTGCAAGGAGAGGTCTTCTTTTTCGCTCCAAAGTCTAAGTTGTTAGCATCATGCCTCTGTCTGTACAAACCTGGAATCCTGAGCTTGGATCCCACGTCTGGCACTCTTTAGTTTGGTAATGATGAATAAAGTATTTACCCTCTCTGAGCTATATTTTCTTTCATGTAATGTGCCCTGTTTGAGGCCTCATTTACTCAAAGCACCTGAATCTGTCCTGGGCATCAAGCAGTATTAGTTTCCTTTTCTCTCTAAAAAGCCAGTCACTGGGACAAGCAAAGGAGAGGTGAGTTAGACAGAGTTTCCCTTTTCTTTGAAGCCAGGTTTAAGGGTGAAATTTTCAAGGGATAGAAAATGTGTTGGCTCATTAGGAGGGAAAGTCAGCTGATAAAGAGCATGGGCTTGAAAAGTGTCTCTGAGACTAAGCAGCAAACAGTGGAAGGCGGCCTCTAAAACGTGTGTAATTTCAAGACTGTCCCTGTCATTGCTTTGTACCACTTCTTGGAGCAGTCTACAACATCCCATAAGCTTGTTGAAAGGGCTATTGGGAGGATGGTGGCATAAACCAGTGGGAGGTAGTTATGATTTTTATATTGTTTTTTTGGCTCTCAGACTAGAAACACCCTATAAAAAGCAGAATTATAACTCCAGAAGTGTTTCCATGGTAATAATGTTAAACAGAGGATAGGAGAGAAGAGCCCAGTGTACCTTCAAGGAGGAAAAGTGAAGAGATATAAATCAAGCTTGTTTTGTTAGCTTTTTCCCCTCTTTTTAGGGATTATGTGGTAGATACTCATTAAATATTTATTAAATTGAATTTGAAATTAGGTAACTGTCATTGTTTTTTTTTTTTTTTTTCAGGGCTCTGTGTGAGATAATTGAATGGATGATATGAAGCACAAGAAAGCTCTTTTGCATATAAGAAAGTGCTACATAAGTGGGAGTGGCTATTAAATTAATTAAATCATTTTTAGACTATGAAGCATATATCAAGTACTGGAGATATAAAGATTAATAAAGTCTTAGTGCTAAAAAAATAAATTGTATAGAAAAGTAAGTGTCAAAAAATGGCCTTGGAAATTGGCAATTATCAAAAAGAAATTGACTTGGAAATGGCATATAAGATTCCTGTGGGTATTCTTTCAGTGGAGTATTGAAGGTTGTTTACAGGACCTTCCATGATTACCTAATTCTATAGGGCTGAGCGCCTTTGATTGTCTTTCATATTGACTAGGTTATTTTTACAAATTTTTAAGGATGGCAGTTATGTTTTAGGAAACTAATAACAGTGTAAATGTTACTTGTGCATAGAAACATGAATGGATATTGATCATCAGAGAATAAAAATACTTTTAAGACATTTTCATTTGAGTGAATTTTGACATTTTTTTGTTTCCTCACTAATTAATGAACTGAATAAAATCTTTGATAAGTGTTCATTTTATGTTTGATGAGAGCCACGATTTCATCATCATCTTGAAAATTATACTTTCACAGAAGGTAAATACTGACCGTGTTTTAGGTGTCTGGCATTAAGCTCAGTATTGCCATTTTTGCTAACTCACTGAATACTCAAAACAACTCTACAGGATGAAAGACTTCCTTGTTGAGTCCTTGTATACTGACGTTAAAGAAAATATATTCAGTGACACTTGTTACAGAACAGTAAGGCGGACCATCCAGGACCATCACAATACATGTAGGGACCCTTGTGATGGTGTTTTGCAGTGGGAAGAGAGATTGGGCTCAACCCCAAACAAACCATGGAAACGTGGGAATTTATAACCAAGGAACAGAGCAGGGGTGAGTGAATGGAAAATTGCTAAAAAGAAACATCAGGGATAAGGTGTGATTCTAACTCTACTGACCTAACAGGATTCTTGCTGAAGGCAGGCCAGAGTGACTAGATAGCACCTAGGGGATGGTGGAGAACGAGGAACCTGATAGTCAGATATTATAACTAATCCGAAGTTATATAAGATGAAGATGCCTAATTGACTTAGCAGGATTTTTGCTAACATTGGATAATACAGAAATGAACATGGATACCCAAAAGTCAGGGCCTACATGAAACATGCAGAAAAGCCTGGCTAGAATTTGGCCAAGAAGAAAGTATCTGTCACTAATAAGAGCTCGGAGGTTTGAAGAGGAAAAAGTAAGCTAGCAAGTATTTGTGAAACAATGTGACGAGTGTTCTACGAAGGTTTAAGGACAGCGCAATTAGCAAGTAGCTGTTAGGGGTAAACTGGAATTTTTGGCTTCTCAAGCATATAAAATGCCTGAATACTATATTTTAATATTAGTTCACAATGTGTTATTGTAATCTATATTAAAAACATGTATCATGTTATATTTCTATATGAGAGATAAATTCATCTTTTTATAAACTGGCACTATATCTTCTTGGAAAGTTAATAATGAAGAAATTTTGGAACATGTTATTGTGTTGAATTTGTTCTGAACCTTTTTATTGTGAGGAATACTTGAAATTTTTAAACTGCTAAATCTCTATGAGATAAGAAATTACATTTTATAAAATATGCTTATGTTTTAATCTTCAATAACCAATTCATAATAAAGCCAAACAACAACAAAAAAGTGTTCACTAATTTGTTTTCAAAAGCAGCAATACTGATAAAACAAAATTAAGGATTAAGGATATCTTAGAATTTTGACTTATTTGTGCAAAAATAAAACAAAATAAAATAAAAAGTAAAATACAATACAATACAATACAATACAATACAATACAATACAATGGGATCTCATTCTTTCCTCTATAGGATGTAATCACAAACCATTATCTTACCCGGTTTTACACCTTATCCTGACTCTCTTACCCCATTGTCAGATTGTCTTCACATCATGGTCACAGCTGGAGGCAAGCAAGTGTTTTTCCCCCTTTTAAAAAATGGACACTAAGCTACTACAGGAAGAGTGAGTTCAATAGAGATAATAAGCAGTAGAAGCTTGTATCCACATCCCATCCTTGAGAATTAAGATTTAGTGGGAGGTAGGAACAAAATGTCTAATCCGATCTAGACCTAGATTTGATGTTTCTTTGCTATTTAGCAAAGATTATAATAATCTATTTTTTATACTATGGGTGGCCCTTAGATTCTCTATTCTTACGGACATTTACAATGGGACAATAAATGAATTGTAAAGTCGATTGGACCTGGGGTGACTGAGTGGCTCACTTAGCTGAATATCTGACTCTTGATTTCAGCTTAAGTCATGATCCTAGGGACCCCTGCTTGGGATTCTTTTTCTCTCGCCCTCTGTCCCTCTCCCCCACTTGTGCTCTCTCTCTGTCTCAAATATAAATAAACAAACAAACAAGAAAATAAAATAAACTAAAAAATAATTAAAGTCAAATGGACCAAGGATTGACTTCAGCCTGAGTCGGTTTTTGACTAGCCATTGGGCAAGCTTATTAACCTAGTAGAACCTCTGTCCTTAGCTGCAAAATTAGTAGAATATGTCCTTCATGAGGATATTGTAAAAGTTACATTAGAAGAGGTATATGTTACATTTCACAGATAGTTGAGTTTTAATAATTATAGACACAATATAAAAATCAGGTACAATCTCTGCCAGAAAGAGTTTCACTGAATTTTAGTCATCAAATACTCTTCTTTAGTATGGTGTTTGGACCTCAGTAATTACAGCATCTAGCAAGGGAAAAACTGTATAATTGAAGCATATGGTTTGAAGTTGATAAGGAAAGGGAATATCAAAGGTAAGGTGGAAGCCAAACGTGAAATCAAACTGGAACTAACAAGAACGTACATTCTAAAAAGTTGGAATTTTATCTGGAGGGATATAGGGAGCCAGTGAAGGGTTTTATACTAGAGAATGCTTGTGTTTGTCCTTAAATATATCAACATGTGCATAGAGTAGGAAATAGAATCAGCAACTAACTTCATGGTAAAATGACCCCCTGTTCCAGAGGCCCCTTCTAAAAGATGGTATGTTAAGTTGGGGAAATAAATATTTGGGGGAACGTCTTAAACCACACCCATTCATGATTGCTTCTTTCAGCATGAGTTTGTAACATAGCTACCAATTGCCGAGCACTACACTGATTCAGTCAAGTTATGCCAGTCCTCACCACACTTCCAAGGGTAGAATTTCGAATCATGATGTTAATCATTATATTTGCCTGTCAGTTCTTAGGTAGCAGGTTCATATTGTCACATTTGCTACCACCAGAGGGCTCCCTCCAATGCAGGACACACTCCATTGGGCCCTTAAATAGGTGCCTTCTTCTTTGAGAGCAATGGCATCCCAAGCATGGCATACCAGCAATGGTATACCACGTAGGAAAAGATAATTGGGAATGTTCATTTTCTCTCTCAAGAATTCAAAATAGAAATATAAGTGAGTTTGTCATTTACCAGTAGGCAGATATTTCAAGAGATCAAAAACAAAAAAAAAAAAAAAAAAAAAACAAAAACAAAAGCAGATAAGCTAAATGCAAATAAGTCTTATTTTGTATATTTATTTGTTTTAAATAAATCTTCTTTATAAACAGAGCACTCACATTCAGGCCTCAGGCCCTGGGTCTACTCTGAGGTTCTCATCTCAGAGCTCAGCTGTGTGTCAGTTCTTAAGACCAAAGAGGGGTTGTTCAAATCTCCACGAGTACAGGTGCATAAATAAATAAATAAAATGTCTATACAATAGGGCAATTGAATAAGTTTTAGTGTGGAATAATTGAAACCAAGGCTTATCTTACTTCACAGCTTCTATGTTTTCTCCTATCTATAGATGATATCCATGGTTCTATTTAATGTCATCAACTTTATTATTTGTTGGTTTGATTTTTAGGATAAACTATTGACAATCACATCGCAAAGAGCCTGTCTGCTTTGTCTTTATACCGACTAAAGAAACTGTTTGAACAATATGGTAACTAGGTAAATTAGATTAACCTCCCAGAAACTCACATGGTCAGTTAGATTTATTTATACTTTTTATATACATATGAAGTCGTGTTCTTGAGCTCAACTTCTATCAAAGCGTCCTCACAAAAGTCCAAAGTATTTCAAGTTGCCCAGTACCCATGAAAATAAAACTTCTACACATGAAAAGCTAAAGCAATTATGAAATTAAGGAGGTCGGCATGACCATGTGCTCAGCTAGAACTGGCATTATAGCTATTTATTCCCTCAGCTTATACTTTTAGCACTTCTGTTTTGTGAGAGTACTTCAAGAACAGCGTTTTTGTCCTTAACGTACCTATCCCTTAGAAATCAGCTCCACAGGGCATGGAATCAAAAAGAAATTTCTCTGCAGTGCAATCAAATTGTTTCATGCGAAATTGGATGCTAAAAAGCACATTACTCCTTATATGAAGTAGTGTGGAGATAGTGGGACGTATTCAAAATACTGAAGGAACTATTTTAGGTTGATAATTTTCACTGGTAATTAATACCTGAATAGGTGCTATTTTTACAGTTGTATCTCACTGCTGTGCAGTAGGATTCCAGGGTAGGAAGACACAGGCCGGAAAGAAAGAACTTAACACTGACTGTTAAAGTTGTTTGTGTCCCCTTTGCACTAGGTAGATGAGTACCGGCTCTCAAATTTTTTCCCTTCTGTTCTGCTGAACAATGACCCCTATAACCTGAAAGAAAATTAGTAGTGTGCAGGAAAAACATTTTTTAATGATCTTGAAAAAAGGTTAATTACCTTAACAACTAGAAACTGTTCATTTCTTTCGAAAACCCCTTTTAAATTCCCTTTGCTGCTGTATGTTATTTGTCAGATATTTACATCTCAAATTATTCTTTTTTTTTCTCTCTCTAAAAGAACTGACCTTCTCTTGGTTCAGACTTTGACAGACCTTTCATTTATTTTATTATACAAGAAAAGATCCATTATATATGAAATGTGTGTTGATATTCTTTTCATATTTACCTTAAATATGAAGATACATTTAAAGCTGTCCACAAAAAAGTATTCCCTCTTACGTTCCACTTGATACATAATATATTTAATTGATACAAGCAATTTATTATTTCTGAAGAAGAAGCTTTTTTTTCTCTATCCAGTTGTTTTGTTTATCCCTCATGCTTTAAAATTTTTTTTGATTGTAATGAGCTTTTTATTTTATATTATAGGAGTGTCTAGTAGAAGTATTTTAAAGGCAATGAAACTTTCAAGCTGCATATGTCTACCAGAAAAGTGTACTCTAAGTAGTTCTACCAGTGAAGTACTTTGAGCATCAGAGCCTATTTCCACAGTGCAAATCAAACTGTCTAGGTATTAGTTGTCAAAAAGTGAACATGAATTTGGCTTAGATTTCATTTTAATTCTGTCTTCCCCTTCATTCTAAATTTCTGTTTCTTCTTGTCGTAAGGGCATTTTCTGCACAAATTCTTCTAACTAAACGTGCGTATGTTTCACAATCTCAGGTTCTTAGACAAAGACTATTTCCACATCATAACAACAGGCATGAATTAAAGAGTGGGACTCCGTGGTTGGTATAGTACCAAAAATTTTTGGATTTGTAAAACTCTGGTTGGTTGGCATCATGAGGGCAAAACCTCTAGAAAATGGACTGCAACTTTCAGTTTTAGCATCATTTCCACCACCAATCAATTAATCAGTCATCATCATCAATAATCTTACCGAAATGCTCACTGAGCACCAACAATCAGGTTATGACACTGTATTTGGCATCAAGTATATATATGGATATATATATATATATATATATATATATATATATATATTAGTATGGTAACTAGTTTTGTTCTCTGCAAGCTTCCAGTTGACTTGGGGATGCCAGATGTGCTGATGAAAGCATAAATACAGATAAGATAGCATATGAGAACAGAAAATGCATTCTATGTGAGTTCAGGGGGAGAGTTTGAAGAGATGATTCTCTGTGAATCTGTTGTATATCTGTACAAGCAGAGACACTGATTCTTTCATTCCGGATAATCATTTTAAGGATGTTTGTATACCAAGCAGCCGAGAAAGCAGAAATAGCGTGTCCCTCAGAGCAAAGAACAGGTTAGTATGCTGCCCACTATGATAGCTATGTTCCCCTTTGGGTTAAATTAAGCAGATTTGCTTATATTATTACAGAAGGTTGGGGGTTCCTTAGTTCAGGGTCCCTCAGCTATGAGGCAAACCTACTGCATGCAATGCATCCAGCTGGGCCACTTATTGTCCTCTTGTACAATTTGAGCAACAAGGTAATTGAAAAGACCATTCCTGGTCATGGATAACTTTTAATTACCTGGCCATTAGGATTCTACCAAACCCCATATAACAAATGAGGAGGGAGGTGGCGTGGGGATAGGTGTAATTAGTTAATTTATCCTATGAAGTTGAACTTAACAGGGTACATATATGTAAAGGAAAGGGGAATTGGAAAATTTGGGTAGTTTCAAAAATATGCTTAAATTTTTATTTCACTTGGGGTTATATGAGTATAACCCATGATGAATAATCCTTATTTCTTTGCTTGAAACTTTGTATAGATGGCAATTTTTCATTGGAAATCTTATTGTAAATTAGATTTTTTTCCCATATATTCATTCTCCCACTAGGTTTTTGGCTAGCCATGTCAGATATCTTGTTTTGGTACAGAAATGTGGATAGCACAGCTTTGAAAGTATGGCAAACCAGTACTGAAGAGAGATGCCTATTAAGAGATTTAATCATGGGAATGCTTACATTCAATAAAAGTTATCAGAAAGCATTATCATAATGAGGAAGTTCAGTGTTCCTCAAGTACAGTACCTTATGAATTATGCGGAGCTATTTTTGAACTACAATGCAACAGTAAATTAGGTTCTTCTTTCGTAAAAAAAAAATTAAAGCATAATCAGTTACTATTCTCTGCTTGTTTCTAATTTCTACAATGCTGCCTTGATTTTGTAAACCTACAGAAATCATGTCTTTTTTATACTCCCTTTTCCTGTTTTAATGTCACCTTACATCAGTTTCACTTTTTCCCCCAGCTCTGGCTTATAAAACCAACTGGCACCAGTGAGGATCCTTCACGGTGGAACCCAGCAAACGCTATTGCCATTTCTTTTAATCCAGACTAGTCTTGCAAAGATGCTGCCTCCATTTACTGAAAATAAAAGGGGTAGAACAGAAAAAGGAGATCATGCGTATCTTAAAATAACAACAGCCATATGACAGTTTCAGGCTTGTGTTTGGAGAATTTGCATATATCCCATTAAGTCTGCCTGAGCTCCACTTTCAAATTTTGATGTTGCCAGTCAATTTGCAGAGGTCAATAATATCTTTTTCTAAATGCAAGTTTTCTTATAATTGCACCTCAATAACTGACAACTGGCCCTGCCAAAAAGACAAGAAAGACAAGTGTTTGTTGCAGGAAAACATCAATATATGGCATTTCATAGACAGGACTACTCTGAAAAGACTCAGCTATTTTGGGCCATTAGCATCAAGTCAAGGTTTCAAATGATAAATTCAATTAGAGTGCAGTTGACTAAGTGATCTAAAATAGTGTGCATTAGGAGCAATGTACAAGCATGGAGTTCATTAAATGGCAGTATCAATGCGATCACCTTTTAGTAACACAATCAATTTGCTGGTCATTGAATAGTAGTGGTGGTCAGACTAAATTAAATTTAATGTACGTTGACCAAGTGATTTACAGTATCTAGATTTATAGTATCTCGGAATAAAGAAAGATGCCTTTCAAGTATTCCTGGAGCAAATAGATCCAAAATGGGCTAAGTAAGGTGAGAAAACTCGCCTTTTGTTTGCTTCCAACTTTTACAATAGTTCTTTTCCTGAGGTCTGCAAAAAATGTCAGACTGATTGGAATCCTGTGAACTCCATGGATGGTACAGGCTTGAGTCTGCATTGGCAAATTGGTATTCCATTGAAATGCCCATAAAAGCCTTTAAGGTTTATATTGCTGAATTCCTACTGACAGGTGCTATGCAAGCAACACTATTAAGATATGCTGGAAATAGTCCTTGTAGCTTAATAAGGAATGAAGATTCAAAGATAGGACAAGCCAAAACAGTTTAAATTTATTACAAGAGCATCAGAATTCTTCGTTTCTCAACTCTTCCTGTAATGTACAGTATACAAATAAAATAATAATGGCAAAGACCTTTTCTGAGTGGTGGCCACATGTGTCATATTCAGATATATTTTTCAATAATGTATATGTATATATACATTTTTTTTTTCTCTCCAGGGAGCTGTTGCCCTAGTACCAAAGATTTGTCAATAACTATCACAGCCATGTCCTGCATTTCATGCTTGCACTCCAGGTGTCTGGCTCTTTGATTATCCAGGGTTTCGGGGGACGGGGGGATAATTTAGAGAACCAGTGAAAATCAGCTTGATATGTTTATGTTCCATGTTATCTTTAGAATAAATCAGCTTCTTGTATTTCACCAGCAATTGGTGCAATTCAGAGTCAGAACAGATTATATACCAGAAATTCTAAACAATAATAAATAAAATAGTTACTACCAAAGAAAATAAAATACCTCCTTGAATTGAGAATATTTTTTAAAAAGCTCCCAGGTTTTGCATACATTCTTTAAAGTTCCCTTTAAACTTCGATTTGTGCCAGAATTGACTGCTATTCTGCTAGGCTGGGCTAGGGGGTGCCATAACCTTACAGCTGAATAAAATCTGGCTACCAGAATTGAAAAGATGTTTTATCAGCCTCTTGTCAGGAGAGAGAAAAGGTGTGCATGTATAGTTTTCTGTCCAGTTTCGTAAGGTTCCCCCAAGAAGAAATTTTAGTAAGAATACCTGCAATTCTTAATTTTTACATGTAATATGTTGATGCTTCAAATCATTCTAAATTTTACAATTTGTGAATTTCACATCTTAGGAAAACTATTGAGGTTATCTTCAATTAATCTTTATAGTTTTTAAATCAATTTCAAAACAGTGAGTTCTAAAGAATTATTAAAATTCTGGACAAGTAAGTATATGTCAATTAAAAATTTTCTGATATGAGTGTTTTTACTATGATTATTTAAGATAATTTTGTGAAGTCAACCTAAGAATGTTGCATTTTAAAGACGGTAGAAGCCAATTCCATTTTTTAACTTTCTGATTTTCTCACATGCTGGGAAATTAAACTATTTTTCATAAAGATCGAGGTGTTGTTAAGTTAGAAAACACTGTAACTAATACCAAATCACCATTTTTGTTTTTACCTCTCCAGAAGTATTGCTATCAGTATAGGTATTTTGATATTTTGATTACAATACTTACTTCAATGGCACTCTCTTTAGTCTTGTAACTAAAAAAAAAGATGTTCAATACAAGTCTATATAGCAAAATCTCTTTATATATATGACATAAGACTTAGATTTAGAGCTCATTGAGAAACTCAGGTCATGAAGCTTTCTTTTTTGGGTATATTTGAAATTTCTTGTTAGGTTATTTTTAAGGGAATTTTAAGAAATGCAATCATCCACTTGTTTGAACCTTCCTCATTCTTTAATTAAAAATTTTTTTTAATGTTTATTCTTGAGAGAGAGAGAGAGAGACAGAGACAGAGACAGAGACAGAGCATGAGCGGGGGAGGGGTAGAGCGAGAGAAGGACATAGAATCCGGAGCAGGCTCCAGGCTCTGAGCTGCCTGCACAGAGCCCCCCCATCCGGGGCTCTAACCCATGAGTTGTGAGATCATGACCTGATGGATGCTTAACCAACTGAGCCACCCATGCACCCCTCATTCACTAACTTTTAAAGACAATATCCTGGCTCAAAAAATTGGTGAAGAATAAAGGATTTTTGAAATTGGTTGATTTAATTTTACAAAAACATGTTAAACTACAATGCCCAGCACTGTGACAGACCTGATGGATATATGAATATGGAGTGAGCGAGAGTCAGTTCTTAACCATAGGGTGCTGACTCTAATCTTTCCCTCTACTGAAGATGGAATGGGAACCAAAAATAGGCTTAATTTCATAAGCCTAGAGAAAAACATCTTTTTAGTTACTTTACTTGCTTTATAAATCAGTTAAATATCCTACACCTATTTTATATGTCAGAAAGATGTGGATTGACTCTTGTTTGAAAAGTATATTTAGGACTTCTGAGAGGAATGTTGTTTTGTACCTAATCAATTGTTTTCAGTTATGAGAAGGCTTCCTTCAGGCCCAGGATTTGGTGGGGGTGGGGGGGAGGGAGTGTAGCTAATTAATTAATTAATTTAGCAAATAGTGACAAATTATGCCTGTCACTGGGTATCAGCTATGGAGATAGGCTGGTCTCCATTATCACAGAGCCCACATTTTAGTTGAGGAAATTAAGAATTACAGAAAAACTTTGCGATGTATTTTAGTAAGTAAAACTGTAGTCTAAGTAGATAGCGTTAAGGTACTTCAAAGGAGAATTACCTAACCCTTACTAACATGAAGGCCATACCACAAGAAAAAAGAGATTTTTTTTAAATTTTTTTAACGTTTATTTATTTTGGAGACAGAGAGAGACAGAGCATGAACAGGGGAGGGGCAGAGAGAGAGGGAGACACAGAATCTGAAACAGGCTCCGGGCTCTGAGCTGTCAGCACAGAGCCCGACGCGGGGCTCGAACTCACGGACCGTGAGATCATGACCTGAGCCGAAGTCGGACGCTTAACCGACCGAGCCACCCAGGCGCCCCAAGAAAAAAGAAATTAAAAAAATGTAGTTAAGGCAGAACCACTTGAAGTTAGCACCAAATTCCTGACTTAGTTCAGAAGTACCACTAGGTTATTGGTTCCTCAGGAACTCTTAGTGCTAAATAGATATGTTTTGACAGACCAACTAAAGATAAGGGCCTTTACCTAAACATTTTTGGCACAGCTCACGACTCTCAAAACTGTTGGCATGTAAAAAGGCATCAATAAATATTTTCAACTAATTATTTGTATGTGAAATAATAGTATGGAATGTGATTTTTGTGTCATAGTTAAAATAAACATTTCAAAGAAAATCTCAAATATATATACATACACATGTATATGTGTATGTATATATATATATATATATATAATCTCAAATATATAAAATCCTTTGATGCTTCAGTTGCATTAAAACTTGCTTTTTATAGTCTCAAAGGCCCTTTTAAAAATGTGTAGCTATTTGTGTATGGTGTTTGTGAATGGGACGTGTATTTACTGAACTGTGTGCGTGAAAGTGATTTAGGAGGTCAGCAAAGGCGCCCTGTCTCCTGTTCTTTTTTGCAGCTCTTCAGCCCTTGCCAGTTGGAACGTGATGGATGACTTTAGGAATTGAACTCTGACCCTCACTGGAAGAACATGCTCCTTGTCAGAAGTATCTCAAAGGATTCCCATTATCCTTTAATTTAAAAGACTCTTGAAATTGCTTATAATTTTTGCCTTAGGTAATGAAAACTTCCTTTGCAGTTTATAAAAAAGTTAATAGTAAAATGATGTGTATTTCAAACAGCCACTTATGACATAAAATTTGTAAATGATTTAGATAATCTTAATGTTACAGCAAGAAAACACTAATTGTCACACAACTATTACCACAATAATTGACCAAATTCACTTAATGGATATAATGTATTTGTAGCACTGAACAATTCTTGCAGAAGATAAAGCAAATTGTGGTAGAAAAAATGTTGTTGTTATTTTTCATACTGAAGTATTTTTAAGAACATATGCAACAACTATGTGTAATGCATAAATCCCTTGAAAAAAATTAAACACATACACAAATATAAGCTCAGCCAGCATTAGCATGTAATTAACTGATTCCTCAGAAATAACTGGATGTTTGATTATTTCAATCTCACGTCAGTCCTGTCATTTGCTGAATTTTATTATTTTAGAATGAAATAAGCCTGATAATGAAATCCTAAGTCCCAGTTACACCTTAGAGCCCCCAAAGAGTCTTCTAAGATAATTGCCACAACATCAGATATGCTTAAATCAAGTAGACATGTTTAATCAATAGGAAAATTACTAAAGTTCAGAGAAAACAATGTTAAAAACATATTGTGAAACAATGTGTATGCTCAATCTACCTCAGGCCAGGTTATTCTTTCCCTAAGATGTGTGGATTTGCTAATACTGAAGTTAACATCTTTATGTAAAACCATTATATGACATGATGAATCTTAAGAGCAAAATCAGCATTGTTTCTTATTTCACAGACTATCAGATATTAGAATGCTTTAGCATTATATTGGGTGACCTTATTAAGTCAGATTTATTTGCCTTATAAATTGCTTTTAAATATAAATATAAGCCATTTGGGAAGAGATTTATTCTCCTCAGAATAAAAAACTCTACCTACAAGAAAAAGTTTGCAGTTGAAATGAAAGCTGTATTTAAATATTCAACATTCAACAAAAGACAAGACTAAGTTAAGTCTCTATATAATCAGAAAACATGGGATTCTACCAAAAAATTATTCATGAAGAATGGGAAGGTTAGGAAAGGAGAAATGCGTAAATCTTACAAATTAAACTCAGGAACACAATTCAAGAAGAGATTGGAACAATTGGGTACCTGTGTCCATGTATATTGCATTAAGTGCATATCATAATTTAAACATGCTTTCAGTGTTCCACTCAACATCTCATTTCCAAATAATGGCCAAAATGAAAGGTACCATTTTATTGCCCTAATGTTTTTTGGTACATCTTTGTAAATTTATCAGTCACCCCTTTCACCCAACATTCTCTCTTTCACCCGTTCCTCTTAGCATGTCTTCACAACTTCCTGTAGTTTTTTATGCTAATGAAGTGTTATTCAATATTCAACAGTATTGTGTCGCTGATAGTTTACAAGGCATTGCTGGGAGCACGACTCTAGGTGGAGCCAGGTTCATCTGAAGGCCTGACAGTGGTGTTCCTCCGAGGCATGCCTTCAGAGTGTTCACCGTCCCATGGGGCAGCTCTGATGACTGCAGTAGATGACTGCTTGGTTCCTAACTGTTGCTAGAAAAAGCCTGATTTAATGAGTGTGACTGTTTGAGAGGAATCCAGTTTTTCCTCTCTTGAATTCCTCCTCTAGCTTGTAACTTAAAATAACATTTTCCTTTCACTTCATGTTGAATCAGTTTCACATTGTTAAGAAACTCATGACCTCCATGCATATTTCTTGACCAGCTTCTAGGTGAGAGGTCTTCTAGGTGCTAACATGGTCAGCAAATAACTCTTGCATTCTCTCACATTCGATAGTTTACCCCTCAGGATTACCTCGTTTTAATCCTGCCAATTCTACTTGGAAAATGGTGAGATGGCAAAATTGGAGGCAGGGAATACTGTGAGTGAGGTATAGGAAAAAAAGATTTTCTGTTATTTCCTTTCATCTTGGTTCTTCCACTACCATCCCCCCTCAATATAGGAAATATATTCCAGATGTGCGATACCCTCTGAAATAACCATGTAATAGTTTTGTTCTTTTTATTAAAAAATGACAACCCGTGATTATTTTTTATTTGCTCTTAGGTAGATACGTAAAGATATGTATATTCTTTTCCCAGGGATAGATTACATTTAAAATGGATAAAATATTACATCAACATGTTTTCTTATTCAAAGCTTCTCTCTTGAAGGTCATCCAGACATCACAGGTTTGTTTGTTTGTTTTTCTCTCAGAAGAGACTAAGTAATTTTCTTTCAGTGTCCTGAAAGGAGTAAGAAAGTTATAACTCAATGTTAAAATTAACTCTGTCTCAAATGAGGGAAGAGAACTAAGTTTGTATATTCCCAACATCTACAATTTTTAGCCAAAGGCAGATAATATAAATGGTCAAAAATCTTCTCTCTTGCAAAAGTTCACAGAATAAGCCCTCAGTATTGACTATGGGTGGAGAAGAGACTTCATAGGTATACTGGCTATGCAGCCACATGGCTCTGAGTTTAATGCTCTCCTGTAAATATTTTGAAATTCTTAATAATTTATGAACAAGTAAACTTGCATTTTTATTTTGTACCGGGCCCAGCAAATTCTGTAGCCAGCTGGCTGTGGGTTGTGATGGAAACTCATTTGCATCAGCTTGGGTTCTTAAATGCTTAGAAACCAAGATGATTCTACCACCAATAAAGGACAAAAGTAGAAATGGTGGCTTTAATAAGTGAATACTAATGATACTGTTTCAGAAAGGGAATAAAGACAAAAGAAGGAGTCCTGCCCATTCTCTGTCTCTTGTTTCCTGAATTGCATTCTCATTGCTATTAAAATAATCAAAATGAAGTCTGGTTTTTCATTTTAGTGGATTTTAAAATGACCTTTCTCTTGCTGGTCAGCTTTTCTCCTTAGTGCTTTCTTCTACTTTCTCTGAAAATCAGTGCATTTTCAGGAGTGCCTGGGTGGTTCAGTCAGCTAAGCATCTGACTTTGGCTCACGTCATGATCTCAGAGTTTGTGTGAGCCCAGTATCCTGCTCCACACTGAGGGTGCAGTGCCTGCTTGGGATTCTCTCTCTTTCCCTCTCTCTATGCCTCTTCCCTGCTCGCTCTCTCTTTCAAAAATCTATAAGTAAACTTAAAAAAATAAGTGAATTTTCAGAAGAGGGGCATCTGATCCTTTTCAGCCTTGACACTATGAATGTATACTCTTTAGGAGCGTGGGCTCCAAAACCAGAATACTTTGGTTTAAATCTCCTTTGGAAATATATTTAAAAAATTGTTTTAATGTTTACTTATTTTTGAGAGAAAGAGAGAAAATAAAGAGAGACAGAGCATGACTGGAGGAGGGGTAGATGGAGAGGGAGACACAGAATCCAAAGCAGGCTCTGGGCTCTGAGCTGTCAGCACAGAGCCTGACGTGGGGCTGGAAGTCATGAGCCATAACATGCATGACGTGAGCTGAGCCGAAGTCAGAAGCTCAACTGACTCAGTGACCCAGGTGCCCCTGGAAATATTATTTTAAACAGTGAGGCCTTGGGTAAGTTTTTTTTGTAATCTCTTCCTGAGCTTTCTTATTAATGAAATAAGGATAATAGGAGGCTGTAGTATAGATCACACTTCTTGGGTTTGAGGATTCAATGAGATAATGCATGCCGACATTTCACAAGTTTTTGGCACATATTTAGTTATCAATACATTTAACAATTTTTGTCCCACCATTAAGTCCAGCCTCAATGTGAATATTTTCTGTATGAAGTGTCACACCAATAATTATTTTACTAATGAACATTTTAATTTCTGATTTATAGCTAGCTTTATATATGTTGTACTCTATTTCCTTTTTCTTTCCTATCTGAAGTGTTTTAAATAAATGACATTTCATAATAATTATTTTATATAGACAAATCTTTTCCTGGTAGTTTCTCTTTTTTAAAGTTCTACATTTTTCTTTTTCTTTTTCAAATAAAAATGAAGCTAAAATATGAAAAAGTGTGCTTAATATTTTTAATATTCATAGCTTGAAACTAAATATAGTACTAGCTTCCATATATTAAATCAATCTACTAGTTACTTCTATGAATCATAAAAATACCATTTCACGAATTTTACTTTAGATCACAAAGAACTGATAATATTTTCCTTGCAAAATGAGATTTACATCCACTTTTCTGAGCAAATGGATATGGAAAATAGTACAGGAGAGTGTGGTTGGCAGAGATTCATGGAAAGAAGCTATCCATTTTTTCTCAGGTCCCCAAAAGGGGAAATGTTAACAAGGAGCTATAAGGTAGCAGAGATATCCTAATGAAGTTCATTTCCCACCAGTCAAAGAGATGAACATTTTAGGAGGCACAGCAATCGATCAGTAGGCTTATTAAACATTAACACATCTTTCTCACTTTCTTCATCAGAGTTTTTGCAAAGTAACTAAGAATGTGACTGCACCAAAGACTTGACTTGGACTCTTGCAAGGGGCAGGACGGGCTCAGCAGTCATAGCTGATATTATAATATCCGATGCTTCATTTCAGAAATACCAGCAATGGCGCTAGCATCGTGCTCTCCAGACTTTTAGCAACTCCTCCACCCCAGACCTCCTGCACTGTTGCACACACACAGACACACCCACAACCCCCACAAACACGTTCCTTCATCAAAGCATCAGTCGCTGTTAAGAATACACACTTGTTACAGGAGATGTATGTTGTTGATTAATGTCCAAAGGTAGTCTTTGTGATAGTTGCTTTCAAACTTCTTCTTGGACACTTGGAAGCACCACCCTTCTGAATGAAATTGAAAAGTTACCTTGACTTTCCTCCTAGACATCTTGGGCAAGTAAAACACAGTCTGGAGAGCAACTTTCTGATGTTTTTGAAAACAGTGTCTTGCTTGATTTTCAAACGTTTTGGGGGAGGATCGACTATTGTGATAATGTTGTCATCAGAGTATAAATTTTAACCAAATAAATTTCTTAAATACTCAGATAAAGTTTCACCCTAGGGTTCTTAATTCTCTTAGCTAAACCATAATTTGATATTAATTTAAATAATTCTGTACATTGCATCATTAAATCGCTGTGAGAAGTATAATTGGAGACTGTGTTTAAATAAAGATGTCATAAAATATTTTGGGCTATAAATGTATAATTATTTAGAAAACATTGTTTGCTTCTGCTGAATGAGCTTTCAAAACGCTGTTTTAGGAATTTTAGGAATGTATATTCATGTTTAAATACCTTTTGTCACTCAACATTTCTCAAAAGTCAAATCCAGACTTCTTCTGGGGAAGGTGTCACAATTGGGCCCCTTACTTCTCCTTTGTATTGACCCCCACCCAACATCAATAAAAGTGGCATACTTAATAGACTGAATTTATTTTGTCATCTTTTCCCTCTGTTAATTTGCTTATTTTACTTCCCTTGCTTGTACTTTCCTTTCTCTTTTATGAAGGTAAGCTCCACCCGTCCTCATGTAGCATTATTGGGAGTCTAATACCTATAAGGCACTATGGTTGGTGATTTTACGTGGATTCGCCAAATGAATCTCTGAAACAATGGTTTATTTTAAAGAGTAAGAGAACTAAAGATTGAGCATATTAAATTTATTTCCGAAGGCACAGGGCCATGAAATGACAGAAGACTAGATTTAAAACCTAAGTTCAGATTTTTAACTTTTATTTCACAGTTGCCTTCAAGCCACCTTAAATTCCATCCCCTCTATAAACCCTTTTCTACTAAACCTTGTGTCATTTCCAAACTCTGAAAAAAAATGGTCTGTATAATTAACTGGCAATTGTGATCATGTAACATTTCCTCATTCTATGACTGCCTCCTTCTCTATATGTATGCTTCTTAAATGCAAGAGCTCTGGGTTTTTTTTTTTTTTTTAACCCCTACAGTATTATTTGAGGCTGATTTTTTAAAATATCTAAATAGGGATGAAACAGTAAATTAAGTCCTCATTAAGTCCTCTTCTGTTAAAATGCACAATATAGTAAGAATTTTGCTTTTATGTGAGGATATATAGGTACTCATAAATATATGCCTCTACTTAAGGAGCAAAAAGAGGGGTGGACTTGATACTGAACCTCAGAGTATATACAACCATTAAATACAGCTGACAGCATCAGTTTGGCTGTGTAGAGTGGCCGGTGTGTACACAGGCAATACTGAAGGACTAGTTAAGAGTGTGAGGGTGGGCTGGGGGGAGTAGATTGGATGTGAGAGAATGATAGTGGACCCTCAAGATTCCCTTGGTCCAGGCAATAATATATATATCAGGCAGATTGCCAGAAAGAGCCAAAAATAAATTGCTACTTATCTGTTAAAATTTATTCTTTGTCAGTGAAAACTAGGCCTCGGCTCAGCACTCAGGGCAACAGAGAAAGTTGGAGACCTCCTGGTGACTCTTTAGAGCAAGGAGTATATTCGGACTCCAGCACTGGATTTAACTCAGCATCTTTTATCCTGTCCATGGTAACTTCGGACAAAGTGAAATATAAAGACTAAGTGAATAATGTGCAAAATTAAACCAATCTCAGGAGTGTAATTTCACCAGGGGGATCATACCTTCATATTTGTTCCTCTTTATCCCTCTAAAAGCAAGCATTGCTTAAAGTTTCACACTGTAATATTTCTTGTTTGTTTTTGTAATGGATCCTTAAGAGAAACAAACGAAACATCCAAGAATGTATTTTCCAAGGGTGACTTTGAAAACTGGAAGAACTTAATACAATGAATGTTTTCAGAATGCATGAATGATTGAATGTAACTAGCTTACAAATTAGCAGTAGAAGTTCTGTATTTAACCCCTTGGAGGTCATGATAACTTTTACAGGTTTTTAAAAATGAATTTAATTCAGTTCAGAAATCTGTACCTTCCTGTTTGAAGCTATAGTAATGAGAGATTCTATAAATGGATATTGGTGCCAGAGGAACCCCATCAACTCTAGGAATATTCAGATGATCTAAGTGAAAATCCTGTAGCTAATGAAAGGGATGGCTTAAAAAATGAGCTACAGAAGGCAGGCAAATGTGGCAAGACAGCTAGTATTAACAGTCACATAGCAGTGCTTGGGGAATAATAAGTTAAGGACATTAATGTTGGCATTTGTGTGGTTATGGCCTACTTCTCAGGCCCAGACCTAGATCTTGGTTGGGATAAATATCAACTAAAGTAGTTCAACTTAGTTTAGAGAGTCATTTAAAATATTTAAGTCTGAATTCCATCTGCAATTGGTATTAAACACATTTAATGCTGTCTGAGATCCATATGGTGAAAGCAAAGCATCGGTTAAGAAGTAACTGGGAAAGTGGTAGGTTTTGAGAAATGATGAAATCATAACTATGGCAGCTGTGATGTCAGGGAAAGTAAACAAGACGTGAGAAGACAGACCTGGGATAGAGTTCCAGATCCAACTGCCTCTAATTGGGGGCCTTTGGAAACTTTAACTTTTCTGAATTTGAGTTCATTTATTAAATTAGGAAAAAATGATAACAGCTAAGTCGTACTTTTTTGATGTGAGGAACTAATAGATAATATCTAGGAAAGTCCTTTGTAGTGGCTAAAGTACATGAAAGTATTCGTTATGTGTTCCACATATTTATCATGAGAGACTGACACCAAAGTAGATTAATGAATAGCTCCTTCCCTTGTACATGACCTGCTTCTTTTTATTAGATGACAAGATGAAAATGATTTTATAGGCTGACAGGATTTAGAGAAACATTTTCTGCCCAAAATGCCAATACTTACTTTTTATTTGTTGTGTTTTATGTCAAACAGACCCCTCCTTTTTATCTACTTGTGAAACAGAGAGCTCAATGGCAAATATCCTAAGCTGAGGTAACACATTACACGAATGCAGTGACAGAAGGCAGGTTAATTTCTGAGATCAGGTTTGACAGGAATGGGTTAAAAAGCGAAACAAAACAAAACTTCAATATCTGAGGTGTAGGGTGGGTTGGAAGAGAAGCAGTATGAAAAGACGGTGAATGAAAGCTCGGGAAAATATGAAGACACTTTAAGCAGAGTTCACCCCGTGGTCAAACAATGTTAAAAACTCTTTGACAGATCAAAGAGAAAGTCTAGTTTCCTCAGTTTAGAGGAGTTTAAAGAGTTGAGGAAACAAAAATGGAACCTCGAAATACTTTAGTCAAGGCAGGAAACAAGTGAACTAAATGGCTAGGAAACTCTTCCAGGATGGGAGACTTTAAAGAAGCCGCTTGTGAGTCTAGACGAGCAAAGGACAACACAGAAACTGAAGAGTAAACATAGCACAGTGAAGAGGGAAACTTTTACCACTGAGTGATGCTGGTGTCAAGAGTATGTTTAAGATTACCCTAGAGATCAAGGGTAGAGATTCTGTCTGGGCTAGTGGAGTCAGGAGAAAACCTCAGTGTTGAGGGGAGAGATCAAAGTTAAAACCTCAAAGCTTCCCAGAAAACCACAGACAAACTGGCAGAGGTAGGTTTCCAATGCACCCTGGTGGTGTATTTCCAGAGGCAACACAGTAAGTTGGGGGTATTACGTAGATATTCATTAGAGAAAAAAGAAGAAAAAACCCCACTATCCTGAATTTTTACATTGTTTTCCAAAGTAAGAGGGAAACAAAGCCATGGGTAGCTTCAGCATTTACTATAGATAGGTGTATTTTCTATAGCTGACTCAATTTGTACGTACAATAGAATAACTTCCACGTGTGATAAAATCTAAGCAAACTGGATTTTAGACTTCAGATGAAAAGAATTATTTTGAATATGCTTCCGCTAAATATGTAGCAGTGAACATACATATGGATAGAGAGATCATATGTTCAACCATTTAACTCTAAATGCACAGAAATGCAGAGTTGTTCTTACACCGTGGAATTTATAATCTGACTTCCTTTTCTCATGCATGAGCACATTTCTAATTTATTTTATGGAGATACTTTTTTGGGGGTTAGTTATTTTATTATTATTTTTTTTAAGTTTTAAATTTCACCTCTTCCACAATGGAAAACACTGTTGCAGGGAAAAATCAAAATGCTAATGTTTGAGTCCTTCATGGACATTGGAAGACAGCGTAATATTCTAATACTAATATTGAAAATAACAGAGTTCCTGGCTGGCTCAGTCAGTAGAGGATGCAACTTTTGATCTTGATCTTGGAGTTGTGGGTTCGAGCCCCACATTGGGAGTAGAGATTACTTTAAAAAAATAAAATCTTATTGTCTCATGAACATGAAAATTCTGCCACAAAAGAAGGCACCAAGGATAGTAGTAAAACACTGACACGGTGCTTAGGATTTTAGTCCTCAAACACTTCTGTCATTATGGAGAGTATGTTTAATGTGATTTGCAAAACATACATAGAAGATATAATTATTTATTCAGATAAAATCACACATTTCCAGTATAATGCACTTCTTGCCTGGCTCCAGCATTGTTTTCTGGGTATTTTTCTCCCACACGATTTCTTTGGAGCTTTCAAATGACTTGATCTCTAAATCAGAATTTTCAACTGACTTGATCTCTGCTGTACTTGCTCTGCTGACAGCCCTATACTACTGGAAACATGACCGGAAGTATCTCTCCTTTTTGGCCTTTTGCCTACAACAAGCTCCTGAAATCTAATACCTCTCTGATTATTCCTATTAATTAATCCTGACTGATTATCCTCTTCCTCTAACTATCCTTTAATTGTCGGTTAAACAGTTGTGCTGTCAGTGCAGAGCCTGATGTGGGGCTCGGACTCACAAACTGCAAGATCATGACCTGAGCTGAAACCAAGAATCAGACGCTTAACCGACTGAGTCATCCAGGGAACCCCTAAAACTTTAGAGCCTAACCCTGGCCATTCTTGGAAATTCAAAAATTATACTTGCAGCTATCTATGTGAGACCTCTCTCTGGTGACTAGATTCAATATATCAAAACATAAATCAATAAATTGAACACAAATTTAATAACTTTTGCAGTTTATGACATTTTTCTTAAAAGCTATCACCATTCACACAGTATTCCAAGCTAAGAAGAAACAAAAAAACAACAGCCAAAAAAAAAAACAAAAACAAAAACAACAACAGCAAAAATCCAACCAACTGACCAACCAAAACCAACGAAAAACATTTAAGCCTAGACTTCTGTTCCCCTCAACTCTCATTTCAAACTTCTAAACGGTTATCAGAGCTTGTTGATTCTAGTCCACAAATATTTCTGGAATTTGTCTCCTACCGTCCAATTACACAGTACCTGCCTTAGGCAAATCTTTCACCTGCCTTCAATGTTTTACCTACACTATCGCAAATGGCCTCCCACGTAATTTCACACAAGTATCTTTCTACACTATGGCTAAGGTTATCTTCCTAAACTTACACATTTGAACCACGTAATCTCTCTACTAAAGACCTATCACTGACTTGGTACGCCCATAAGATAGAATCAAAAGGCTAATGCATATCTAGCAAAACCCTCTAAAATCCAGCTCTTCCAAGGTCTCTGACTCTATATCCTTCACTTCCCCATAACTAGTAGCCTGCACACCCACTGACCTTCTTACACTCCATTTCTTATCACTCATTCACTGCTACATGCTTTTACATATAGGTCTATTAGTCCCGAATGCCCTTTTTGTCTCCCATCTGGTAAACCAACATTTACCCTTTCAGTTGTCCACTTAGTGAAGTCTTAGCTGAATCCCAAAGAGAGTTTGTGCTGTTTTTTTCCATATTCTTACATTACTATTACTTTCTCCCTGGAAGCATTTTATTCACAGCAGTACCATGATTCATTCACAATTGTCTCTAACCTATTTGAAAGGCACGTTATAGTCAGCTTTGCACGCTCCATGGCTAAACATCGAATGGTTCCTCTGAAGTTGCATGCATAAGTTTCTAAGCTGGGATTTGAACCCTGGTCTTCTGATCCTATATCCAGACCCATTCCCTTTAAAATGGGTTGCCACCCCTGTTCAAGATTACTTTTTCCTTTCTGGCTGTACCGGCAATTACCCAGCATTTTGTTCTCTGGCTGTGCTTCCTCCTTCATCAAAACAAAATTTGGCTTCCGATTCATCCGAACTGTGCTCAGTGACTTCATTGCAATAGCAATATTTTGGAAAAGGTAAGGATATCACAGTCACTTAAATCATTCTTCTGAGGTAGATACCCGAATATAACTCATACCATGTATTTGTGGTTACGAGGTATGTGTATAGGTATTTTATGCATTTTATTTATTCATACAGTGGGTCATTTTGACCAGTTTGCTGAGGCACAAACACTGGTAGCAGACACTTTCTTCCCCTACATATGTATTTTCACCTGTGATACGTGGCCGTAACTGGGTAATGTTAGGATTGTTAGCTGTTGGGGAAGGTGGGGGGCATAAGGATGAATGATAGAAATGAAGATGAAAGGGAGACTGTCATAATGTTTATTCTTTATCTGGCCTCTTTACCTCAGTTTGAGTTATATTGGATAGATAATGGAATGAGGTGTCTTTGTTGTTAGTGTTGTTTTTTTTTTATGTGTAGATTCAATTATATTTGTTTCTTTTTCAGGTATGAATTCAGTAATACTCATAGAATGTTATACAATTATGAAGTTCTGAAAATATTTCGGTAAAATTGACTACGTTATACATTATCATTACTAAAAAAGATTTGAGTCAGAATAGGTTTTAGCCATATATGCCTATATATATAGGAAGAATACATATATTGCATAAATACATAATGTATAATGTACAACATATAACATAATATTGTATATTATATATATTCCTTTGGGATTCAAAAATACATATGTATATTTACAATTTTTATCAAATTAACATTTAAGAGTACGTGTGTTATGTGTAGAAAGGGATGTGTCGATATATTGAATGGATTTTCATCTTCTACTAACACCATGTTTTCTTTATTTCTAAAAGGCAGTCTTTGAACCAAATATATGTGTAATGCAAGTGATTTCTTTAAACCCTCCCTTTTAACTTCCTCATCTTTAAAATGAGAGAGTGGGAACATAAGATCTAAGTATCAAGTTTTGAAATGTTATTACACTATAAGAAAGCTCTCAACAACTGCTAAGACAATGGGAGAAAACAAGAAAACATACCTTTGTCCTTTAGAAACCTCTGTGACATTTAAGGAATCCAGTGAGGATTGCATGTCTTGCTAAATTTTCGATTACAAGAAGTGCAAATGCTTTTAAATTTGTTTTGGCATGCCATACAGTACATTTCTTTTACCAACTTTGACTACCCACTGAAGTCTAGACTCCCAAATTCTTCAACATTCATATTCACTGCCCGAGGACAAACGCATGGGTAGAACAGGGAATGAGAATATGGCATTTAATTATTCAGTCAATACATGTGCCTGACTTGCAGAAGCTAGGTACAATTTAAATCTGGTTCAAGGAAGCCAATCATCCATTTTCTGAATCTTTGGAAGCATGCAGTCTTGCCTTTTGCATTTGAAGGCTTTTGAAGGGTACAACAGTTTAGTGTATAACTAATTAACTAGAAATGAAAACATTTCATTTGCGTCGGGCACACTCTTTGACCTTTTTCTTTTGAACTTTTCAAAAGTATTGTAGTATGACAGACATTTTCTTTTTATGTGGTTACATAATAATCTTACAGATTTTACAAACTCCTGCAAGATGGGAGAGAAAAGTTAGTGGTTTTTCCTACTCTTCAGTGTGCAAAACACCTGTATTTGATTCTTTGTTTTACCTTAAAAATCTGAAAACTCTGTGATGAGTGCTGTTTTTGTTTTTGGTTTTGGTTTTGGTTTTGTTTTGTTTTTGTTTTTGCCACGAATAACAGTTACAGTGAAAGACATTATTTTACTGTAAAGGTAAAATTATGCTAGGTATGATGCTGTGTATTATGTATCCACTATCTCATTTAATATTCAAAGCAATCCTAGGAAGTATATATTATTATGGTAGCTATTTTGCAGATATGCAGAAATTATCAAAAGAATTTCCCAAGTTTTCATATACTGTAAGTATTGTTGCTGTACAATACAAAGTTGGACATGAATGTTCACACATCACTCTTCATTGTAGCTAAAACTTTTACTGACCTCAAAGCTCACTCTCAGAATCACCAAGCTCAGGGCTTGCCATGTATCCAGAAATCCATATTTGGGTCTTTTCTAATGCATGGTTAAATGGATAGGGAACCTAATTTTCAATTGGAGCTGCAGAGGTTACAAGAGGGACTCTTAACATCACATTAAAAGTCAATTCAGGAGAACTATTCTTAGCCAATTTTCCAGCAGATTTTCTTTTCTTTAAATGTGAGAATCACTCTTTCCATGTATCCCACAGAATGTTTCTACTGCGTTTCCTTTCCTGTCCGTGGTTTCAGTAGTGAGGTGTGTGCAAGCACCCTGCCGCTGTGCTCGAAACTCTCGCTCTCTGTGTGCTTTATGTGTGTGCTTCTCCCAAACCTTCACAAAAGGCTACAGAAAAAGGAATACAGAACAAGGGGGTATTTCTTTTTGATTTTGACAAGAGTCCACTCCTTATCTTCTCAATAGGCAAAACTGAGTTGACTTCCCAGGTAGGTAGGATAGTAGCATTACTGGTAGTGTTCATACAGTTTTTACCTCCCTTGAGGTAGACCAGAAGCTGTTCTGTGATATGGGCGAATTTTATCTCAAAACGCAAGTTTGCTAAGGAATGAAGAATTAATATATCATTAAGAGGATATCTTTCTCTTTAAGGTAAATGAGTGTAGAGAGTTTGACTTAATGCAACACAGACAAGAGAATGCACTTACATTCTGAGTGGCTTTCGAAGAATTCCCAGGAGCTTTGCAAAAATTAAAAATTCTTAACAACATCAAACATCAGTTACTTTGCTTTAGATTTTAAAACAGAAAGTGATTTAACATTTTAGATCTCCAGTGGGGATTGCCTCTATTCATGAAAGCTGACATTAGAGGTAGATATGCCATATGACCAGCAGCTGGTGATCTAGGCAAAGACTTTTATAGTTTCCAGGAAATCACAGAGATGCTTCCATAACAACTCTAGGCATTGACCAAGCCAAATGTGAGAGCTGAAGATGGGAATTTAAATACAAGGTTATTAGTACAAGGGGCAGTTTACACAAGTGTTCTGGGACTGTCCTTATCCATCCTTATTTTTATAATTGCTACTATTTCTGTAGAAGCAGAATATCTTGAAGATGATGTGAAAAACAATGAGACAATATGCCTATAGCAAACTCAACCTTGTACTTATAATTTTAAGTATCACACCTATCCTAATCAGCTCATTGATATGGAGCCAGATAGAATAAAATATTGCAAAGGTCAGTTCCAGTATTCCTAATCTGACAAAAATAACTATACTTGACAGTTTGAGTAGCTTTTGTGAACGCTAAAGTTTTTTTTTTTTTTTTTTTTCTTAGCAGGGCATAGAAAATAGAGGATGTTCTCTACCTATTTCTTTGTAAAAATAACTTAACAATAAATGAGAAAGGAGGAACTTAAGAAACCAGAATAGAAAGAGAAAAGATAGAATTAAAAAACCAATGAATACCAAATAGCTTGTTATTCACATTTGGGTGAAACAAATCTCTCAAGTTATTAGGAAGAGAAAGCCAAAATTATATGAATGTGGAGGATTCAAGGTATTGGGACTGAGGATATTGCTATATAATTAAATGCTATCTATATACATCAATGTCTTTAATTCCAATGTCTCTCTCTCTCCCTCTCTCCCTCTCTCTCTCTCTCACTCTGTCTCTCTCACACACACACATGGGACAGGAAGAAAAAGGCAGCTGAAACTTATAATGTGTTGTGTAGGAAATGTTATTTTATTTAGGCCTAATAATTAATATAGTAACTAATTGGGTTGTAATTGCCTGAGAAGAGTGACCTCAGTGTTTCATAGTGTAAAGTTCAAGACCAAATAGATAAAGTAGGTGATTAGCCAATGCTTATTGAACAAAATGGGGATAATAATTGCTGCTTGAATCCCTGATAGTTGGTATTCTTTACCTTAAGATAAAAATTTCTTGGGATAAAATTGTATTTTCAACAAATGGTATTGGGAAAACTGGTATACTTACTTCACACTATATACAAAATTAACTCAAATAGATCACAGGCCTGTATGTAAGAGCTAAAATTATAAAACTCTTAAAATAAAACACAGGTATAATTATTTATTGACCTTGGATTTGGCAATGAATTCCTAGGTATGACACCAAAAGGACAAGTAAGACAAGAAAGATATAGATAAATTGGATTTCATCAAAATTAAAATTGTATGTCCTTCAAAAGGCACCATCAAGAGACTGAAAAGGCAATCTACAGAATGAGAGAACATTTTTATAAATATCATATCTGATAAAGTGTCTAGAATATATAAAGAAGAATTGCAACTCAATAATAAAAAGACATCACAATTTTTTAAAGTGAGAAAGCATCTGAATAGACATTTTTTCCAAAGAAGGTATGTAAACGTCCAATAAAAATATATAACGATGTTCATCATTAGCCATAAGGAAAATGCAAATCCAAATAACAATAAGATGACACTTTATAATCATTAGGATGGCTAAAATATAAAAGACAAATAATAACTAGTGTTATGAAATATGTGGAGAAATTTTAGTACTCATATGCTGCTGGTGGGAATGTAAAATGGAGCAGCTGCCTTGTGAAACTCATAAAGTTAAAGATAGAGTTACCATATAACCCAGCAGTTCCACTCCCAGGTATATACACATGAGAATGAAAACATATATTCACATAAAAAGGAACACGAATGTTCATTGCACCTGTATCATAATAGCCAAAAAAGTGGTAGAAACTGAAATGTCCATCAACTGATGAATGGAGGTATACAATGTGCTCTCTTCACACAATGGACTATTTGGAAATAAAATGGAGTGAAGCATTGTCACATGTTGCAACATGAATGAATCTTAAAAACTTTATGAAAGGTGGAGAAAGCCACTACAAACGCTGTATCTTGTATGGCTCTATTTAGAAGGAATGTCCAGAATGTGCAAATCTAGAGAAACAGAAAGCAAATTGGTTTTTGCCTGAAACTGAGGAGAAGTAGAGAGTGGCTGCTAAAAGGTATGGGAGTTTCTTTTGGGGTGATTAAAATATTCTACATTGAGTATGGTGATGGTTGCCCAGCTCTGAATATACTGAAAGCCATTGAATTGCACACTTTTAATGTATGGTATGTGAATTATATCTCAATTATACTGTTACAAAATAAAACAATATAAATAAGTGTTGAAGATATTTTACTGACATTTTAAAGTCTCTTTGGTATGAAGAAAGCAAAACCAGATGCAAAGTATGAAAAGATTATCAAAAGGTATTATTCTGGAAATAAAAATGTCATTACTACCAAATTGTCTTAGAAAAGGTTTGCACATTTATCACAAAAACACATACTCTAACATGTTAATCACTCCTCCTCATTAGACAGGTTTATAATTTTTAAAAAAGCAAAAACAAAAACAGGACAAAAAAGAAAACAATTTGTACTGACATTAATTAACTTTAGCTAGTGCTTCACAAATTTCTCATCACAAATTAACCATCAATAGGGCTGTCCAAATTATTCAGAAGACTCAAAAATATTTATTACCACCTGTAAAAAACAATTCAAATGGCATGGTCTTCAGGCTATACCATAGGACTCAAATTAATATGCCATATACAGAATTCTGGAAAATATGATGGAATTCAGGAGTCATTGAGCAAAACCAGTTATAAGAGTACATCCAAAAACATAAGCTGATATAAACCAAATGAAGCTTTAGGAAATACAAAAGCAATAATTATAAAAGTTAGTTGTATAGTACCACTCCCAGACTCTCCCAGAAGAAGAAGAAGAAGAAGAAGAAGAAGAAGAAGAAGAAGAAGAAGA
>NW_024412388.1:67232506-67238601 GCF_014898765.1 Herpailurus yagouaroundi
GAAGAAGAAGAAGAAGAAGAAGAAGAAGAAGAAGAAGAAGAAGAAGATGGAGGTGGAGGAGGAGGAGGAGGAGGAGGGGAAGGGGAAGGGGAAGGGGAAGAAGAAAAGAGTCTAGCTGCTATTGGCAAGCTATAAAATACAATGAAGAACCATATTTTCCACGATACTTATATGCATGCAAGACAATAACACTATTCCATCTGCAGTATGCTATGTCATATTGCAATGTCTAGTTATTCTGGATTTGGAGAGGGCTCCCTCAGCAGATGCATCTGCAACCTGCCCCCCAACACATTCTCCTGAGGTAGAAGAAGTGGAAGAGAACTCAACATTCTCTTTCATATAAAGCTATATACTGAAAAAGAAATAACACATTGAAAATTCCCGTTTCTAAGGAGATGTGTGTAGATAATAAATGACCACAAGAATCATAAGGTACGTTTACATAACCATAAAACACAATATGTAATAGGTTATAATATATTGATAGCATGTGACAACTGTGGACAGTTTAACAGTTTTCAACATATTCCCACCTCTCTTATTCAATTCACTCTCAACCTAGAGAGCAGAGCTGAGCATTTTACAAAGCAAGGAAGGCTTCGGTAGGTTAAATTATGCTTCTGATGCTGAAGTAGGAGTGCACATGTATGCGGAACGATGCCAGTGAGAATATAAAGCCATAGGAGGGAAATGGAAAGAAGAAGCATGTTCCTACAGCTTAAATTCTGCATCAAAACAAATAGAAATACAAATAGAATCTTGTTTTAGTTTGAAGTGTGTGTATGTGTTTCCTATAGCATGGGATATAATCCATTAGGCAATAAAAGAACATATATATATAGAGAGAGAGAGAGAGAGAGAGAGAGAGCCTCCTGGAGCCCTTTCCCTTACACTGCCTGCGCTGTCAGTGTCTCCCATATAGCAGTGATTCCTTCAGCTTGTGAGTCAAATCGCATCTCTGTTCAAATTATCAGATGTCTTCCTATCTCAGAATCAAATCCAAAGTTCTTCTCATGATCTAAAGACGTATATGATCAGAGTCCCTGATAATGTTGTGATCTCAGTTCCTGTCACTGGATGTCATCTGCCCTGTCCAGCCACACTAATGCTGGTTTCCTCCCTGTTCCTCCAAGGTATCCGGAACTCAGCCTTAGGACCTTTATAATGACCGTTCTTTCTACCCAGAATTTTCTCCCTTCTCATATCCACTTGGGTTTCTAACTTTGTCCCAAATGCTTTCCTGAGTACCCTACCTAAATACTAGATCAACAAAAACAACTCTCTAGCTCTTTCCCTACTATGTCTGTATTTATATTACCCATAAGGATCTGAAATGATGTATAATGTATCTGGTTAGTATCAATCACCACCTAGAATACAAGCTCTATGCAGGGAAGGCTTGATCTGTTTTTATCCCCAACACCTATTATGCTTGGAATAAAGAAGGCATGCAATGAGTATTTTTTATTAATTGAGATGTAATTGACATATAACACTATATTAGTTTCAGGTATACAACAACATAATTCAATGTTTGTGCATATTGTGAAATCACTATAATAAAGCTAGTCAACATGTTACCATACACAGTTTCAAGTCGTTTTCTTGTGATGAGAACTTTTTTTTTTCCTTTTTGAGAGAGAGAGAGAGTGCAGGTGGGAGAGAGGGGAAGAGGGAGAGAGAGAATCAAGCAGTCACAGCCTGATGATCTCAATCTCACTACCCTGGGATCATGACCTGAGCCAAAATCAAGAGTTGGAAACTCAACCAAATGAGCCACCCATGTGTCCCTTATGATGAGAACTTTTAAGATCTACTCTTAGCAACCTTAAAATATACGAAACAATATTCACTGCAGTTACCATACTGTGACAATTCCTTGATTTCTTTATTTTATAACTGGAAGTTTGTACTCTTTACCACCACCTTCATCCATTTCCTTCACCACTCAACCCCCATCTCTGGCTACGACTGAACTATCTGTTCTTTGTGTCTCTGAGCTCTGTTGTTTTTTTTGCTTTTGTTCTTTTTTTTGCTCAGTTTTTACTCACATTTGAATCCAAAATCCTTGCCATCTGTTTTCAGGTTGGTTCTTTAAGCCCTGGTGTTCCTGAGTCCCAACAGTTGTCTCTATTTAAAACCTATGGTGAGGAGGGGTGCCTGGGTGGCTCAGTCAGTTGAGCATCTAACTCTTGATTTTAGCTCAGGTTATGATCCCAAGGTTGTGGTATTGAGCCCCGTGTTGAGGTTCCAGTGTCAGGCTCCATGCTGAGTGTGGAGTCTGCTTAAGATTTTTTCTTTCTGCTCCTCTCCCCCCATGCTCACTGTCTCTCTCTCTCTCAAAAACAAAAACAAAAATTTAAAAAAACTTATGATGAGGTAAATCATTTTTTAAAAATTTTTATCTATTTTTAGTGAGTGTTTGGTTTGCAAAGCTCTATACTCAGCGCTGTAAGATGTGCAAAGTTGAACAAAACACACTTTCTTGAGTGCTTATATGTCATAGACTCTGGGTCTGAAGTTCTTTCTTGTCCAGCAAGAGAGTGAGGACCCAGAATTCAAAATGGGAGGAGACAAGAGCCCAGAGTAAGGGTCCTTGCTCCATTTTTATTAAGACCAGAAGGCTTACAAGCGTGATGGGTGTGCACAAAGAGACAATGAAACCAAGGGGCACCTGGGTGGCTCAGTCAGTTAAGCATCTGACTTTGGCTCAGGTCATGATCTCACAGTTCGTGAGTTCAAACCCGACATCAGGCTCCATGCTGACAGCTCAGAGCCTGGAGCCTGCTTCAGATTCTGTGTCTTCCTCTCTTTCTGTTCCTTCCCTGCTTGTACTCTGTCTCTGTCTCTGTCTCTGTCTCTCTCTCAAAAATAAATAAACATTAGAAAAAATTTATAAAGAGACAATGAAACCACTAACCGTGGAGGAAAGGGTCTTTTGAAGATATGCGGTATTAGGTGTTTGAGTCAATACAAAACAAAATCCTGCCACTGGGCAGAAGGTTGTTTACATGAGGGCCATCTCTTTTTACCTGAACTGGCCTAGGGGACAAAAAAGACAGAGCATGCTACCTCAGGGTCAACAAGGCACCTTTCTTTTGCTAATTAGCTCCTCTCTTGGCAACTTTGCCCTGATGAGGTCTAAAGTCCTGTTTACCTGTTTACTTATTTTGGTCCTTCCTTCCTGTGAAAGCAGCTTTCTGCTATTGTGCTAAATTGGGGGACATTTCTGCCCTGAATAGCTAATCTTGTTTACCTCATCTTGGATGTTTCCATACTGAGATTTCCCATACCTCTGTCCTATACTGGGGCTGGGGGGTGGGGTGGGGGGTGGGCTTTCCCCCATTTACCTAATCTTATTTACCTAATCTGGTTTACCCAAATTTGGGTGTGTACATCCTATGGCTTTCTAATTCTTTGCCTTGTTAACCCATAGGTGCAACCTCAGGGATTTCCTCAGTTTATTCCCCACACTGATATATGAAATACAAATGAAAAATAAAATGTTAGATGTAGTATTTACATTTTGTGATACATTTCCGAACAATTTAACTTGAATCAAGAAATCTTAACATCCTAGAACGCAGCCTAAAAGTCAAAAGAATATTTGGAGACTTTTCAAAGCTGAAATATTTTATGTATAATCAGTGTATGACAGCTTTTATATTTGGAGACCTATGTTCTTCCACTTAGAAGGTACTAATTTATACTTCACATGAACTTGGAACAAGCCTTCTTCCCTTCCTTCCTTCCTTCCTTCCTTCCTTCCTTCCTTCCTTCTTTCCTTTTCTTTCTCCCTTTCTACCTTTCTTTCTTTTTCTCTTTCACCCTTTCTTCCTTTCTTCCTCCCTCTCTTTTTCTTTCTTTCTTCTTTCTTTCTTTCTTTCTTTCTTTCTTTCTTTCTTTCTTTCTTTATTTTTTTCTTTCTTTCTTTCTTTCTCCTTCCTTCCTACCTTCCTTCTTTTTTCTAGTTTTCAGTCTATTAGAAAGAAAATTAAAAGTGAAAAACAGGCGGCTAAATTAAGTGCTTATATACAAGTGACATAAGAGAGCTGATAACCTGAGAGTGAGATAATTGGGAAAAAGAATAAAAAAAAAAAAAAAACCTTGACAAACTAGCATAAATGCCATAAAACTCAGGTGCCATGAATCATTTATGTGGCAATATGCATACCTATCTCCCCTTGCAGACAGGGAGTCAACAGTTAAAATAACATGTGTTACTGAAGCGTTGGAACTTAAATGAGAAATCTCAATATTTGATAAATTTCTCCTCAAGACTACCTTTTTTCTTACAAATATGGTAAGTGAAGTGTCATAGTTCTGTGGGCACATGTGACTGTATACATTCTACTAACAAATGAAACCTTTTGATGAAAATGTTTCAAAGGAATCAAATATTTTGTTATACAGAAATGAAATGTATAGAATCCCACTATAATTCTTTAATGCATTACTTTATTGCTTTATTTTCATGTTTACTGGGTAACGCTTTAAAATAATGGCCCAGTTGAGGTAATTAATGTTGAATTGCAGTGGCAATCCAATTGAATTACTTGTGACATTCACATTAATACTAAATGAGTTCACTGTGATTAATGCTGTTAAATAGATACCAGAGGAATTAATATTGATTAGGCAATTATTTTAAAGTGTTACTGTTTATTGCAATTTATACCAACTTCTTTTTTTTAGTAAACGTTTCTTTATTGGCAGCTGTGTAATCACACGAGGAGGCCGAATTGGGAGCACGATGTTGTGTTTTGTTTCGTTTTCTTGCATTTAAAATGGCAAAATGTGGAACCTCCTTTGACACTAACCCTCCGTGGTAGTGGCTCCAAATATCCCAAGGTTTTCGGCTATTTTGAACCTCTGCTTAAAACCCTCCCCAGATTCAGTGTTCCTCTGCCTCCTTCGTGGTCATCAAGTCCTCCTTGTTCTTAAAACGTGTCTCAAGTCCTATCACCTACATGATACCTTCTCTAACTACTCAACTAAATGTTGCATCTGTATAGTACTTTACAAGAGCCAGAACACTTATATATCATTTGAGATTTAAGATATGATAAGCTAATAGCCACTCACATTTTCATATGCACTTGTAAAATATATAACACAGAAAGATTTTCACTAATGGGAGTATTTACACAGCATGGTATACTTACACCCCCATTGTTATTAAACAGTCTGCAGTTACACTAAATAGGTATGTTTTTATCAGTCCTCTGAGATAGTGGAAAATAATGGCAATTATTTCTATGCTTATCATACACCTCAGTGGGATTTTTCACAGGAATGCAGAGTGATACACAATGTAAGCCTCCACTCTTGATATCTGGAAAACTGGGAGGCCCAGGTACCTATCTTTGAACTTCAATATGTTTTGTGTGAATGTATGTTGAATGATGTTCTCAGGTAGTTAGTTACAAAAGCGTTTTTCCGATATTTTGGCAAATAAAAAAAAGCAAATAAACTGCTGAGAATGCAACTGTAAAAAATGGGACATTTTCATTTGGAAACTGTTGGTTATTATATGATAGCAGAAATTCCTCATTTTAGCAATACTTGTGAGTGAATTCTCTTTATCAGATGATACCAGGCAAAAGTTGCCTCAACAGCAGAAGGAGAACATGTAGGAAGAGAGCTAACTTCTGTACTATATATATATATATATATATATATATATATATATATATATATAATGAGAATGAGAGAGAGAGAAAGAGAGAAGACAGAGACAGAAAAAGAGAGACAGACATTAAGAGATTTACTTTAAGGAATTGACTCTTGTGATCATGGGGACTGAAAGTCACAAATTTGTGGGGCAGGCTGGTAGGCAGGAGTTAATGCTTGTCTTGACCCAGAATTCCTTCTCCTCCAGGGAACCTCCTTATTTGTTCTTAAGACCTCCAACTGATTGAATGAAGCCCACCCACATTATCAAGAATAATCTCCTTTACTTGAAGTCAACTGACTGTAGATCCTAACCGAATCTTCATTAAGCCTTACAGCAAAATATAGATTGGTGTTTTATGAATAACTAAGTACTATAGCCTAGCCAATTTCATACATGTAACTAACCAGTAGAAGTC